>NW_028301061.1:665000-997500 GCF_049000335.1 Polistes dominula | reverse complement strand
ATCATTCTCTAATATATTAATAATATTCATTTGTAATTGCAAATTGTTCAAAATTGAATTAATCTATAAGTTTATTTATTTGATTATTTTTTTTTTTTGATAATTAAAATATCTTTGAAATGATATTATTATTATATATTTAATATATTACGTTATATTATTAATAATTATTATTTATATTTAATAGCAAAATTAGTGAACTGCAGTGAACGAAATTTGACGAACACATTTGAGGCCGTACAATGGCCGAAAACATCGATCGATGAGATTACATTTATAAAAAATACATTGGTTCATATAAAACCATTTCCATCAGTCGTCATACAAAGATTGATACTTCGACAAAATCAGATTACGACGATAGATAATAGTGCTTTCAAAAATATAGTTAATCTAACCGAGCTTGATCTGAGTCATAATCAACTCATCACGGAAAATTTAAATCCTCATGTGTTCGAGGTATTATTTTATTTATTAGAAAAAATTGTGCGACGACAATTTTTAAAAAGAAAAGAAAAGAAAAGAAAAGAAACAAAAAACAAATCCAAATTTTGTATAGAAAAAAAAATATATATATATATTTGTAATTATTTTTATTTTCAGGGTAAATTTTCACCGGAAGCTTACGAACCGTTAAATTTGAAATATTTAAATTTAGCTGCTAATTCGTTACACGCATTGAATCAGGATGTTTTTGAACATTTAGGATCCCTTAAAGTGTTGATACTTGCTAACAATCCTTTCAAAATGTTAGCAGGTCATACGACTTTAGCTATCAGTAGTCTACCATATTTGGAAGAACTTGATTTGAGTTATTGCGAATTGAGTCAATTACCTGAATATATTTTTTATAAACCCAGGTAATTATTTTAATTAATAATTAATAAACCCATTCATCATCGTTGTCCTCTATAGAATTATTATTAATATTATTATTATTATTATTATTACAGATACTTAAAGAAATTGCACTTGAATGGAAATCAATTTACCGAAATACCAAAAGCCTTGTCCATGGCGTCAGCTTTAGAAGTTTTGAATCTTGACGAAATTCCAATTGAAACATTGAACGAACATAATGGATTTCCTGAAATGAAAAATCTCAAAGAATTAAATATGTGTTGTATGCCAAAGTTAATTGAAATTGGTAATGGTTCGTTCGGTAAATTATCGAGTTTGGAAATTCTTCATATACAAAATTGTCCGTTGTTGAAACACATCGATGAAAACGCTTTGACCAAGGTAAACAAATTTTACATTGTTTAAACAAAAAATTGAAATAATTGATCTTTCTTTGTGTCTATCATCAAAAGAAAAAGAAATCTTAAGATACAAATTAACCTATTAACTCTTTGACGTATCAATATGTCATTAAAACTGAGACAAAATTTAACTCAGTTTATTCTTTACTTCATTTCAAAGTACTAAATAATTTTTGTATTATTATAATTAATTAATATAATATTTAATATTAATTTAAAAGCAATTAAAATCATTGCCGATTCTGAAAAGCCACCTATCGACAAAATCTGCAACTTCTTTTTTGTTTGTTTACTTGCTAACCTAACAATATTTCAAATAAATGTCTACCCAAAAGTGTTCAAGTATAAAACTATATTACAAACGTATATTTGTTTTGTTTCCCATAAAGATATTTTACAAGTTAATATCTTATTTGTTATTGTTATTAGCGTGAACATGGAATGACCGTGTGGCCGCCTTTGAAGATTCTCGATTTATCGGATAACGCCCTACGATATTTACCGTCGCAACTCGTAGAAAGTTGGGACAAGCTCAAAGAATTGGATCTGATGAACAACGAATGGAGCTGCGATTGCGATAATCAATATCTGGTAAGTTCTGGCAATCACAGCAGTTCATACGCGCGCGCACTCACGCACCCACACACACACAGACACACACACACATTTTTCTCTCCATCCAGTATTTTTTTTTCTTTTTTTATTCTCTTCTTTTGCGAGGAGTACACATACATACACACACACACACAAAATGGCAATATCCCTTTTCACGAAGAACTGATCACCATGATACCCCATCCCGTTTGTAACTTAACTCGATCATCGGCCACGTCTCATTCCGCGTTCATTGCTACCATCAATTGATATCTCGTTTCGAGCAAGAAAATAATGACCAAAATGGTTACCTTTAGATAAATAATACATCTTTTTTTTTCTTCTTCTTCTTTTATCGATAAAACGTTTTTACCGGGAATATTTCAGGTTCATTATTTTGGTTTGTTCAAAATACGTTAAACAAATAATTTACGTGACAAAATTTTGGTCACGTTTGTATTCGCGTCTGATTTACTTTTTCTACTCGCATAAGTTCCTTCATTTTGTTTTCTACTTATAATATTAATTATTTTTGTAACATACTGTACATTTAAACTTACATTTTATTGGTACCTGCAAATGGGACCCAAAATTTCATTGAATGTAAAGATTTTTCTTTTTTCTTTTTAATGTCTGTTCTTTTTAAGGTTAGGTTTGTTTGTTTGTTTGTTTGTTTTAGATTGGTACTTTGTTACCCAAACATGGAAAAAGATTGATGGGAGAGGAGGTTAACGAAATGAAATGCAGTAAAACGTCCGAATATGCAGAAGTAAATCTAACATCGTTGTCAAATACAAAATTGCCCTGTAATAGCAAAGTTGGTGTATTGCACATAGGAGTTGTTATTGGATTATTGTTCATTATTTTGATTAGTTTGGCAATAATTATTCTTTATCAACGTGGATATTTCGTGGCATGTTGCGGAAGAGGTGCAGCAACGTATTCACGTGCATTTTACAAACGCACATCTGCCGATTACGATATTTAAATAATATTTATAATAAATATATTAGGTCTATCGGAAAATTCTGTACGTTGAAACAAACGTTAGTTCAATTTTTCGTCACTAGGTGGTAAGGCCTCATTTCTTAAAATGGAGTATACAAATGGCTACCATATTGGCAAAAGTTCAAAAGTAATTCAATTAATTCATTGTTCAAATTAGAAACAATTTATTATTTTATTTTATTTAAAAAATGGACAGAATTTTCCGCTAGACCTAATATATATATACATTAATTATATCTAGTCTGTAAATCAACAAAATTTTAGGTTAGACGTGTTACTATTTTTTCTTTTTCTATTTTGACAAATTCGTTCTCACATCATTTCAAATAAATTAAATTTTTTTGTCATTTATTATTAAATATCATATTGTTTTGTTTGTTAAAGTATTTAAGATTGGTTAAGAAAAAAATAATCATGTTCAAGTTTGCTAAATTTTATCTTTTGTTTTTTTCTTTCTCTTTTTTGAGTGATCAAAATTTTTAATCATCGCATCTCTCTCTCTCTCTTTTCTTATTTTTATTTTTTAATCGTAGAATAATCTTTGTATATCAAATACTTTTTTTTTAATAATAAAAACAAAGACAAGAACAATAAAAATAAATTCCTTTGTAAAATCAAATCTGACTCAAGTATTCTTCCCATTGGCGTAACGATCGTTTAAACATTGCAGATGAATTTTTATTGAGATTACATTTTCAGATGACTCTACAAATCCAATTCTTTGAAAGAAAACAAACACACACACACACACACACACACATACACACATATATACATTCACACAGATAACAACCCTTATTAATATGAGTCAAAATAACAACTGTAAAAAAGAAAAAAACATAAAAACGATTAATGACAATCATAAAGTAAAAAAGGCTTATTGGTTAGTATCATCAAGGACAATGCAAAATCTATATATATATATATATAAGCGTGGCAAGGATACAAAGGACTATGGACGACGCGTGCCGGCATTTAGACATAGGTGGAAAGGGAGTAGTAGGGGAAACTTGCCCTTCCACAATTATTGAGTAAATTAACGTCACGTCATAGTAACTGCGTTACCGACGCGTGTCCGTTCGCGTCCGGCCACGTCCCTGTTGCTTTCTCTTTCTCTCTCTCTCTCTCTCTCTCTTTCTCTTTCACACTCATAGATAGGATCCCTAGACGATGCACAATCCCTCCTGTATTCCTCTATCCATTCCCACCTTGGTTACCGTGGCCCAAAACCAACTTTCCTATGACTCAAATTACCTACCCTAAACATGGCCCCTTTTTTGTTTCATGTATTTTTTCATTAATTGCCGTTGATTCATTTTATTTTTTTTTTAAGACTTTCGCTTTCTTACATTGGATCGTTCGGATTTTTATTTAATGCAAATTGGCAAATAAAAACACGTGAGATCGATGTGAGGATTCAATTTATCAATTGCAACTGTTTATGACCACTTGAAAGGCCTAAGTTTTAGGTTAGGAAGCACAAATTGTCATCAATTTTACAAAAGATAAACGAAATTACTTTCCGAACAATCCAATACCACATTCATTTTTTGTATCTGTCCATTTTTGTTTATTTTGATTTTATTTTTCTGTCACGTGTATGCATCCATCACACTCTCAACACACATATAAAAGCATTTGACGATGTTTTTCATCGTGAACGAGCTCCTGCTAACGTCCCGAGAGACTTGTTAAAGGGAAATACGACATTGTAGGACGATCCCACCAGAACCCAACAACTATTACTATGATGATGATGATGATGATGGGTTGCTACTGTTGTTGTTGTTGTTGTAGCTCTAGCTAGCTGTGAATTTGGCAAGTTTTAATACGAAGCTTTTTTTTTTTTGAAGGGTCTTTTCTGATCGATCGTTTATCCCTGTTTAATTAGCGACATCATTTTTGTCGGTTCGTTAAGTACACGTTGATGTAGGTTCTTCCCCACTTTGTTGATATAGTAAAACAAGAACAAAAAAAAGGTTCAACGAGTATGATAAGCTATTGGGTTGTTCAGAAAGTAATGTTGTTTATTCCCTGACACAATAAAAGCATTAATTGATACAAACTGGCAAATAATGATCAAATTCAGCTGTTTATGTTCACTTAAAAGACGTCTAGGTTTTAGGTTAGAAAGTAAAAATTGTTTTCATTTTTATTTTGTTAGAATGAAATTACTTTGCGAATCAACCCAATACATTTAAACATTTGATCGTACGATTAAACTTAAGAATACTTGGTTATTTTATTATTATACGAATTAATAAAAGTAAAAAAGAGGGAGGGGTAGGGGTTGGTTGGTTGGTGATTTTTGTACCTACTGTTATGGATGAATAAGTTATATTGAAGAAGATTTAATAAAAAAAGTCAAATAGAAAAGCTTTGATCCTTTGTACGTGTATGTCCTTTTGTAATGTGTGTATGCGTGTATATATGTAGTAGTAGTAGTAGTAGTAGTAGTAGCAGCAGCAACCCTGTACCGTTGTGCTCGTCGTTCAGAAAGCACCCGTATATACCACGGGATAAGTAATTTAATCTCGTGCTGCTTCTGTTCCGTCCACGCGTCCGTATCCCTCCTCGCCGGTATCGAAGATTCGATAGGTGGATGCGAGTAGTGGTGGAAGGTTCCTATCGACTCTCTCTCTCTCTCTCTCTCTCATGTCAGAGTAATAGTAGTAGTAGTAGTTGTAATAGTAGTAGTCTACGTGCTTTCGCGAATCCTCGAATAATTCACAAGCAAAGTCGACACCATTTAAAAGCTGACCATTTTTTGTTTTTATTTTTATTCCTTTTCGCATAGCATCGTCCTCCTACTCTACCTATTCCCATAACAAAATTTTCCACCACCTTCATCTTCAAATTTCAATCATTTTGTTTTCTTTTTTTGAAATATTTCCACTTAAAGTTTGTTGTTAAAACAAAAAAAAACAAGGAAACCCTTGACGTTAGAAGAATATAATAAATGCTAGGGTTGTGGGGGTGGGTGGATGGGTGAATGGCATCACCAATTCAAGAAGGCATTCCTTCAATTCCTTCAGAAAATTCAATGTAACTTTGGAGAAAGTACGACAATCGTATACGAAAGGTGGCATTCGTCTAACGTTCTTCAACATCCCTCTCTTCACATTCGTGTCCCTTTTCCTAAACATAAATCCACATTTTTGAATATATAAACAGGAAAGAGAGGATGATACCATAGGTGTATATCCATTTCCCAGTTGGTGGGAACGACGATAAAGATAAAATGCACATGCACGTGTACGCAAGGTAAAGAAATATCTAAATATCTAGATATCTAGATAGATAGAAGTAGATAGAAAGCAACAACAAAACAGGATAGAAGTGAATATGCGAATAAACCTGGAGAAATAGAAGTGAAGAAGCTTAAAGGGGTGTGGAGGAGGCAAGAAGGGGTTGAGAAAGACGCGCGCGAATGGCTTTGAGGGGTTAGGGGTTAGGAAGGGTAGAGGAAATGGGGGTTGGGAGTTTTGAAGGAAGGGCTGGAATTTCTTCGATCTTCTATCTCACATTCTTTATCTCTGTTACACCCCTTTGGACTAGTGTTGAACCCGTTTGATACACACACACACACACACATAGGATTTTAGAATGGTGAACATATATGTAGAATACTACTGGAGGGATGATTCCCGACACGGAGAGTCCAACGTTTCCATGACAACGTTCAGAGTTGGTAACGCCCAGTTATTTGATTGGGACCAACCCTAAGCTTCTATGAGCGTCGCGACGCCAACCAATACGATTTAGCGTCGGTACGGCGAGAGGCTGAGTTTCCTACCATGCGACGAGGGTGCCCGCGCGTCACCAAAACCTGTGATTTTCCTTCCTTCCTTCCTTCCTTCGTTCCTACGTTCGTACGTTCGTTCGTTCCTACGGGGGCTCGTCACCAACAGCGAGATATCGGACCTCGAATCTCCTTGGATATCATCACGCACCGATACTCCCTAAACGACTACTAAATCCTGTTCTAATCTTTATCTTCAACGCGGCAAAATAATAATACACATTTATCATTTTTTGTTGGTTTATTATTTGGGTTATTATATTGTACGAAACTAAATAGTGGGTTTGTTGTTGTCCTATAACTGGGCTAATAATCATCATTGTGTGTTTTGTTTTAATTAATCGATTATTATTAAATTGTTGTTACGTGGGGATAATACCGCAAAAACAGTTATCATCTTATCCGAAATTATCTGATACCTATTCTTTTAATTTGGAATTCTAGTTGATTCTTGTTTTATTGTGTCATAGTTTTTATTCTTTGTTATTTTTATTTATTTATTTTTTTCTCTCTCTTTGTTGTGCAACAATAAAAAGATTATCAATCTTTGAGAGACATTTCTTTTTTGCTACGTGAACTATTACAGTAGTTTGTTTACGAAAAGTGTTGGTACTTGAGATCGAAGATTAACAGTGTTCCTAGTGGTGTTTTCAAAGTGTTCAGAAAGTATCAAAAAACATGGCATCAGTGTATACCATCCGATTATTATCAACGAAGAGGGTGTAATCTGTACACGTTTTGCAAGAACTTATTGAGGATTCTTACGCATCGTTGAAATAATAAACTTGGAAAAAATGCAATCGACCTGTCAACAACAAGCCCAAGCTCATCCTGGCCAAAACGGTACCTCCGCAAGTCGAACATCATTTCTAATCGAAGATATTCTCAGTCGTGGTAGCGTACCACCCCATACACATCATCAACTTCATCATCAACATCTTAGTTCAGCTCACGGACAACAACATCAACAGTATCAACAATTTGCCAGTTTGTTACCCGGTTATCCGTCGGCGCCACCCACTGCTGCATTTTTTCTGGGACCACTTTTTGGTAGCGCTGGTATGGGGGTTGGTGTTGTACCAGGTGTCGGTGAACTTGCTGCTTTAAAACATTGTCGACGACGAAAAGCACGAACGGTAAGTACAATTTCAATTGTTTATCCATTAAACCTCACACATTATTATTTTTTAATTGATAATAATTGATCATTGATTAGGTGTTTAGCGATCAACAATTAGCTGGTTTGGAAGCCAGGTTCGAAGTTCAAAGGTATTTAAGTACCCCAGAAAGAGTTGAATTAGCAGCAGCCTTGCATTTATCAGAGACCCAAGTTAAGACATGGTTTCAAAACCGAAGAATGAAACATAAGAAACAATTACGAAAATTGAACACCAATTCCAATAGTAATGGGATACAATCGTCGGGACAACAGTGCGGTACGCAATCCGGTTCGGTGACATCACCAGCTGGTGAGTACAATTTTAAACACGTTATTAACTGCAATTGATTGGGTTCTTTTATTTTTATCATTCAGCCATATTTTTATTACATCAAACAAAACAAAAAAAAAAACTGATCCTTGATATGCGGAAAAAAAAAGTCAAATTTACTAGTCTCTTATTTGGTTCGATTGCGTCAGGGTTACGTCAGGGTTTTGCGGGCTCGCGCTATGATTACGATCGATTTGCCATTTACTCGGTCAGCTTTAGAATTTTAGCGCGTGTTAAATATTCCCGTACTATCGTAATAATGGACCAGTATGACGATATAATGCAACCAAAATTCCACTGACAATAAATTACGCAAGTTCGGCTTAACTAACCAGACCATAACCCCCAGGTGGGGGCTTGCAGGAACTGTAATCATTAACTAGCGGTACCTAGATAATGATCGCCATCTATATAGTAGAATTTGCCGCAATCGTGTATGGCTAACAATGTTACTACATCCAAATTATATTATACAAGAGGAAAATTCAACGATGAAGTTACACGGCAGGCAGGCAGGCAGGCAGGCAGCGGCGGCGGCGGTAGGGACCACGATGATAACCTGCGAACAAGATAGTTGGAGAAAAAGAGGGGGTAAAAGGAGGATGAGGAGGAAGAGAAGGAGAAGGAGAAGGGGGAGGGGGACTGAACGAAATGTTGGTTAAACTGATATATCAATTTGGGAATATAGCGTTGAAGTATTTCCTCGTTAGTAAGTAGAATGTTTGTGCGAAACCGTTACGCTCGTTTTGACCTTTAATGAATTAATATCGGTTTTGTTAAAAACTCTACAGAGATAGATAGAGATAGATAGATAGATAGATAAATAGATATTGGCATTCCTTAGGATTAGAATAAAAAGAAAATAAACAAATTTCAAGCAAATCTTCAAGAATTTTCACCAATGTTAGCCTAGTCAAGAATTGTTCTCACATAAGATGAATTTATTTGATTGTACAAAAATAAAAGTATATCGCTCGTAGTTAAATAATAATTTACGTAACCGTTATCATGATCGGTCTTTCCCCCTCTCCTATCTCTATCTATCAGTTGCTGAGGCTAGCCTAATAAAATTGGGTTAGGTGTGTATGCTGGTACACAACTCAGACGGGCCGGCGGGTACTAGTCTTCTTCCTCAGTGGCGAACAATCGAGAGGAATATAGGTCTGGTCGAGCACTTAGCTGATAATTGACTAATTTTGCTCGAAGACCGGAATCGTGAAACGAGTAGGAGGAAAAGGGAGAGGAGATGGGGTTTTGATGGTAGATGATAGAGGGAAACTGAAAGAGAGTGGAGGAAGGGGACTTCTTAAAGTATCCGGTAGCGTCTTGAAGACGTTCAAGATGAAGAGGTAGACAAGACTTGTCCTCACTCATACAACCATCCCCTAACACACATATATACAAATACATTGACATTTCTATCCTCTCCCTTCTTCTTCTTCTTCTTCTTCTTCTTACTTGGTGCCCCCTTAGCTTGCTACCAAGGAGATGCCTCGATAACTTCGTTAGCCCTTCCTACTCTGAACGAGAAGCCATCTTGGCTAGCAAGACGGAGTAACTCGAGGACTCAGAGGTTACCCTGACGCTGCCTGATGCGGTGCCACCCGATTTTAGAATCGTGCATTGAGTGCATAAAGCCTCCTCTATCTTGCTCACTCTCTTTCAACCTCTCCCCCATCCCCTTCCTCCTTCCCTATACCCTTCCCTTATACTTGTGAAAAGCGACGCAGTTACCTCCCCCAATTGCCACGACTACGCCCGAATTCAACGTTATTGCTCGGATCACGACCCATCTTCTCTCCCTTCTGTCTTCCCTCAGATTAACTCCGTCGCGTACTCTCACTTTGAAACGTTGGGATCGATCAATGATGTACTTTACGTCTCTCGTTTCAGGATTGATATTTTAAATGTTACTTTTACAGTTATTATTTCAATCAGATGATAATGATGATGACTATTACAATTTCAATGAAACAATGCGCGGTACACATTGCAATTATTTATTAGAAAATTAAGGTTAGATTTGATTAAACCTTTGCACTCCTATGTTTGAGTGTGACTTAACCTAAGTTTTAATCTTAAAAGATATTGTAATCTTGAAAAATTATAATAATGTTATATTGAATTTGTTAATATATTTTACAATTGGCTATGTGATTTATGTAGGTTAAAGTTTAACTTGAAATAAAAATGATTTTAAAGCACATTGTTAGCTGTTACTGCAAAATAAAAATTGAAATATAGATTTTCTTATTAGTGCAAAGATTTAATATATCAAATGAACTAATGAATAATTTGTTGTTGTTTTTTTTTTAATTATCGTACGGATATTTTTTGATTATCAACAGAAAGACCGGTGGACTTCTCATTGAGCAGCGGTGGTGGTGGTGGTGGTGCAGGTGGTGGTAGAGAATCGCGAGGAAGCAGCGACGCAGCAATGGATTCTGATGAAGATGAAATTGATATTCTTGGTGAAGATGAAGAACCATCACCTTCAAGGAGCTTAGCAAGTTTACACCTGCCAAAACGTAGTTCATCGACACCATCATTTCATCAAACGACGACACATCCACATCAACATCCTGTTGTTACCCTTTCGCATCATCAATCATCCCATCAGCAACAACATCAACATGGCGTTCAACAACGTCAACAGCATCGCTGAGAATTCCAACGTTGATGATGAATTCAACTTGTGGAACATTTATTTTCAACCTGTCATCACTACTTTTACTTCTATTTCTACTTTTTTCGAACTATCAGCTTCTTCTTCTTCTTCTTCGTCTTCGTCTTAACTCGAAGACGATGTTAAACTCGGATGGGACTTGGTAAATTTCGAGACGGTGTTGTTTGTTGTTCGACAAATGGGGGGGGGGGTGGCGGCAAAAAAAAGAAATTAAATAAAAAGTGAAATCGTGTGCGATTAAACGTGTGTTAATCTCCGGAATTTTTTTCGTACGATTATTATAATCATCATCATCATCATCATCATCATCATCATCATCATCATCATTGTGGTTCACCAAAATGCAGGTTCAATTCTGTGCGGGAATATAATTACACACATTAACATATTCGTAGATCGAAGGATAAACCTGACATCAAAATCATCCTTGAAAATCATTTAGGGATTAAACGGGATATTAGAATTAATTAAACAATAATTTATTAATAACGGAAAAATTATTAACAACAAATATAAACGATCGCGCGCATTAGTGAATATGAGGATAAATCAAATGAATATAAATCATCAATTTGTGCCATACGGAAAAAGAAATTCTTCTAAACAAAAACAAAAAAAAAGTGTGATCTGATATGAATGACAAAATTATTATTATTATTATTATTATTATTATTATTATTAAAAAAAAAAAAAAGTGTATTCACGAAGAAAAGGGATTATTCATAGCAAATCTTTAGGATTGGATAAAGAAAGGATGGGATTTGTTTTCTTTCTTAGTCAGATTCCATTGGTGGGAATTGAATGTAAAAATGCTGCTAACACAAACAAAATGACTGGCTGATGATCGAGCTTACGCGACACTTTTTATAGGGACAACAAAGTTGCAGTAATATAAAAGAAAAAGAAAAAAAAACATGAAATGAAAATAATAATAATAAAAAGAACTAGTCCTCTCGTGTCACTTTTTATAGCGAAGTGTAAAGTTAGCCTGCGGTTATCGTTGGAAATTAAAATGTCGTACTATGACGTCGACCATGTGTCTTCATTTAATCAAATACCCAAATGACACTTCAAACAGTATATATATATTTTATTTATTTATTATTAGATACTTTATTAGCTGCATGTAGTTTGAATTATTCTAATCTTCCCCATTCATCCCCCAAATTGACATTTGATGATGTCCTAAGCAAAAGAACCATTGAGGAAACCACACTAATTGCCTGACATTTTCTTCCTTCTGACGTTCGAGACATTTTCCAGCCCTTAACGATTACAAAAGGGAAACTTTAATAGACCCCACCCCCACCCCATGAACCACAGTTTAATTTGAACACACATGCGCGCAACTATAAAATTGACAAAAAAAAAACGATTAAACAATAAGACGAGACAATATGACGTAAAGTTTGAACAATAAAAGAAAAGGTAAGTGTTCAATTGTTTGGTTGTTACCAATTTGACAAAAGTAAAAAAAAAAAAAAAAAAAAAAAATAAAACGAAACGAGTGTGAGTGAGTGAATTGTGGTCAAGGAAAAGTTACTTTCTCGGAGATTCTATTGGTAATCCAATTTAGAAAGAATTTCAATACGTTTGATGAAAAGACTCGAGACAACGAGATGAAATGATGAAAAAAAATGATTCAAACAAATGTTTGAAAAATTGATGATTAATATTATCAATGAGGACTCATGAAATAAGGAATGATTATAGATAAGAGAAAATCTTGCTACCTGTTGCGGAGTAACATTAGATTCGGTTAGGTGAACCTGACTAGGAAAAAGAGATGATGGTGGTGGTGGTGGTGGTAGGTGGGATGGGGTTTACTACGTCCTGGCACGTAACTGTGGTAGATACGGACGAGCCGTTGGTTATAAGAAGAGGACGAGAATATAGGCGGAGCCTGTGGGATACTCCGTGCTTCCAGTTCGGCTGAATCCTAATACCCAGATAATGGGAAGTAATTGCGAGGGATCAGAGCAAGCAGAAGCTACTCAGTTTCTCTCTCTAACTCACTCACTCACTCTCTCTCTCTCTCTCTCTTGGTTTAGGGTTCTCTGTGTGTATAGAGTAATGAAGTAAGCGAGAGAGAGAAGGGGTGGTTAGGGTGGTTCACTGAGTGAATGAGAGATGGGGTACTTGGGGTGGTTATATAAGTTAGAGAGAGAGAGAGAGAAGGATACTAACACCGTAGACTACTCCTTTCCACCCCTGCTGACGTTTACCCTCGACCCTTCATCCCAATGGGCCCACGACAAACCTACCAAGTGGAGGATGATAGAACAAGGTTTGGATAGACATAGATAGAGGAATGAAGAGAGGAAGGTAATCGTATTATCGGACCAAATCACGAAGCACGTTCTCGAATACACTTTGGGATGATGATACGTCATTCTCGAGATTTTATGCATTAGATTCTCTACTCTCCTATCTATATTTCTAGCTCAACGTCGTCTTTCTAATGATTTTGTGGTTGAGTATGTTGTTTAAACAAAAGGAAAATAATCAAGGTAGTTTGATTGAATGAACATTTTTCTACAAATATTGTTGTTAGTTGAATTTAGAACGATTTAATCATTAAAATAAAATTAACTTGTCCTAAAACATGTGACTATTTAATCAAAGAGCTAGCTTTTATTAAAGGGAATACTCAAACTGTTTTTTTTTTTTTTTTTACGTTCAGGTATATCGGGAGAACAATGTTGAGTAAGAGGAAACAAATAACGAACGTATTACAGAATATCCGTGATTGAATATTTTTATTTTTGTCCCTATTCAATTTTTTATATTCACCAAAGAGAGAACAGAACAGAACAGAACAAAACAGAACAAAACAGAAGATAAAAAATAAAAAATAAAGTGACAGAGAGACAGCGGGGTATCTTAGCAGGTAGCCTGCAAATTAATAAGATCACGGGTGCCATTTATGACGTTTATTACATTCCGTTAAGACGTCTATTATTACGATACGTAAATAAAGGGGAAAAAGATAGATAGGCGGATAAAGAGAGAAAGAGAGAGAGAGAGAGAGAGAGAGAGAGAGAGAGAAAGAGGGAAGAATTGAAGGGGGAATCCCAAAAGTAGAAGCGACGAAGCGGAATGCGGCGAAAATAATGAAATAAAGGACAATGAAGTGGCAGGTACAATAGCCAATAGGGGTTGGGGATGAACGAGGCCTTACACGGCCGAGGCCTTCGGGTGCCCAGGGTGCCAACGACGAACGGTTGACAACCAGTGTGGGTGGTTGGTTGCTTGCTTGCTTGCTTGTGTTGAGGGTTGGTTGGGATGGATGAAGGAATAGGAAGGGGTGGTTGCGCGCGCGCGCGCGAGCACCTCTACCAAAGAGAGCAAGTGCAAGAGAGGGTGTGAGAAGGAGGGGAGCTGGACGTTCAGAAGAAGGGGTTGGTTAGGGAGAGGGGCTTGAGGCGGGATAGTTGGGTCGAGCGGACTAAATGCAGTGGGCGTGTTCCCATTACTTTCATTATTTTCCGTCGGAGGGGTTCGGTACCGATATGCGTGGCTCTAGGTACGTGTAATGCATTCACCTACGAGTTTAACCTCCCTCCTCCACCCCTGACTCGTGTAGGTGACTACTATATCTTCTATCTTTCTCTCTAACTCACAATCACACTCACTGTTCAGTATCCCTCTTCATCTCTCACTTTCACCCCTACGTTCGTGTCGCTTTTCCACGTCACCTCTACCCTCTCCCCCAGTTCATTCTCTACCTCACCATCTCATCCTCATCCTCCTACTCCTACTCCTCTTTATATAGTCCGTACATAAAACGTCGAGTAGCGGCGCGTACATCACAAGAGAAGATCGAAAAGGGGGCCCGAATATTAAGCGGACGGACAGCCTACGACGAGCGTCGAACAGCAAGCGTAATCATATCAAACGAAATTACTCTCTCACGCATTCTCTATCTATCTATCTATATATATATTTTTTATCTTTATCATCTTCCTCCTATCTTCATCATCACTCTTTTCCCCATATAAGAACACAAATATCGGGTATGTGTGAACGTGTGTGTGTGTGTAGGTGTACATGGGCTTCTTTGTTGCTTTGTTAAATGGCGCGTAAGCTGAGTAACGAACCATATGGTGCCAACCCGGTGTTGTATCACTTTAAGAGATCACTTACGTTTGATCCTTGATTTTAGATCACCCGGTGGATTATTATAGTCTTTATATGTTTCTTTTTTAATTGTTTTTACTTACTGTTATTGTTGTTAGTGTTTTTGTCTTTCAATGCTTTTAGGTTAACACAGTTAACTTGACCTAACCTATAACTTTTTTAGGATAATCAATAAGTACTGTATTTTTGTTTCTTTTTTTTTTAGAATTGAATACAACCATAAATAATCTCTGGGATATGTACGTAAAATATTATTACAGTTTGAAAAGAATAAATTTGACGACAATTAGGACAATGAAGAATTTTTATCCGATTTGTGAATAATCAAAAATGCGACAAGGTTAATTCGAGACTACGATGTGTAAATGGAACTTCACAAGGGGATGGGGGAACGGGGGAGGATTTGAAATGGTAGTAGTATAGTATAACGTTCCCGCGAATCGAAATGTCAAGCTAAAGAGCGCTAAAGAGGCTCAAGCGCATCGTGTTCTATGAACGGAGTTAGGCCGTTAGGCTAACAAGCTGTCAAGACGTCGACGCGTGTCAATCCACAGCTCTGCGACCAACCAACCAAGCAAGCAACAAACCAACCCTCGAGATAAATCCACCCTAGAGTACTCTTCCATCCTGAGAAAATCCTAGCGAATCTTCTTTAATACATTCTAACTTTAAATATTATTCAACTGATACAAAAATAAATACTTGGATGTATTTTAGAAAACATTTCATTCTGTTGCAACTTTTAACAATTTTAATTGTACAATCACACAGGAAAAAAAAATAATAAGAAAAAAAAAACAATAAGTAAGATTGAAAGTTAGGTTATGATGAAACCTAATTTAAAATGATTAAAACTTAACATTTTAACAACATTATAGAAAATTGTAGATATTTTGAGAGTAACAACATCAGGGAATCCAAAGATATAAACTCGAGAAAGGATTCATAGTTGGGAATACGAGGTTTGGGTCTTTGATAGAAATTGAGAGAACGGGGAAGGCAAGTTGGTAGTGGCATAGGCAACGGCATTACTGCCCACGTGCCGTTTAACTTGATCACCCTGGCCAATCTGGCCTCGTTTCAACCTCCGGTTACTACGACGCTTCCGCTAACAAATAACATTGTCGACGACCCTGCGGGGGCGTTCTGATTCGATTTGCACACCCTGAAAGGCGGCCTGCCTGCCTGCCTGCCTGCCTATCTACCTACCTAGCTACCCTCTAAAGGGGTGGTGGGAATCAAGTCAGAGGAAGATAGAAAATACCAATATACACCACAGAAAGAAAGAATATTCACAATAAATGATAAAAATAACAAATATTCTAACAAAATGATAAATTGTTCATTTATATAATATTTTTTGTTTGCACGAGAATAGTGGTAGTAGAAAATCGACCAGAAAATGAAAAAAACATCAACAAGATTCTCGGTTATATGTTTCGCGGTAAAATAAATCATCAACGCTAACTTCACACGTCTTTATGAGATGATACACCAACACGTGCACACATACAAATAAAAACAAAAAAAATAAAGGAGTAGTAGTACAGTGTACGTGCTAGTCTGGGGCTTGGGAGGCCTGATTAGTCCTGTTATTTAGTTAGGTACGTATAGAAGTGTCCCCCAAGAGTTTACAGAGTTGTTCGGTACTCCTAGAGAGAGAACTATAACAGAAGGTACAGGGGGGTAAGAAGAAGAAGAAGAAGAAGGGCTTGGGGGTGGTATGTTCCTACGTGAACAGGGAGATTCATATCTCCACGACGTGTTTAAAAATAATTACTGAGAAAGATTCGCCGATAGTCACGGAGTCGGGCTCTTAACCGAGGTACTTCCTGGGGCCCCTCGAGTGGTCCTCGTTTCGCGCGATATAAAAGCGGCCTCGACTCTTCCACTTTTTTTCCCGCTAACCCTCTCTAACTAACCCTCCTTCCTTCATCTTGCCATTCCGCACCCAGTCCCCCCTCTTCTCCCAGTTTCAACCCCCTTTCTAACCTCTCACCTTCTTCTTCTTCGTCTTCATCTGGTTCAGGTATATCCGTGGGGAGAGGGGTACTGGGGAGGAAAGGAAGAGGGTTACCACCACCACCATTATCATCACAACCTCTTCTTCTTCCGGCCAGGACAATTACGAGTGGTACTCACCTTTCAACCACTCTATCACGACGTTTAAAGAGAAGTAGTAAAGACTAAAGGTCCCACCTCATTCAATGCCTTTTATTTTTTTAAAGGGGTTTGCGACACACGATCAAAAAGAGCTTGTTTCTCGATGACAATGTAACTGACGACCTGACGTAACCTCTTCCCTTCCTAAACCAACACTAACCCCCTTGTTCTCCTGCTCATCCTCAGCTTTCCTGTTGAACCAAGTACAGAGTACACCTTTTAAGATTTTTACGCGTATAGATGGCAATAGGTTGTGAGGGATAGTTTGTAATATCTGCCTAAATTACAAAATGGAAGCGAAAAAGTGTACAAAATAATAAAACAATGCTAACTTTGAAGACTAATTAAACCCACTAAACTTTAACGTTTGTGGTACTAACTGGTATCGGTAAATTCCTCGAACACCTTTTTAGGTTTTTAGGTTATGTTTATAATGACGTCAGTGGTTTACATACAATCATTTCAACACTCGTGATAATTATGACTTTGGTTAGAGGATTTATGCAGGCGATAGACAAATCTTTTCGATTAAATAACTTCTTCATATTTATAATATTTATATTTTGTTTACATATATATTTCTATATATGAATATATATATATATATATATATGCACATACATACATACATACATACATATATATATACATAATTATAAGAAGAATATTTGTAGTAGGCAAAACGGTATTCTCTAGTAACAAAACATTACTTTTTAATTAATTTTACATCTAATAGAAAAAGACGTAACATAATGAAAGAAAAAAAACAACAACAACAAAATTAGTTTTAGGTCGAAAAAACGTTTAGGCTAAAAAATACGGTGGGCTTTTGTTTTTTTTTTTTTGTGTAAACGATCAAAAGCAAGATTACTATCAGCCCTTCAATGTTACATGTAGGATTATTAGTCTTCTTATGTGGTCGTCTTGCGGATTTCATTTCATCCCCCATCGATAAACTTTCAACCACCCCTTATTGTTCCACCTTTTCTTCATCCTCTTTTCACATACATTTCTCAATTCTTACAAACTTTCTTTCACAAATTGTCTATCATTTAAATTACATCATCAATTGTCTCTTATTCATCATTTTAATTACATTCAACACAATTAATACAATCCGCATTTATTATTATTCGTTAGGCTCATTTTGTTTATTTCATTTTTTTTTTTTTTTTCTTTAATCATTCTGATTTTTAATACTGAATATGTTTTTTTTTTTAATCATACGTGTACGTTTACAATACAATCTCGACACTGTGACAATTGAAAATTATTAAAAATAAACATCCCTTTTTTTTTTTATTTTAGATGCATCATCATCATCATCATCATCATTATCATCATCATCATCATCATTATTATTTATTATTATTTATTATCGTCACTATTGCGTATTATATATTGTGCATAAATATTATTGTTTATTAGTTTACCTTTGTGTTTGTTTACTTTTTATAATAATTATATATTAATTATTATATCAAGTGTTTAATAATGTTTTCAAAAAATGGTGTTTTACATTAGAAGGAATTGAAGAAAGGTTTGAAACTCGTTAAAACTACCTAGGCCTTTTTTTTTTTTATATAATATGGCATAAATAATATACGTAAGTTAGGTTAGGTTAGGTTTGTTTGAGAGGGATCGTTTAAATGTTTCGAGAATTATTTATTTATCCTTTCTTTTTCCCCTAATCGTGCTAATCATTAATTATTATTATTATTAATATTAATATTATTATTATTATTGTTATTATTAATAGCTTCTTTATTTATTTATTATTTTCGTTCGTTTAAATACACTCAACTACTCGTGCATGCATATTTGTTTAATTTTTTTTTTCTTTTTGTTTGTTTTCACTTGCATTTGTTTTTTTACTAATTGCAAAAAAAAAATAAAATACAAAGATTTGAGCTAGTGAATTGATTTAGAAATTTGTCAAACTAATATTTTAGTTGTTAAATTTATTAAAAAAAAAAAATAATAATAATTTACAATTTATGGGGTAAGAACCATTTGAGAGAGAGAGAGAGATCACTTTTGAAAGATTTTTATAACGCGTTACAATATATTTTATATTATATATAATTTATATTATATTAATTATTAATATCATTTTTTTTAATATTCGAGTAAAATTTTGAATGCAATTTTTTTTGTTTAATAAATATTTCGAAAAAAAAAAACCAAAAATGTCGCGTTTAATAATTATCAAGTTGAACTTGTTGCAAATGTTGCCGTTGTTCGTTAAATAAGATATATATATATATATGTGTGTGTGTATATATATATTTTTTTTTTTGGTTTATCTAATTAAAATTTAATTTAATGTACTTTTTTTTGTTTCTTGGTCAGGGATAGAAAAAATGCTTTGAGTACTACGTGAATATATAATAAGTTTGTGTATGCGTATATTTGTTTGTGTCGAATGTACGTGTTAAATGTGTGTATGTGTTTTTTTTATTATTTTTCATTTTTACGAGAAAATATATAGAGTAATTTTTGTTTATAATAATTTATAATTGCATGCATCTTTTCCTTTGAATCTCCCCACCCCCTCTTTCCTAACCTCCGCCATTTTTTCAAGACGACATTTTGGAAACGTTACGACGATTTATTTAAAATTTTTTATTTTTTTTTTTTTTTATTTAGTTTAGTTTAGTTCGTAGAATAGAGAGCATTAATATATATATATATATATTTTTTTTGTTATAAATTAAAAAGTTAATTAATTTACTTAGATTTAATTAGCACGAGAAAATCACTTGAGCATTTTTCTTTTTTTTTTTTTCTTGTGTGTGTGTGTTTTGCTTTTTTTTTCTACTTTAACAATTTTCTTTTTTTGTTCGCGCGTAAAAGATAGATTTTTAATAAATGCGGAGGAAGAATATTATTATTATTATTATTATTATTATTTATCAATTACAATTGTGTGAATTAATTTTTATAAATTATTTAACCTCACTTTTTATTCAAGATCATTCAACAGATGACGAATGTCAATCATTCTACTAATTGTTTATTTTCAAATTATTATTTACGATTTTATCGATTTTCTTTTATAACTGGGATGAATCGATGAGAATTTTTTTAGGTTATTTTATTTCTATTTAATTAAATTTAATTTTATAAAAAAAAAAGAAACACTAACAATATTATAAAATACGATGTATACATTGATCAAATAAATAATTCAAGGCCACTTAGGTATTTGAAACAATAAATCAAAATTCAAAATTTAACATAATTACATCACAATGTTTAAAAAAAAACATTTTCCTCTTTTTTCTCTTTCTCTTTGTCTTTTTTCTTCTCTCTCTCTCTCTCTCTCTCTTTCTCTTTCTCTTCATACAACCAATAGAAATAATTCATATAATTAATAATAATTCTCATCTATTTCATCCTGTATAGAATTTAATGTTAATCTTCATTTTATTTATTATTTATTTTTAAAATTAAAATAATATCATTTTTTTTTTTTTTTTTTTAATGATTTCGAGACAACAATTGGTTCGACAAAAACAAAAAACAAAAAAACACCAAATAATTTTCAAAATTGTATCACGTAATCTTGCTTTAGAACCAATATATTGGGATCTCTAGTACTTGAATACGCTATCTGGTGGCTAAATTCAAAATTAGAGTAGATAGGTCGAATTGTTACCGCCACGTGATGGGATCTCTAGTAGGAACCCTATAGGAGGGACGCGCCATACACATTGCTAGGCTGAAAATTTGGGGGGACAGTTTCCGTTGCATCGAAGCTGTTGCGTTGAATCATTTGCGCGCAATCACGTGACTACACGAGTTCCTGTCCCTCAGCAATGTGTATGGCGCGTCCCCTCTTAAAGGGTCCCTAATCTGTAGTACTTGAATACGCTATCTGGTGGCTAAATTCAAAATTAGAGTAGATAGGTCGAATTGTTATCGCCACGTGATGGGATCTCTAGTAGGGACCCTATAGGAGGGACGCGCCATACACATTGCTAGGCTGAAAATTTGGGGGGACAGTTTCCGTTGCATCGAAGCTGTTGCGTTGAATCATTTGCGCGCAATCACGTGACTACACGAGTTCCTGTCCCTCAGCAATGTGTATGGCGCGTCCCCTCTTAAAGGGTCCCTAATCTGTAGTACTTGAATACGCTATCTGGTGGCTAAATACAAAATTAGAGTACATAGGTTGAATTGCTACACCATGCCCCTTCTTGCCAGAGAGATCCCAATATATATTAAACATAACACGTGTGTATGTGTACATATACATATACATATATCATTAATAATATATGCACTAAATAAAAATGATAATAAGCATAATTCATATACAAAAGCTATTTTACTATTATTATTATAAATCTATCTGTGTTTGTGTGGACCAGTCCACAAAAGAACATAAACATATTTGTTACACTTTTTTTTTAAACTTAATTTTAATTTTTTAAACTTAATTCGAAATTTTTTTGCATCATTTTCAGTTTCTTTCTTTTTTTTCATATTATATAATACATATATATATATATATATTTAAAAAAGAAAACCCATTATCATTCATCAAATTCATTTAAATTATATAAATGTGTACCAGAGGATTAAATAATATTTATTTTTTTTAACAGCAAAACTCGCGTTATTTAAATAAAAAGAAAATATTTATGAATCAACATTTGCATAAGCATTGAATAAGGCGCTTGGTAAAAAAAAAAGTCTTGCTAATATATTCATATATAGATATATATATATATATAAAAAAAGAAAACCTAACCTCATTTCAACAAGCTTTTTAAATATAAAAATTTTCAATATAAAAAAAGATATTTCATTTTTTAGTATAAAAATCAGTAATTGTGTAACAACGAAAAAAAAAACGAAAAAAAAACAAAAACAAAAATACAACGCATAACGACGCATTTGTTTGTTTGTTTTTTTGTTTCAATTCATTTTTTTTCTTTTCTTTTCTTTTCTTTTCTTTTCTTTTCTTTTCTTTTCTTTTCTTTTCTTTTCTTTTCTTTTCTTTTCTTTTCTTTTCTTTTCTTTTCTTTTCTTTTCTTTTCTTTTCTTTTCTTTTCTTTTCTTTTCTTTTCTCATTTATAATCCTAATGGCGGCAGAGAAGAAGCGTTTGAAAAATATTCTCGTTACATAATAAAAATTCTAAACCCACACGAGTAAGCTCTCACTCGAATACTTTCTTAATTATTAATTAATTAATTAATTAATTTATTTATTTATTAATTAATTAAATGCAATTCCGCACATAGAGTAACCACACACACACACACACACACACATACACACATACACGCACATAACTCTGGTACATATACATTCCAAGTAAAAACGTACAATAGAAGCCGATATAATTAATATTAATATTAATATTAATAATAATAATAATAATAATAATAATAATAATAATAATAATAATAATAATTATATAACAATAAAACACAATAAATTACGATTAGACAATCTAACCTTATCTCTTTGGGAAAATATTATCATTAAAAATTATTCTTAACATTGTAAAAAGTTCTTATAACAATGAAGTAAAAAAAAAAAAAAAAAAAAAAGAAGAAGAAAAAGAAGAAAAAACAGATAAACAAAAAATTATTATACTCGCGATAATAAATTATGGGAAATATTTTAATATAGAAAATTGAAGGGTTGTAGAGAGAAGGGTAAACAAACAAAAAATATTATTAATAATAAATATTGCACGTTCAATGTAGACACAGTGCAATTTTCATTTTGATCAGCGTAGTTGAAAAGACACAAACGAATTACATAACCTCGTTAAAAAAAAAAAAAAAAAACGAGACGCGAGTCTTATTCTCCAAAAAAACAAACAAAAAATAGAATTTTATCGAATTTTCCATAGCAGTTGGGGAGCATCGGCAGCTTGAATATATTTAGCAGATTCATAAATTGAATCAGAGAGAGACAGACAGACAGACAGACAGGCAGACAGACAGACAGACAGACAGACAGAGAGAAAAAGAAAAAGAATGCTCAGAGAAATTGGTATCAAGCTCAATGTCAATGAAATGAGGGCCTTGAAGTTCTCTGCTTTAATCTTGCCAGCAAGGCCTGTTCACCATCACCTCCTTCAGATTTCGAGGACATACCACGAAAACTCTCAGATCTATATTTGTCCCTTAGAAACGTCCGCCTTTCCTCTTTGTACTTTTCTATTCTTTCTCGACACTGTGGGTCACCCAAGTCGAGACCACCGAGATTCTTCAATTGAATTTTATCAGAACAATTAGGCGAGGGATTGTTACTGCTGGTAACGGTGCCAACGTTAGGGGTAGAACTGTGTTGAACAACATCATTCGATGATTGTTTGACAGGTAAGGAAGAATCACCGCTGGTCATTTGATTGAATTTCGCCTCGTCGAGGGATCTGCTCAATGCTGCACGTGTTGCTCTTGCATGACGAGCCCTTAAACATGGTGGCAAATGATGGGTGGTAGTGCTACTGTTATTTACAGGTGGTTCCTCTGATTTACCTCTAGCCGAATCCAATTCTTGACGCATTTTCCTTTCCCTGACTATTTCACGACCTATCTCGGAATCAAAACTTCTTCGTTCGCGATTAATAACCTCGGTGGTCTCGTATCTTCTTCTAGGTGGAATGGATAGGTCACCTACCATACCACCGGACAATCTTTGCAATGCTAATTCTTGTAAAATAGCAGCTGTGTCTCGTAAAACTATCGAATCGTCAACCGGTGAGGAAGCGTTTGAAAATGACGATGAATCATCCAATGGCATTGCTTCCGATGCACCTTCCGGTACATGTGCAATCTCGCATGGTTCAGCTGCATTTTCTGACGGTATGACAACTTCAATATTCTCACGTAATTGCGAATGACGTATGCTGTTTCTCTTAGGACTCTCTTTGTTATCGTGTTTTGTAATATATTTATTCTGAGGACTTTGATTCTGTTGTTTCTGTGAGATTTGATCAAAATTTTGGCACTTGGACATCTCTTTGTCATCGTCATCGTCATCGTCTTCCTCGTCATCATCATCATCGTCTTCCTCTTCCTCCTCCTCTTCCGTTTCAATTCCATGGACTTTTTTATTCTTGTCCAATTGTTGTGAACATCTTTGGTGATCACTGTGTTGCGAATATTGTAATTTTTGTTGACTTTCCATTGATCGTTGTATATCGTTTTGCTTTTGTTTCATCATATTTTGTGTTTTATCAGTTTCGCATTCTTGATTTTTATTATTACCGTGTACATGGGTATTGTTGTCAATGCGAACAAAAGAATTGTCCATTTTCATATTGGATGGCTCCTCGTTAGATTCGATGTCAGTTATATTCAGCTCGCATACTTTGTCATTACCGTTGTCTTGATCTTGTAAAGGGGACAGTAAATCGTTCGTAAATTCGTTGGTGTAGGTTGTGGTGGATGGTCTTTGGGTGTCGTCGTGTTCATTGAAATCCTTGTAATCTTTGACATCGGTGACATCACACGTCATGTCACCAGATACTTGTGCGAGAACAGGACTCTCGGTTAAATCGCTAGCCCCAATACAAGAAGTGTCCGTATCAACCGTAGAACCCATCGTCAGGTCCAAAGATGTTCGTGAAATATTTTCAGACATTGATCTCAATTGGGGTGCTTCTGTAGCTATTGCAGGATTCATGGTACCTTCCAAAGGATCTTTAGGACTACTGGATTCACTGCTAGGTGTTGTAATTGAACCAGTTGTCCTCTCGACGATAACCCATTCGCCAGAATCATTGGTTGTAGTAACCATCGGTTGTGTTTCCGTATTGGTAAAGATTTTATCGGAACTATCGCATATTACGAAACCGGAATCTGGCAAATCTTCCAAAGTTTGTTCACAAGACATCGGTGAATCAAGATCAGTTGTGTTTGATAAAGGTAAACCAGGTAATTCGTGTTGTACGTGTAAATCGGAATTCATTTCTTGATTCTGTATATCACTTGATCGATGATGATGATTATTATTATTATTATTATTATTATTTGGGGTTTCTTTCTTTTTAACATTCGATGTATCTTGTTTATCTATTAATTTATTTTTCTCCATTGGACATAACTCGGACTCATCCGTAATGTCTTTGGAGGATGAAGTTAATCTACTTGACTCAACTTCGCTGCACAATGATATTAACCTCTCGCAAGGGGTCATTTCTTGATCCGGAATATCCGATATTCCAGCATCCGTTGACTCTTCATTATTTCGAGCTTTGGATTGATCTATTACAGTGTTATTACTATAATGATCCTCGTGTCTATCGTAGCTACGTATTATTTCGCAAGACTTAGCGTTATTCTGTTCGTTTAAACTTACTGATAACCTATGACTAGGGTCGGATGTTTTATCGGAAGACACGCTAGCTCTGTTCAAATTATTATTCGTATTAGTTGTTTGTTCGTCGTCGATCTCTAACGGTAAAGTAAAACTTCGAAAGCTTATCCTAGGACTATTAACGGGTATAGGTGAAGTAGAGTGTGAAGTTCCTTGCAATGTTGCAGGCGTTAAAGGTGTCGATGCTTCGGACAATAATGGCAAATAACCAGGAGTTGGTAATGGTGATGGAGTTTCCATGTTGTGTACATCTGCGGAAACCATAACCTGAAATAATCATTATTAATAGGTTAAAATTATATCGACAGGTTATGTTTCATTATTTTAAAATGAAAATGTCACACACCTGATCGGGACTTTGACTATCGATAAAACGTAATTCAACGTCGCAGTGCAATCGTTCTTCGAGTCTCGATCGTTTTCTTTTGGAACCTCCGGTAACTGGAGGACACTGAGTACCTTCCGTCCTCTGTCTTCGAGGTGATGCTTCGACCGAAGCAACGCCAGCACTCTCCTCTTCTGAAAACATTCTCATTTCTCTTTCTTCGAGATCAAAATTAAGTTGGATCTCCGAAAGATCGAGTGGTGATGTAGCATTAGGTGCATCAGCCAGATGATCGAAATAAGAATCGTGAGATACTGATCTACTATGACCGCAGGGTCTAGCTGGTGGTGGCCCTAATAAAGGGCCCAAACTGTCCTCGCCATCCAAACTATCCGCACTTTTGACAGGTCTCAATCGTCGCAAAGAGTTTAAGGAACTTGGCACCGTTTCTACTTGGGGTGGCGTGCCAACTTGTCTGGCTTTGCCTCTGGTACCACCCAAGCCACCTCTACCGAACAAAGCTCTCCAGTTTAATGACGGTGAACGCTTCGAGCCATTTCTCTTTCGTGGCAGTTCTATCACCGTATGATAATGCAATGGCAAACCTGCTGGACCCGCACCAACTTCAATATAATCTGGTTCACCTCTTACACTCCTATTTCTTGCTTCCTCCAAACTGAGTAAACGTGCAGGTGTCGTGATGGCTAAAGATTTGGGTCTACCGACCGGTCCATCACCAAATATTAATTCAGCGTAACATACTAAGAATTCTGTCACTACTGCTTGTACTCCGACACCTTGAAGAGCTGCCACACCACCAACTTCTAATTCTTTGCATCGCAAGAGATTCGGTGCCCAAACAATTGCAACGTTTCGCGGTGTCATCCCAGTTTCCGAGCCACGAGCTGCCACTCTTACCAAATGACGCATCAAATATTCTAACGTTCTGTAAAAAATATTCAAAATTGATTGTTCAATTATGTTCATCAATTGCTTCATTCAATAACCAATAAATACATTTACCTGTAATGAGGTGGGGGTAATTTTCTAACTGCATCTCTCATTCGTCTCAATCTTTCCGCATCGCTATTGGCTTGCACGGCGCTGACAAATGTTGAATAAAGTTGATAGGTGCACAAGGGATTAGGTAATTCTCTGAAATACATTTTCAACAGGGATGCAACGGAGTGGATATCCTGGAGTATACTTTCATCGGAATGCAATGCTGGAACGCGATCCTCGTCAAACGCATTTCTTAATCTTTGAATATTGGAGGTGACACCACTTAGTCGGTAAATACCATCGACGAGGCCATGGTTTTCAATGAATTCGGCGCAACACGTTAGAACCGTTGGAACTATTTGTTCAAATGAAATCATAAAACCAAAAGTTGAATTGTTTTAACAAATTATTTGTTATAAAATAATAATAATAATAATAATAATAATGAGTTACCATCTTGACCGGAGTTCAAAAGATGTTCACCCAGATCGCAACCAAATACACGTTCCTTTAAAATCCCAGATTGTTTTAACCTTCTCCTAGATGGTCTGTTCAAGATAAACGATCTGAAGAAGGCGATTAATTTTCCGTGCTTTCTAAGCACCGGTTTTACCGGTAATTTCGATCTGACCGTAGCCGAGACTGTTAAATGACGTGGAACTTTGTCTCCGATTACCGCGACACATTCGGCTGGGAAGAAGCCGACTGCGAATCCGTGTTTACCACGCCACCACGTACTTTCTCCTGGTGGTGGCATGTCTATCACCGAGATCATGTCTCCTACCTGTAATATGTTTTACGATGTATCCATGTAAATACATACAGGATGTTAGATAAAACTAGATCTGACGTGGAAAGAACAACAAAAAAAAAAAAAAAATAAACTATCAAGTTAACAAACAAAATCAGTAGTTCTCAACCATTAAGGATTAATTAATTGAAAGACTTCAACTATTATATCTTATCTTGGAAATCATTAGTACAAATATGGGAAGAACGTGTAAAATAGAGAGAGAGAGAGAGAAAAAAAAGGAACAAAATAAAAACCTGAAATGAGATTTCATCCTGGGCCTGTGCAACGTAAGGTCTAACAGCATAAGCTGCAGCAACAGCTGGCGTGTTTATGGGACAAGAATCTGATTCCGGTACTAGTATCCTTCTACCCCTGTTGTCTAATTGCAACCAATTTAACACGGGACCGCAGTTAAGACCCTCGTGATTTAGGCGTGAGAATCGTTGTAGATAATCCTTTATCATAACCCAATGTAATTTAGGCCTTGCATCGGGTAACTTCGGTAGGGAAGAAAATTTTCTATCGAATATACATCGATGCAATTGTTTGTCGAACATCACGAAATTGTCGTATGATCGTTGTAATGTCCAACACGCGTCACCGGAAGTTACCCTAACTGCGTACGTGTCGGTTTCGTTGTTGCCATCGCTAACGGAAACCTGTCAACAAATTTTAAACATCATCAATGATTATGTTCTGTCATATTTTTTTTTTCAAGATATTTGTCAAAATAAACAACTCACCTCTAATGTACCCAATTCCACGTGCTCGTAATGGAAGTGGGCACACTCGTCGAGTTTAGGAAACCTTGCAATACTTCCCATGTTGCTACCGGAACTCACAGGTGTACTGAAATCGTCCGTTCGGTTACATCCTAATCCCTAAGTCAGAAAACATCAAATTACAATTACAGAAATACAAATATTACAATAACAACAAGCGTATGACACACAATTGATGCAACTATTTGTATTTGTATTTTTGTATTTGTTGTTAGTTTAATTTTGTTATCCCGAGTGACACAAACATTTAGAATCTTTTAATAGAAGAAACACGAATTCCACTTTCCCCTTCTCAAAAATACGCGTCTTTTGTTACTTGGGGTTAGTTGAGGAAAGGGGTGGTGGTGGAGGAAGGACAAATAAAAAAAAGGACACGAAAGAGACGTAGTAGCCACGTTCAGTGGTCTGTCGTCTGTTAGAGGACAAGATCAATGAGTCTCGGTACTTATGTTAGTTAAATTCTCCACACAAATATACACAAACACACACATGCAGGATGATTCATCCGAAACCATAGGCGCATCTTCGTTCGTTCAATTGCTAGAACTGACGGATACTCATTTTGTTTCCTCTATTCATCGTCAAATTAAATCATCACTCTCTCTCTCTCTCCCTCCCTCTCTCTCTCTCATTCTCTAACATAACCTAACTTTTTTTTCTCAATGATTAAAAAGTAAACCATTTTGTCTTTTTTTTTTTTTTTCTTACGATCAAATTAATATGTTAATCATCAATGTCAGTTGATTATCAATACAAGTACAATGATTTTCATTAGAATTTGATATTCATCGTCAGATGAAGTGTCGAAGAATAAAATGTTACTGTAAAAATATCATAAATGGAATAATTGTAACAGTGTAATATTTGCAATGATAATCGAGTCTAGTGAACTGTGCCTAGTCAAAGAAACTGGTCATCACTGTCTTCTTCTTTTACTTATGTAAGTGTGTGTGTGTGTGTGTATCCATGTGTATGTTCTAACAACATTGAGAAGGAACAAAAATGTTGGTTTTTTTTTTTTTTTTTTTTACTTCTTTTTTTTTTCTTTTTTTCTTGCAGCTACTTTCGATCTGAATGAAGGGTCTGTCTGTCTGTCTATTTGCAAAGAGTTTTAGAAGCATAATATAAAAGCTTCTTTACTCTGACGACGTATCTGTATGAATTCCGATCCAAGAACATGATGACGTGAATTGGATAAAGTGGATAGTATATTTGTCCTTATTTCATTTTTTTTTTTTTTTAAGGTCAAATAGAAAAAAGAAAAATAAAAAATGAAGATGAAAAGAAGAAAAAGAAGAAGAAGAAGAATTTGATTTGGTTTTTTTGTTTGTTGGTTTGTGTTGAGTGAAAATTTTACAAGTTTTTTTTAGAGTTGAGAAGTAAAACTGAATAACACAGTATATATATATAAAATAAGACTACTTGAATCATTTGAGTATTAGCAATTATCTCATTTAACCAACAAGCATTCGCATTCATTGCTCACGATTTACCCTGACCTATGATGAATGTATAATCTATGAATATATAATTGTAATTTGTTGTTATTAATGTATTTGAGGTTATGAATATTTTTTTTTTTGGTTATTAATTTTCAATGAAATTGTATCAATATTTTAAATGGTAAAATAATTATTTGTAATTAATTTTATATAATATGTGTGTTAAATTAAGCTACTGTAATTTGTAATTTAGTATTTTTATTTATGATTTTTTTTTTCAATTTTTTTTTTTCATTTGAATATTTTTCATTTCCACGGTTTGTTTGTACTGAAATTAAAATATAAAATAAAATGAAATGAAAGAAAGGAAAAGTAAAAAAAGAGGTTAGATAAATACGAAAGCTTTAATTTGCAAAAAAAAAAAAAAAATAAAAAATAAAATATACAGTGATCTCCCTTATGAAAAAAAAAAAAAAATATTAAATGGTGAATGAATATTTGTATTTCTCTCTAAAAAAATTTTAATTATAATATTTTTTGTTTTGTTTTATTATTATTTTAATTACATTATCCGATTTCACGTATTTATATTTGCAAAAAGCTTATCCGACTCACGTTTAAATGTTTTCTTTTTGAAATTTATACTTTTTTACGTTTGATGTAAAAAATAAAATAAATAAATAAATAAATAAATTAATTAATTAATTAATTATTTAATAAAAAAAAAAATAAATGAGAAAAATAAACGGGGTTAAGTGAAAATTACGCGTTGACGTTTTGGTTGCCAAAAATTACAATGACCCATATAATGGAAATAAATAAAAGGACGAGTAGGGGGATGATGGGGGGATGACGGGGGTGGAATATTTGACTCACTTTTCGGTTTACTGACCGAATAAAACACAATCTCTCTCTTTCTCTCTCTCTGCATTGTGAATTTAACCAATTACGATTTCTTGAAACTCGTCCAATAAAAACGTTTCCAATAATTTCCCATAAATTACCATAAAATCAATAATTAAGAAAAAGTATTGTAAATAAATATATTTTATTTTTTTTTATTCATAAAATTCAGTAAACATTTTTTTTTACTTTGGCTGTACTACCAATAATTATTTCATTAATATAATATTAATAAATATTAATAAAAAAAAAAATGTTATACTAGCAATAATTGGCCATTAGCAAACCTTTATTGCATCAATGATTTAATAATAAAAAAAAAATAAAAAAAAAGGGATAGTACTAAAATGTTTCATAAGTGTTCGAGAAAATTGCGTTAGCTGATAGAAAGGAAAAAAAAAAAAGAAAAGAAAAAAAAAATAAAGGAGAAAAAAAAACATTGAATGAGAAAGGCGTTTGGTCGTGAAACAGAAACCCCACACCCTCCCACTTTCAACAAAAATAAAAAAAATAAAAAAAAAAAATTCTAAAAGAGAGAAAGAGAGAGAGAGAGAGAAAGAGAGAGAATAACGCATAATGTTTAACAAGCTTTGCCAAAAAGTACATTGACCCAGTAACGAAGATCAGTTGCAGCTGTTTCGGGTTTGAAAATGCCTCGTGTGCTTTGCTAGAGGTTCTTCGAAAGCTGAGGGAATCCGATAAAAGTACCCTTCTTCTAACCCTCCCACTCAAACTTATACACACTAAATCCACACCCACACCCACACCTACACCCACACACATATATATAAACATACACAAAGATACCCATGGAACAGATGTATTTCCAAACGCGCCAAACGCCTGATCGTACGTACTTTGCTTATTCGCATTTTACTACTAGCAGCCAAATATCCGGAAGTATTAAATGGAATACACTTTTCAAAGTTATCGACCAATCAAAATAATCCTAACTCTACAAAAAAAAAAGAAATTCATAAATACATCTTTATTTTAAAACGTTATCAACATTTTCTGATTTACATTTCTATATTACGATACTACTACTACGAACTAAAAATCGTAGAAGAAATCAATCAAAGTAATAAAGAAACTCAAAAGAACAAAAAAAAAAACAAACAAATTAAATAATCAAAGAAATATCTTTCACGAATGTTATATTATTATTATAAATTGTTCAATATAAAAATATTATTAACCAATTAACTGTAAACGTTCTACGTTTGAATGCACACACACACACACACACACACCGTTTTGTATCGCCAGAATTGACCTATGACAAGTATATTCGTCAATAGAAAAATGGTGCCTTCTACATGACGTGTATATTCGTCATTAGAAAAATCGTACACCACTTCTACAAATGACGTGTATATTCGTCGATAGAAAAATCGTACACCATTTCTTCAAATGACGAGTATATTCGTCATTAGAAAAATCGTACCCCACTTCTTTTTCATGACGAGTATACACGTCGATAGAAAAATCGATCCACTTCTTACCATGACGAGTATATTCGTCGATCACAGTTAAACTGGTTGAAGGAATGAGAAAACAAACCACCCTCACCCCTCACCACATCCCCCCCCCGCCACCACTTCGAACTATTTCCATAAAATTTCTTTTTTTTTTGTTTTTTTTAATAAATCCAAAAATTGGCGAAATAAAAAACAGCAGCAGCTTACCCATGAAAAACATCGTACATGATCCTCCCCTCCGAAGAGAAAAGCACCAATAACACCATAACACCAATCGCTCATAAAACTTCAATTATTTTCTCCACCGATGAGGAATAAAAAACAACAACGCACTTGTTATATAGTTGTACACGCGTAACACTGTTGTTTCAATTATAAACTGTTTTGTGATTTTGTATATAGTGTGTGATTGGTTGTAATATGATGAGTGTAAATAAAATTGGACAACACACCAATATCAAAATTCCTTTTCTTTTTTTAGTTTTTTTCTTTTTTTTTTTTTAATTGTACGTCGTCACCTGGTGAACCTAAAGAAATTGTCAAGGACAAACACACAATTTTACGTTGGAAAAATAAAAACAAAAGGAGACATTTTAAATGCAACACATACACAATTTTATAATAATAATAAAAAAAAAATACACTACTTTTATTAGTATTATTTTTAATAGGTGAAATGGTGTGGGGTGATTTAACAAAAAAAAAAATATATATATAAAATTATTGTTAATAACCACCACCACCACCACCACCCATAATCCAATCAAACACAGATGATACACAGAGAAAATATGAGATATGATTTTAAAAAATAAACGTATAATTGACAAATAAACACACCAAAAAAAAAAAAAAAAAAACTAATGGGGGATGAAACAGAAAGCGAGTACCTCGAAATGACCGGAACAACTGCCGCAACCGGTAAGAACACGACGCATAACTCCTCTAATGTTGAAAGCTAAAGTCAAACGAACAGTACTAGTGGTAGCTAGTTGTTAGCTGATGATGTGTTCCTCGAGAAACGGGTTAGCAAGCTAGTAGTTCCTTTCAACCCCGAAGATGAGGATGAAGTAGTGGTGGTGGTCGTGGTCGTGGTGGTGGTGGTGGTGGTGGTGGTGATGTAGAAGGATGAGGAGGAAGAAGAAGAAGTAGAAGAAGATCTGCTTTGGCGTTTCTCGCGGTTAGTGTCAGCCCGTGTCCTTCAGGATGAAGGAACGAGGTGGATGAATAACCGTGGGTGAGGAGAACGCTGTCGTTGTTGCGCATCGACGAGGAGCCATCTCTCGAATCCATTGGATCCGTACAGGAATATCGGGGAGAAACAACGAGAGAGGAGTTGGGGTGGTATACTACACCTTCACCACCACCCAGAGGAAAAACTGGGTCACACGGAATACCACCACCACCACCACCACCACTACCAGAACCACCACCAGCAGCAGCAGCAGCAGCAGCAACAGCAACTAGGATGCTAGCAAGCGGACTCTACCGGCACTGATTCCGCACTTTCAACTTAGAACACAGCCGCCATCCACGGGATTTACTGGTAATTTCGAATCTACCCTTATCCGTTGAATTTAACCCCTCATATTCCTCCCCCCCCCCTTTTCGTTTTATCCTACAACTCACACACATCAGCCTTTGCAAAGTACAACACCCCTTCTTCCTCCTAGCACCCCTTTTCCTTCATAACTGGGTTTACAAGTTTAAATGCTTTTCGGGGGGATACCCAATATCCTTCAAAATTTAACAGCTAACCCTGACGCAACCATGGATAGAAATGGATTTTATGTTAATCGATCGACAACTTTGGGGGGGTGGTTTATTATAATGAAGTTATTTTTGAATTAAATGTGATTTATTTTTGTTAGGTTAGGTTATACGATTAATTAGAAAGTATTGAATTATTTTTGGGTTGTGGTTATTATTGAAGATAAAATAAATTTTGGGGGGGGGGAATTAATAGTCGATCAAGTTTGGTGATTTGTAATAAAATGATTTTAAAATTATATGTGATATTTAGTTTTAGGTTAAGTTAGGTTAGGTTAGGTTATACGATCTATTGGAAAGTATTGAATTATTTTTTTTTTGGTTGGTTATTGAAGGAAAAAAAAAATAAATTTTGGTGAATCTAATCCTGGACCAAGATAATTGCTTCCGTTAGTGAAGAACAATAATAAAACGTTATATAATGGAAAATAGAGAACATCCCTAAAAATGAAACTGGGTCATAGCAAAAGGAACTGTACAATAACTTGGAAGGGGTAGTAAAGTGAGTGAGAGAGAGAGAGAGAGAGAGAGAAAGAGGGATGATTTGGAAAACGGTACTCGGTTTACGATATTATGTGTCACATGATGTGCCAATTGCAAAGAGGAAAATGGTTTTATTGACCGCACACTATCTACCAATGTGAACGTTCCAAATTATCAAACGTTCTCGATAGGAAAGTTCTTATTTAGTCGTTAATATACCTAAAGGGTTGGAAAATGGATGGAAACTAGGTCAACGTGATGAGAGAATTGGAACGAATGTCAGATGAGTCTCTCTGTGTGTCTGTGTCTGTGTGTATGTCAAGAAATAAAAAATTAAATAAAATTAAATTAAATATAAAATAACAATCAAGAATAATTTTGGACAAATAATTCATGAGATTTAATTATTTATCACTAGATATTACTCAATTATAGGGAAAACTAGTATCTTTTTTTTAATTAGAAAACCAGAAACCTTAAATTGGACAACTCCGAGTACTGCAATTGGTTTTCTTCTAAGTTTACAATTAAACACAGACAAACACACATAAACACACACACATACATTTCAAAGTACGTTTTAAAGGTTTACGATCATTGGAGGAAAACAAAATTGATTAATCCCCTATCTCTCTCACTGGTTAGATTATCGATTTCAAAATGGCACCACACACAAAAAACACAAGAAGAAGAAGAAGAAGAAAAAAAAAACAGAAAAAAAATAAAAAAGAGGACACGTCATTGGTCGTGGTCTCCATAATCGTTAGGGATTTTTTTTTCTTCCCCTATTACTATTGGTAGATTCATACAACGTTTGTGTGTTAGTGAGATGGATGGTATAGTCTTTCAAATACATTTCTAAGAGTCACATCATTGCGAATTGGATCGGAGCACTTAAGATTATGACTCATGAGAATCCCAGATCAGGTTTAAGGAAAAAATAATAATAATAATAATAAAAAATAAAGAGAGTAATAAAAAAGAGTAGTAAAAAAGTATTATATGAATTAAATATAATTTTAATTATGTATACAGGGGTGGTGCCGAGCCACGCGTTGCTGTGGCTCCCAATCAGTCCAATACACACACGTCTTTAAGTCAACGAATTACCTTATACCGCCATCTGTTAGAATGATATAAACTATCCTATCTTTCAAGTTGGATGATAGTGCACACAATGTGCAAAATTGTATTCAAATCGGTTCAGTAGTTTAGGAATCCATTGCGGACAAACAACGTGACACGTAATTTATATATATTAAGAAGAAAGATAAATATATATATATATATAGATAATAATATTGGGATTTCTGGCAAGGGCGTGGCGTAGCAATTCGACCTATCTACTCTAATTTAAAATTTAGCCACCAGATAGCGTATTCAAGTGCTATAATAAATAATATTTAATATTTTATTATAAATATTTTATTCACCTACATTTTAATATTTGAATTAAAATATTACCATGCAAAAGTTACTAGCAATAAACTATCACTCGTTTGACTTCTTTAAAAATAGTCAAAATAAATACTAATTAAAAAACAACTAAGAAATTAAAAAAAAAAAAAAAAACAAATGCAAATACGACGAGTGGGTAAATAAAAATGAAAAAAAAACAAAAACAAAAAAAAAATGTTTAAAGATAAATCTAGTAATTTGTCGTAACGATAAAAAAAAAATAAAAAAAAAGGTTGAAGTAGTTATGGCACATGATTAATCGTTCTGCCGATAATTCCATTTGAACTAACTCATATTCACATATAAGATTTCAGTACACACTTTATATATATATATATATGTATATGTGTATATATGTATGTATGTATAATGATATATATATGTATGTTTAAATGCACATTGATATACAACTTTCTCTTTCTTTCTCTTTCTCTTATTCTCGTTAAACAAATAAAGAAAGAAAATCAAATGAAATGTGAGTGGAGTGTTGTGTAGTGAGGGGGTAAAGTGGATAAAAAGGTTGAATAAAACGTATGAAAAGTCGTGTGTATAATTGCCACTTACAATTAGTCGTAAAACATTCGTAATTAAGATGTATCGAGTTTAAGAAAATGTTAATAAAATGAAGAAGGATAAATAATATTAAATGTAAGATTGATTTATGACTATCAAACGTCGTAGTAAACCGTTTCTACAACTTTTATCTGTACGATGAAAAGTTTACAATCTGTTACACATCAAGTTATACATCTAAACTGTATTAGGTGTTTAAAATATCATACAATCTGTAAACTGCACAATTTTGTGATTTCTTTGAATGGGTTGTGTCAAGGATTTTTTATACTTTGAGTGATCGGATTTTACTGAAATTAGTCTCAAATTAAAATACATTCTTTTTTCTATCTGTAAAATATCATATTAAGTTATACATCTAACTGTAAAGGTGTATAAAATGTCATAGAATGCAATGCTGTAAACTGCACAATTTTGTGATTTCTTTGAATGGGTTGTGTCAATGATTTTTTATACTTTAAGTGATCGGATTTTATTGAAATTAGTCTCAAATTAAAATACATTCTTTTTTCTACATATATATTTATCATAAATAATTATTAAATAAAAAGCTTTTGTCATTGTCAGAGAACATTTGTTTACACAAGAATTTATACAAAGGGGAAACACAAAATACTACGATAAATCGAATAAAATATCCTCTCAGAAGATAAAATACTTTATAAAGCAAATCTTTTGGCATGGATTACTTTACAAGAGGGTGAAGAGGAGATAAGGGTTAAAAAAGAAAAAGAAGAAGAAAAAAAAATAAAACAGATAAAAACATAGAGATGGAAAAGAAAAGAAAAGAATAGAAAAGAGAAGAAGAAAAGGCGCTTGATGTCGTCCATGTTGCTTTCGTCGTATCACTCGACTAATGCCCTGTAAGCACATTTTTAAATGGCCCTTTTTTCTTTTTTTTTTTTTTTTCAAGGTTCAACAATACTTCTCTTTCACTTTTCTTCACGTATAAATTGATAATAATAATAATAATATATATGTTTTTTTAAATTAAAATAAAAATTAAAATCTACACGAATTTTATTTACAAAACAAAATCAAAACAAAAAATCTAATTAATAAATTTATTATAATTATTGTATTAATATTTTTTTGATATAAAAATATTTAAATATTTAAATATTAAATATTAATTAATATTATTAATTAATTAAAATATTATTTGTTTATCCTTATACAATTGGTTGAATCAATCAACGTGGTCAAACTACCAAATTATTTGTCCTAAATTTTCATTATTTAAAATTAAAAAAAAATAAAAACTATTTTGTTTAAAAACCGTATAAATAAATAAAAATAAATAAAAAAAAAACCCAAAATCTTGTGCAAAATGGGATAGAAAAAAAATTGGGATATAAGCAAAGGGATAAAAAAAAGGGGATGGTTGGGTCAGAATATTACGAGTAAATGGAGCAAAGTTCAGTTGCAAGGGGTTGATGTGGGGTTGGGGGGGGTGGTTTGGGAGGGTTCTTCTAGCAAAGCAAGCTTCATTACCCTCAGTTCAAAGTCCATGTTTGCACGTTCTAAATATTCGTGGTCTTTTGGTAAACTTCATCCCGGAAACGACGTATCGTTTGAATTCCTCGTTCAAAAGAACGAGTCAAAGAATGAATGAAAGAAAAAAAAAGGCGATAAAACATAAAAGCATATATCATAATCAAAACAACAACTACAACAGGTAACAGGTAAAAGGTAAAAGGTAACAGGTAAAAGGTAAAAGGTAACAGGTACCAGTAACAGCAAAGAAAATTCTTTTAAATCTCGTTTTACTAAAAATAGGATGTGCAATCCATGACAGGGTGTCTCAAAGAAAAAAAACGAATTCATTCAATCAGAATTTTTATGAGGATTTCAATTAAAATTTTACGAAATTATTTATTTGATATAATTATTAATTATACGATAATTAAAGTATTAATTAATTAGATTTAAATATTATTTGACAAAATATCTTTTAGCCAAAACATACTTTTATACATAATTCGCAATTAATAAAATAATATTGCAATTATAAATTGAGATGTAAACTATTCTATCTTTCAAGTTGAATGAAATTGCACACAATGTGCAAAATTTTATTCAGATCGGTTCAGTAGTTTAGGAGTCCATTGCGGACAAACAACGTGACACGTAATTTAAATACATTAGAAAGAAATGAAAGATATAAAATACTATACTACTATATACTAGTATACTACTACTACTATATATAATAATATACTAGTATACTACTACTACTACTACTACTATATATATATATATAGTATATAGAAGGATAGAAGATAATCTTTTTTTCCTTTGGTATACCATAAACTTGTAGAAAGACATAGATATAAAATTCTATTTCCACCATTACGGTCGTCTTGGAACATTTCTCTCTTGAAGGACTGAGAACTTAGATGAGGGGGTAGAAGTATGAGGAGAAAAAGGAGGGAAAAAGGGGGATGGGGTAAAAAAAATAGCGAAGCTTTTCCTTGGAAGTAATAGTAATAGCACCAGTAGGAGAGTAAAAGTACAAGTAGGAGTAAAAGTAGTGGTAGTAATGGTAGTGGTAAGTCTTCTTAGAGGATGAACACGAAGAAGAAGAAGAAGACGAAGAAGAAGAAGACGAAGAAGAAGACGAAGAAGAAGAAGAAGAAGAAGAGGTAAAGAGGATAAAACTGGGGAACGCAGGAATATACTAGACGACACGACACGAACGCCACTGGCACCACCACACCAGCCTATCGATTTGCTCTCACGTTGCCGACGAGATGGACGAACTGAGAGAGAGAGAGAGAGAGAGATAGAGAGAGAGAGAAAAACGAGATAAAAAGAGATGGGACAAGAACGAAATAGAGTCCAACTTCCGCGTTCTCCTTTGAAATGCGACTTTACGAGTCACAACCAACCCCAAAAGTCATATGACCAAGAAGATGAAGAATTCGGGATTATAAGGACACTCAGAATTCCACACACCCTTATATTTACTATACCCTTCATTTTTTTTTTTTTTTTTTTTTTTAAATACACCACCTCAAAATATTTAAAAAAATCATGCAATTTCAAAATATATTTTTTGGTCTTTTTCGCAAAAATTACAATTTCAATTAGCCAATTGATCGATATTTTATACGCATGACGTGTATACTCGTGAATAGAAAAATCGTACTACTTCTTTTTCGATGACTTGTATACTCGTCAATAGAAAAATCGTACTACTTCTTTTTTCGTGACGAGTATACACGTCGATAGAAAAATTGTACTACTTCTTTTTTCATGACGAGTATACACGTCGATAGAAAAATCGTACCACTTCTTTAAATGACGAGTATACACGTCAATCTAATTTTTTTTTTTGTAGAAAATATATGTAAATAATATAAATCTGTTTTGTATCAATCCAACAAGAATAACCTGATGATCCTATCAAGATAGGTCGATAAACGCGTTTTGTATATATCTGGTTGGTTGGTTGGTTGGTTGGGTTAGTTGGTTGCTTACACCGATCCTAGGTACAACGAACTACAAGCTTACGTGGATCTAGAAAAATGTGGCTATTCGTGGCTCTCTCCTTAAATAGATTCTCATCCATCTTCGGATTGCTATCGAAGGTATACATACGAGTTTAACATACAAGTTTGTGTTGTCTATGGAATTATTTTGCGTAGGTGGAAATTCAGATCTCGTTCGTACGTTCATTCGTTCGTTCGTTCGTTCGTTCGTACCTAAGTTCATACGTACGTACGTACGTTCATTTTACTGTTAACTATTTGCATTTGTAAATCAAGAAAATAGAAATGAGTTGAAGTGAACGATAAGGATTTTGTTTTTTTCTTTCGTTGTAGATCGGTTTTAAAACCAGTTAAACGTTTAATCGATTTATGAGTATCAATGTTGCAAAAGTTGGTTGTTTTTTTTTTTTTTTTTTTTAATGTGAAATAAAAAGAGGACAAATTGAAATTGATTAAAGGTTTCGTGTATTATTCAAGTGTGAATAAATGAAGTATGAATTGTTAATTGTAGTGATATGGTGTTGAAAAGGGTAATTGGGTATAGCATGAAAATTGCAATTTTCTATCGTAAGGTTAATTGAAAGTGTACACAATTTAAAAGAATTCTTGATGAAAACAAAACAAAACAAAACAAAATAAAAGAAAAACTTTGGATCTTTGATACCAAAGGTAATTAATCAAATTCAATTAAAACTTTATGCAATTATTAATACAAAATAATAATAACAAATTGTGAAAGTACTTTTTAATTAAGAAAAAAATCTGTAATAATTTAAAAATTATAAATTGAATTAGAAACATTGAATTTTAAATAAATAAAATCAAACATTGGGTTAAATGAATCTTTCTAATCCTAGTAATTTTCTAGTAATTTCCTGATAACAGATCAAACACATCAATAAGAGATTATCAAAATGAGATTATTGGATATTTGATTAACCTGAGGTATGGGTATGAGTATGGTTATGGGCATGGGTATGGCAAATCAAATCAGAAACTATTAATTAAGTGAATAGAATGAAATGAAATGAAATGAAGTGTTGAGTAAAGTTAAAGTTAACATTCGTACAAAGGTAATATAGTGATCAATCTATAGTAAACTTGAACATCATCCTATAATGGTTCTTAGGTCCTTTGTGGAATAGTAACAAGTGTAATCAAGGTTGACATAAAGACAGAGGAACTGGTACTATCATTCGAAACTGTTACAGATCGATCTAGTTCTGTGCTACGAGAAGACATGCGCAAAACCTGAAAGCTCTCTCTCTCTCTCTCTCTCTCTCTCTCTCTCTCTCTCTCTCTCTGCTGCGGTTGTCCTATCACTCTTCTCTCTCATACACATTCTATAAATATATATATATATATTCATCTCTTATTCAGTCACTCTCACCATGAGCAACCATAAACCACACACAGCATCTGGAGTTAAGTGAAGGATAGATTAAACTCGAGATCGATCGATCGATACGAAATACCCTAGGATCGATTGAAGAAAAATTGTTTCATCATTTCTTTTTTATTTATAATAAATTTTATATATGATTAATTTAAACAAATTAATATTTAACACGTTCACGCCGGCGCGTACCACCGGTGGCCCGCACTAGAGACTGTCTTATCGGGCGGCGCGTACCACCAGTGGCCCACACTAGACTGTCTCATCGGGCGGCGCGTACCACCAGTGTCCCACACTAGACTGTCTCATCGGGCGGCGCGTACCACCGGTGGTCCACCTTGGTGCAGATTTGAACAAGCAAAAATCACGCGCCGCCAGATGAAACGCATCTTAGATTCGAGTGCCGCCCCACAGCGCAGACATTGAAAATCGGCGCCGGCGTCAACGTGTTAAATTAATAATAAATAATATTTATAATAAAAATTCACAAAATAAATAAAACATATTTATCAATGAATAAAACTAGAAATTGGATTATATAATCTAGAAAATTATTAATATTAAAATAATTAAAAATGAATGAGAGAGGGGTGAGGGAAGAGAGAGAGAGAGAGAGAGAAGGTTTATGAAATTAGTGGAACTCACCTTGGCGGTTTGTGGCTCGATGTCGGTGAGCCGATGAGCTCGAGGTCTCTCTTGAGTTGGTCCTGGCATCCTTTGCAACCTCTCCGTTGACGAGGACGAGGATGACGAGGATCCAGGCCTTTGGCCCGGTTTACCACCACGTGCCAGGATGACGGCCACTGTATTTACTTTCCTCTCGAACGTAGTACCATTATGCTTCTTCCACTGCTTTTTGTTTTCTCTTTGTTTTTTTTTTTTTCTACACAAAAATTACATTCATATATATATACATTAGCACGTTCCTTCCATCCATCAACAACAACACAACAACAATAATAATAATAAGAATACTATACAAAATGACAATTACTATAATATATATTTAATATACAGGGTGATCGATAACTGTTGATACAAACAAAAAGGGGGTGAGTCTTCATGGAAAAATTAAATCAAAAATATAGAATAACAATTTGTCTTGTTACCGATCACCCTGTATATGTGCACAAATGTCCTAAGAAAAAAAATTAAAAAATTAAATAAAAATGTACAATATAGTATGTTGTAGTTGTTGTTGTTATTGTTATCGTTTATATCCTTGCATTAAACTCTCTGACATTTTTTTTTTCACGTTAAGAGGAGAGTTGCATGCATTGATAAAGAAAATGAAAGGATTTATTAAAATGTTGTTGTTGTTGTTGTTGTTGTTGTTCTTGTGAATAATTGAAATTATTGTCAAGTGTTGAATTAATTCAAGTGTTATTTTTAGAAAATATTTTATAAAATCGTTTTTTGTTTTTTTTTTTTTTTCAACGGATACTTTCTCTTTGATACAACCATATAATAAAACAACTGTACTACTGTATACTGATTGATCCCTTTGGAAATAGGGCTGTTATAATTTATAGGGGTCAAACTTATCACACGAGAATCAAGAAAGCGGATATATGAGTTAACGATCGTGTCGAAAGAAATATAAGCCCGCACCTTTCTCCATTTTTCTTTTTTTTTTTTTTTTTATTAAAATTTATGTTTCTTCTTCTTCATCATCTTCTTCTTGAAGAAAACGAATCAAATTATAATAATCGACAAACAAACAGACAAACAAACCAACAAAAAAATGTAAGAAATATTATATACTTATTTTTTATTATTATTATTATTATTATTATTATTAATATTAATATTTCTCAATATATTTAAATATACTAAATATTAAATAATAATATATTTAATTATTAATATTTCATACAACGTAATATATAGTAAATACACTTATCGTAAAAATAGAATAACTAATATAAATAAAAGATACACCCACACACATACAATATTAATAAACAAAAAAATAATAAAAATAATAAAAATAAGAAAAATAACAGAGAGATAAACACATAAATACACACACAATACACATACACAAATACAAGACTTAGGAACGAGTTTAGGGGTTGGTTGGTTGGTTGGTTGGTTGGTTGTTTTGTTGGTGAAGGTAAAGTGATAATAAAAGTTTCGATACAACACACACATACACAAACACACACACATATATATATACACACATATATACAGATACATACGCTACGTTTAACATTAAAAGCGTTGATATTTACTGCACTGCGTCGAACTGAAAGCAGTTGGATGGATATACTGTTTTAAAAGCCTACGACCTTGCAACACGGCCTACGGGACACTTCTCTCTCTCTCTCTTTCTTTCTTTCTTTCTCTTTCTCGTAAACAAGAGAAAGAGAGAGAGAGAGAGAGAGAGAGAGGAATAGAGAACGAGAGCCTTTTCGGTGACCTTTGTCGAAACGAGGAATCATTGAAGGGGGCCCGAGGAAAGTCGGCCAAGTAAAACGCAATTCTCATCCTACTGTAAACTTATCTTTCTCTTTTTGATTATCTTCTTTTACTATACATTGCAACAAATATAACTTTAAATTTGAATGCAACCTTCTAAAAAAAAAAAAAAAAAACAGAAACAACCCCAATTCAAATCAACAAGAAGAAATAAATGAAAATGTTCGGGACAAATGTTTCAATATATATGTTATTATCTTCTGATAGATACATTTTATATGTCACACCCGTTATTATTAAAAAAAAGAAAAAAAATTTGATTTAATTATGAAATTATGAAGTAGTATCAATGTAACCTCTAATATCCAATAACAATTTTTATGTTATCAATGATTAATCAAACAAAATGAAATGTTTTTATAATGCAACACACTTTTAAGAGAAACTTGTATTATTTATTAATTATTATTTATTAATTATTATTAATTAATATATTTGTTCATTAATTTCGATTTTACTTTGTTGTTGTGTCCCAATTGATTTATAATTTATTATTAAAAAAAAAATACAAAAATTCAAATTAACAAAAAAATATAGATGAGTTTCAATGATGATTGTTCGTGAATTGAATTTGTTCAAAACAAAAAAGATGTGATATCCGGTCTAACGTAAAAACTACCATCAAACTTGGTTGGTTTGGTTTGGTTTGAGTTTGAGTTTGGTTAGTTGGATGATGGTTCATCATTGAAGGTTCTCGGTCTCTTTCACAAAGAAAGAATCTGTCTTTCACGAAGAGGAGAATATATCCGGCTGGCCGAGCTTAACTGGCGAAAGAGGAGAGAAAGATGAGTCTTCTTTGTCATCTCTCTCTCTCTCTCTTTCTTTCTCTCTTTCTCTCACACACACTTACACATTCTCTCTTTCTCTCTCTTTCTTTCTCTTTCTCTTTCTCTTTAACTTTTTTTCTTTCTTTAATATATTTTTTTTTCCCCCGCTTGTCTTTCATTTCTTCGCGAGTTCGGAAGATCTCGCGGCCAGTGTGTGTTCTCCTCTTGTGGAGGAGGAGGAGGAGGAGGAGGAGGAGGTGATGGAGGAGATGGAGGAGAGTGCAAAGGACGGAAATAAAAATTGTAAAAGAAAAAGAAAAAGAAAATAAAATAAAAAAAAAAAAAAAAAAAGAAAAAAAGCCGCAAGTAAGTAAAAAGTCCACGCCACATCCGTTCGTTCGTAAAGAGGAAAGAGGGGGGTTGGGAAGAGGGGAAAAAGGGAAGAGAAGAGAAAAGGGAGAAGAGAAAAGGGACTTTAAATGCATGTCGTAAATAAAATTAACTTAAGTTTCAAAGTCCAAACTAATTAACTTTAAAATCAAACCTTCAACGTGATATATCAAAATGCGATAGATTCATCATAATTTCCTTTCTTCTTTTTTCTTTTTTCTTTTTTCTTTTTTTTTTTTTTTGTTTAATTAGAATTATAATTTTTTTTCTTTTTTTACTAAAAGGTAAACTTAAGATCGATAAAATTGAATCCATAGAAGTTTATTCGTACTCTTTCGAGCCTGTTTGGGCTTCGTCATCCTGCTGCCTAAAAGCAGATACGAAAGGTTCCCCACAAATACACATACACACACATACACACACACAATATACTCCATATACTTTAATATATTAACACACACATATATATATAATATGTTTGTTCATATGATATACACACATGTACACACATACACACAAACTAAATTAGAAAACATACTTTTGACTCATTCTGTATACACATACACATACACTTATATATAAAAGATATGTAACATGTATACATACTATACAACAGCAGATACATGTGAGTATATATATGTGTGTGTGTGTATGAGATAAACGAACGACTGAAATTTCAGTATGGCAAATTCGCTGAGCTTAGACGACGAGGAACACAACGAGGATGTGCAAAACTTGGCATAGTGCGAATTTGACGCTTTCCGGACGCTAATATTTGCCAGACTGAGAATTTGCATTAATATATATACATGTATATGTATGTATGTATTTACATGACCGAGATATGTATAAAAACCAGTCGTTGATTTACAGGATTTGATATAAGCCTTTCAACTAGATACTCGCGTGAAAGCTATGCAAGTGTTTGAGTATTATGTGTAACAGTGTGTGTTTTTTTTTTTCGCAGCACGTGCCTAGTAGAATAGACACACATACAATCTGACAATAGAATATTTGTTATCTTTTTTTCCTATGCACTTAAACATTTCTTACTTTTATTTACTACCGTGAGAATAATGCATTTGTAGATAGAAAAAAAAAACTAATTAGAGAATTGAGATAATGGACAATGAGATTAATTAGATAATTAATTATAGATGTTCATTTGAATTATTCGAATAATCCTAAGTACGTGACGATCAGATTAAACACGTGCATTGTGTTTTCGATTAATATATCAATAAATCAAATAATTTATTTTTAGTATGTATGATATGCAATAATTTATTTGAATATTTAGTAATAAGATTTATTTATTAAATATGTTAGAATTTTAATTTAATTTATTAAATAATTTTTTTTTGCTATTTATCTTATGATACAACTGTGTGCATGGAAACCAAAAAAAATCTGACCGATGCAACACGTTTTTATAATTATAATTATATTTACGTAAATATAATTTATATAAATAATATAGAAATAAAATGTAATATAAATAATATAAATATACATAAATAATAAAATATAAATATATATAAATAATAAAATAAAAATAAATTTCAAATATAATATAATATAATAAATAATGATTTAAATATAATTATAATTAAAAAACCAAAATAATAACCAGGCTCTGTTAGTCCTATAAATTTTTAATAATTTAATTTAATAAATAACAACAAAATACTTTTTTTTATTAATTGTAACATGCAACTATAAATGCAATGCATTACATTACATACAAACCAAAACCTGACCTATACAATCACGTTTATAAACTACTCAACTATAATTGAAACCAAAAAATGATAAACCTTGATCATTTTAATCCTCTAACTGTTAACTTTATGAATATATTTTTTCCTAATATTTAATTATATTTCATGAAAATAAATCTATTATAAATAATTATTGACCCCAACAACCCTATCTTGTACATGCATGCAACCTCTTGTTTTAATCTCGTTTGAAGAAACCTTGTTTTCAAGATGCATCTTCTCTTTTTATTGGATATTTTTCAGTATATTCAATGTGTGTGCCTGCCTGCCTGCCTGCCTGCCTGTCTGACAAGAGTATGAGGAGAGTTTATTGCTGAAGAGAACGACACGCAAAGATCGTTTTTCTTGGTGTTCCAGAGCTTACGCAATGGGTGCGCGACAACACCACCACTATAAGGAGATGATACGTGAGGGTCATGACGCGTCTGCTTCAAGAGACCCTCCACAAGTTATGTAGACTTAAACTATTCTTTTTAATAATCACATGTGTTCACACATGTCTGCAAAAACATACTATCAAAAGAAATAATTAACCAAAGTTAATAAGTTACAAGTTACATTTCAAATCATTTCAATTCGATCAATGAATGAATGATAAAACAAATAGGTTCATGATATATATTATAATATTAATTAACGTTTACTATAAGAAAAATTCAATAAAACAATTTCAATTGGACCGAATTGTAAATCTAAACTATTCTCGAATCTACCTGAAGACACACACAAAATTTCATTAAAATCGATTCAACCGTTTAGGAGGAGTTCACCGACATACACACGCACAGAAGAATTATATATATATAATAAAATAGATAACAAATTATTATTAGCAATAATAAAATTACTTTATACATATGAAAATGCACAAATTTGCATTTGCATTTGCATTTACATTTGCAATTGCAATTGCATTGATTTCAACGACACACAATCAATAAAAATAACTTTTAATACATCCGAATAATTATATTTTTTTTTTATGGGAAAAGGGTAAAACAAAGGTATGGGGGGAAGAGAATATGTGTATATGTGTGTTGGATTTATCGACAAGACGACTACAACGACAAAGTTGAAAATGCGTCGTCGTTGTGGTGCTTTGCCGACACCACCACCACCACCACCACCACCATTACCATCACCCACCCACCCGGACGTGCGAACGCAAATTCGATGCTTTCTCGCGTGACGAGAGGGAGAAAAAGAGAGAGAGAAAGAAAGAAAAGAGAAAGAGAGAGAGAGAGAGAGAAAAAAAGATAGTAAGATAAAGGGAGAAGGGAAGGAAGGTACACGTCATTACCGGACGACTATGACGACTAGACTATGATGTCGTGCAAGAAAAACTCAACTTTTTAACACTCTCATAAAATGATTTTTCATTCGAAAAGAAAAAAAAAACAAACCCACAAAATTGTTGTCAACATTTTTGTATAAATTTAGTAAAAAAAAAAAAAAAAAAAACTGAACTTGGTTAAACATTTGACTCGTTTTTTTTTTAAAAAGCTCGTACACACTTTATTGGTTGGTTAGTACTGTAAATTTGTATTCTGTAAATTTCATTCGAATATGTATAAGTAATATTGATTATTTATTTATTATAGTTATAAACTTGCCCTCTTTTTTTTTAACCCTTAGAGTGTGCTATGGACGTATATATGCGTTTGGTTAAAATTACTAACAACTTTATCGTTCGTTGCATATACACATACGTGTTGTGTTAATATTAATGTAAAATAATATAATATTTATATTTAATTATATTGAGACAACCAAAAACTTGCATTATTAAATATAATTAATTATTAATAAATTAAACCGTTCCTAAAAAACATTTTAATTCAAAATATTCACCACTCAAAGAGTTAAACATCCCCCTATTTTAAAAAAAACAACCTACTTTAGGGTTCTTCTACGAATACTTCTTATTTTGTAAACACGTAAAATAAAATCGTTTGAACGATACTCAAAATTGACCAACTGGCAACACGAATTAGCTTCGTTTTCTCGAATAAATGGGAGTGAACGACAAGAGAAGAGGGGTTCTTCAAACTGTCCCAGCAAACGTCTCTGCGACAGTCTGTTGGCAGTCATTGGTAAGGGGAGGGGTTGTTTTTTTTAAGTACAATACCGGTTTCCTGTATGTGTTTCATTTTTTACGACCCCAATTTTTGTTCTTTTTGCAATGAGGGATGAGAATCAATCGAAAATACGTTCTTTTAACATGTTGTAGCGCCACGTCAGTCATCGATGACTGACATTAGACTTTACGTTTAAGCCACGTCAGTCATTAATGACTGACACTCAATTCTATTTTTCTATACAAAGTAACACATGTGGCCTGACGAGAATTTTCCCATATGAATTTGCATGACGTTTCAACGTGTGTTAATGCACTCGTAAACGATTACAAATTTGTATTGCATTTATATTATTATTATTATTTCTTATTATTATCTATTTTATCAGAAAAGTACGTAACTGATGAAACTTAATAATAAATATCCGCGTGTTGTATCTTTTCTTTCTGTTTCTCCTTTTCGTTTCCTCTTTCGAGCAGAATAATTCTCGGTTATGTCACGGGAAGTCAAGTGTCGTGTGTGGAAAGAGAAAGAAAGAGAGAGAGAGAGAGAGAGAGAGAGATACTAAACGAATAATAGTATTCGTGTTGTGTATACGGGTATACGCATACACAAATAATACGTAAAACACGTACGTGTTTGCATGGGTGATGATGATATGCATACAGGGTGAGTCAATAATATCTATCGTCAGGTGAAAATAAATTCTATGATAAATGTGTGTCTAGTTTTTTTTCTTCTTTTTTTTTCTATTTATAAAATGATACACAATTTGTAATATTGTGTAAATTTAGATCAAACTTATATGTTTCATTGAAAATAACATTGAAACATTATTTGTACATGTATATTATTAGTAAATCCTAAGATTATTCTCTTTTTTTACATCCACTGTAAATTTCACAAATAATCTGTATATATATACAAGATATAATAAAAATACTATTATTATATTTACTAATGGTTTTTTTTTCTTCTTCTTCTTTTCAGACGATATCTCTCTCGTATGGGTCAATTTTCTTATCAGTTATGTATATATATATACATACACACACTTTTTACTATTCCTTATAATAAAATATACGATAATATTTGTCGTATCAATTTCAAACTTGAATATAATCATAAAACATATATTTATCTATAAGAAAACAAAAAAAAATTTGAAAATACATAATATTGTATTACATTTTTTGTTTGTTAAATTAACCAACAATTATTACCAGTTCTATATATATATATATATATATATATATATATATATATATATAGATTATTTGAAATTTACAATGGGTGTAAACAAGAATAATCTTATAGCTCACTAAATACGTGTAATAATGTTTCAATCTTATATATATATATATATACACACATACACTTTTTACATATCTTACAATAAAATACATCCGTATACGATAATACTCGTATCAATTACAAACTCGAATATAATCATAAAACATAATTGTGAAAATAATATTACATTACGAGTAAATAATAACCTATATTTTTTTTTTTTTACATTAAGAACAAGGGTGGGGAAGTTTGAATATTCCTAAAATACACGGATATTAATTGATTCAAACCTGTCCTGCATATTACACGGCCAATCTAACGCATAAACATAAATCTATATAAATGTGTGTATATGTGTATGTGTGTGTATCTATCTATCTGATGCATATATGTACATTTAACCAATACTTTTACAATTGCCGAGAGAGTTGTGCTTTATGGCTCGACTTACGACCGAGATTCGATTCGTCCTCGACGCCAAGCGCAGGTGAGCCGCGAAGGAAAACGGCCACGTCTGGTAAAACGAGAAACAGAGACAGAAACAGAGACAGAAAGAGAAAGAGAAAGAGAAAGAGAAAGAGAGAAAGATATAGAAAGAGAGAGAGAGAGAAAATTAAAAAAAAAAAAAAGTGAGAACTAGATACAGGGGGGGCATAAGGGGGAGTAGATGAGGATGATGAGGAGGAGATTGGGGGGAGAGGAGGAGGATAGGGGGAAAGTCATACGGAGAAGGAGATCGCGCTCATTTTCATTCGCGTCGCGCGCGCCGATATTCGCGGGTGCAAATAAGGCCGCCGACGACGTCGCGCGCAAAAAGGTAGAGAGGTAGGTAGGAAGAAAAGAAAAGGAAAAAATAATAAAAAAGAAGAAAAAAAAAAAAGGTTCGAGAGGATGAAACTTGCATGCCAACCACCACCACCACCACCTCTTCGGGATGTTCTCGTCTTTCCTAACACCCTGCTCGTGTATTAATAATACTCGTCAAATGCTTCCTCTCCTACGGTGCATACGATGGATGCACACGAAAAAACGCATACACTCGCGCATACACTTATAACGCGTTATGTATGTATAAGTGCATACCTTGCACTCATACAAATACGTATGCAAAAAGGGAATAGATCTAGAATGTATAATATATATATACATTTTGAAATGTATAAGTAAGATTTTATGTAGGTATTTTCGTATACGTATGCGTGCGTGCATGCGTGAATGCGTGCGTATATTCACTACCACTCCCGAATTGAGAACCCCTGTGCATAGAACGGCGAGACTTTACATGGATACACTACTACCGATAATGATGATGATGATGATGATGATGACGATGATGACGATGATAATGATGAAAAGAAGAAAGTTGCATTAGAATGATCGGTCAGTGATGAAAGAAAATATATATTGACCAATGAAATACGAGCCGTGTTATTTATTTCTTCCTTTTTCGTTTACTTTTCCATAAGCAGTTTCTCTCTCTCTCTCTCTCTCTCTCTCTCTCTCTCTCTCTCTCTCCATACACAGATACACACACACACACGTAAACTCTCTCTGTTTCTCTCTTACTCCGTTTTACTGCGTCCCGAGTGTATTCACTTTTTGTCGTATTACCAGAAACGTATTACTTACTTGCGTGTACGCTCCTATGCTCTCATCTTCTCAGTTCCTTTCTTCATATCTTGACTGCACACACACACAAAACCAAAAAAAAAGCACGAAAGAAAATTAAACGATTATTATTATGCACCACCCCCGAGTGAATTTAGTTCGCTTAAGTTAACCTTTTTCCTTCGACGAGATAGATTCCGAAAGCGCGACGCTGTTTTCAATGCGCTGTCAGCCAACAGACCCGCCTAACCTGACACTTTCGTTCCGACTGAGCTCCCGTATAAGGTGGGGGAGCTCGATATACTGCGCAACCATGCGCGCGCAATACGTCATCTCGACACTCTCGATCGACCGCGCCAATATTTGAATTGATTTATTTCCACAATTAATTATTTCTCATAAATTTAACATCGAAACGTTCAAATTTTTTATCTGTTTTTTTCGTATATTACATTAAATTTATTAAAATATAATACGAAATGTATTTAAAAGAATAATATTTAATAATTAAAGGTATATATAAATAATGAAATATATTTTTCTATTTGAATTTAAAATCACGCGTTTTCGAATAAAATTTTGAGATGTTAATTAATAGTATAGGAAATGAATTATTAAAGAAGATGATAACAAGGTCGAATGATCAACGATGGGAAATCATAAAAGAGTAGTAATTTATCTCAAACAATTAGATCGAAGCATAGATAATGTTTGAAGTAAAAAGGGACTGAGAAGATCCAAGAAACTTTGGTGGAACATCGATAAGACTCTACTTCGTAACACTCGATTATGTTATCGTAATAACGGCACGTCGATAACCTTTCTACAAAAGGGTCCTTCAAATTCAAAGCCGAGTTTAGATACTTCTTCCTAGGAAATTTGCATTTCTCGTAGGAAAACAATGGGGAGACCAAGTTAAGTACAGAAATCTTCTTACTCTCTCTTTCTCTCTTTCTCTTATTCTCTCTTTTCCTCTCGTTGAATTCACTTAACCCATTAGTCTAGAGGCTTCCTAATGTCGCTTCCGAGGAATGTAATGAGTCAGTACAACGACCAGCACCGGACTGTATTCTGACGCGTTTTCTTCACAGGGGGATGATGCATTATTCAGCTGCAAACAAAATAAAATAACGCGTCAATAACGTATGCCGATATATAAACTTATCATTCAAAAGATGACGAGAAATAAAATGAAATAAAATACATTTTTGATCACACATTACACTTACATCATTAAACTATTTAATATTCATGGTACATATTAATTTACTTCTTTGTTATTCATAAGAAATGATACTCTCGTTAACAGTCAACTCTTCCTCTTGTCTGTTTAAATTAACAAATTATGTAAATGAGATATATGAATGTATAGACAACCTTGAAGTTGTTTAATAAAAAAAAAAAAAGAAAAAACAATTAGAACAAAGAGATGGATTTTTACTTGGTAGAAAAAATGTAATTCTCGTGAATTAAAGGTAACAATTGGGTCATGAGCAAATCTCTCAACTGTCCAGGATTTTCCGTTTTTAACAAAGCAAAAGACTTCTCTTTGAATTCGCTGTCCAAACTTTGCCGTACTATATCCGTCACGGCGGTGCTCAATATTTGGCAAGCCTTATACTCGTCGTCGAGAGGTACGTGATTATTGTGTAGCATTTTTTTATCTTTGCGGTATGTTACTTTAACTGTGGGATTTTCTCGGCAAAAAGAAGTGATTAGTTCCAATACGGTGGCCTTGAATTGTTCAACGTCGTTCGCCGCCAGTTTGTACTGCGAAGAAGAAATTTGAGATGTAATAATAAACAAACAAACGCAACAAAAAAAAAAGAAGAACTGAGAGAAAAAGAGAGAAATATCAAACCGGTGATGTGATTTTTATTTCTTTTAACTTACCGACAATATAATCGACAAATACTTTCTACAAGAAACTAAATCAATATGTTTCTTTTCCTTCTCATCATTTTTCACGAGATACAAAGATTTTGTTTTTGCCGGGTAATGTAAATCGTACACTATCTCGAAATTATTTTGTTCATCTTTCAAATAAATCATAGCGAGATTATTTTTATAACATTTAATTATTATTAAATTGTTAAATATGTATTTTAAAATATTGAAAATATTTGATTGATTATAATCGCAGTATCCATAGTTGGTCAATTGAATCGTATAATGTCCGCCATGTTCCTTTGACATTTTAACATCCATATGAATATACTTGGATTTTTTCAATTTACAATTTTCGGATTTCCATAAATCGAGAAAGCGAAACAACGTCTGTGGAAAAACATTTCGAATGCATTTAGTGAAAGTAAATATTTATATTTAAACATACGTATTATACACATAAATGTATAAAAATTTATGACGGTTAATGAACACAACTTAACTGATCCGAATTAATTAAATTATTCCCGCGTTTACGCTCGAAGAAGAAGAAGAAGAAGAAGAAAAAGAAATTACATTTTTAATTTAAGATCTTATCTTCTCTTTCTTTCTATTTCAAACAACAATTTTTAATATTAATACAAAATAATCTGAATTATTTCTTGAATCGACGACATATTAAAAATCGAAGTTAAATATAACCGCGCCAAATACATACAATTTTTAATCTTTCTATTAATAAGATTATTGGTTGGAAAACAGTGCGTTAAAATATTAAAACATCCCGAATTATAATTTAAAAGTAAGTTATTTATATATATATATATAAATACTTAATTATTATACCCTTTTGACAATATCTGTCATTAAATAAACATCCAACGTCGATATCTCCATGATGGGCGCTCGAGTAGACTGTAGGGTGTCGACCTCTAGGTGGGAAAATCAAAAAACATTTATGAAAGAAATAGGGGAAGTACTCGATCGGTAAGGGAAACAAGGAAGTAGGTTTTTGTATTAGGATAGAAAGAGATAGAATGATATAACATATAGTCCGTGCATATATACATAGTAGGTAATTGTAGAGTAAGAAAGATGGAGAATGAGGGGAGGAAGAAGTTAAAGTAATAAAGGTGAGGTTTAGTTTAATACACCGAGCGCGAGTGTGGTGTAGAAATTTTTTTCTCTCTCCCCTTTGACATTTTTTCTCTATCCGGAAAATAATCTGTGTGTAGAATAAAGATAAAAAGATCAAAAATAGTCTAATGACAGAAGATCAATGCATATACGGAAGGTGACAATAAGATTTAAGTTGACTTCGCGATCAACGTCTACCTAGGGTTAACGTTGATACACGAGGATCAACGTCGAGGAACGTCTTTATAAGCATCATCTCGTTCGTGCGCGTATTAGTGACATTGTTATCCATCTCTTTTTTCCTTTACTTCTTATTCTTCCTTTTTATCTTTGTGATAACGGTGTACGAAAGAATCAAGGCGAATGACAGAACACGCACGAGACGACGAACCTAACCTCAGGGAGGAGCGTGCCACCCCGCCGCGTAGGATTCGTCACCGGTGAGTTATTAAATGGTTTTATGTCTTTTGCGATAAAAATATTGAATTATTTTTGATTTTAATTGGTCATTAGCGTATTTAGAAATTATCTATTAATTACTTTGATACCATTAATTATTTTATTTATTCGAAAATAAATTCGATTAGAAAAGGTTATTTCGGAGTAACGCGGGTTGCCTGGAAACACGCCACGCTTAAACCCGACCAATCAAAACGTTCCTCCGCGTCGCCTGACTCGCCGCTCAGCGAATAGGAATACATCTATCAACTTTTGATTACTTCACGTGCAAATCTATAAACGTCATTGAACATTGAAGTTCCCATTTATAAAAGAATTAATTAAATTACATATTTTTCTTATTCTTTTTAATATTCAACGTTATGTTATTAATTTATATTATATTTTTTTAATTTATTTCGCTAACTTCCGCGTTATTTATTTTTGTCAGTGGCATATTTTGTCTATTTAATTTAATTGAATAATTATTTGAATATAGATATGATCTATATTTGTATAAACAAATCATTGAGTACCGTAGTAACGTAACCACGTGACAAATGACAGGTTAATTTTTAATGACAACTCTAACAATGAGTTAAAGTTAATGAATGGTTCATTTGATCTGACAACTAAAAAAAGAATGACAACATGGTTTGTGATTCAATAAACGTCTTAAAAGTAGTGAGATATTTCCGAGACACAAATTGACGTATTATGCAATCAATTTACAGGTTATATTATGCGTACTATTCGCGAACATGAGCTGTTGTAAGATGTTCAAAATATCTTACAACGAAGAAGAATTACTTTGTTTAAAATCAACATATGTATATTGTACATATTTTTAACTCCTCTATTATTAGACTAATTAAATAAGTACCTGTTCAATGTTTTCTACGTGTAATATTCATGAGTACTTATAATTATATTTAAATAATTTAACTGTAAAATTTCAAACGAAGGACTATGCAAAATCTGCATGAAAAACACATTGTGATAACATAATGATTATAATATCTGCATAACATATTCCAATCACGTGTTTTAACATGTGGATTGCATAAGTTTAAACAATTTTTTTCAACTCGTATAATTATGAGAAATAGAAAAAGAAGGAAAGAAAAACAAAGAGAGAGAGAGAGAGAGAGAGAGAGAGAGAGAAAAAATGAAAGAACAATTCAACTTTCAGTGATAAACAAAATGACCAACGTTAAAATAATATTGCAATAACGAAGTGTTAAAAATAAAAAAATAAAAGAAGAATAATTAAAATGATACTTTTAAAAATGACAAACGAGTATCTTTTATAAATCATGAGTCAATTTACAAAACAAAAAAGTATATCAATTGAAATAAAATTTATATTAGCCTTGACCTACTTTTTCAATCAAAGATCAAATGAGTATCTTAATTTGATTAATTCTAGGATTTTTCTGGAACACCCGGTATGGATGAATGCAATTAAAAAATGTTGCATTTCAAGCAGAAACAAAAAAGAACTTTTTTTTTCTCTTCATTTAAAATTCAAAACTTTTTATAATTCATTTAAATAATTTCATTGAAATAAAACAATCGTCAAAAGTTTACTTTTTCATCGTGACATATTTGTTATCTCGTATTTTTCCTGTTTATCATTTTTTTTATAAATAAAAGTACATTACGATTATACGAATGCAATTTCGTGTCATCGAACCATTCGTGCAAATTGTATCAATTTTCAAGGTAATAATTAATAATAATAATAATAATTATTGTTACGTCTAATGGCACGTTCTTTTTACAAAATTAAAACCCGTATAATGATCATTGTTTTACAAGATAATTATTATTGTTATTGCATGTTGTTTTTTTTTTTTTTTTTTAGTATCTTTTATTTTATCCATTCTAAATGTTTTATTCGTGCAATTTCTTGATAAAAAAAAAAAAAAAACAACAACAACAACTAATGAACAAGTAAGGAAAAGGATTTCCGCGATTTCTACTCAACTCTCTGATTGTGAGAAAAAAGAAAGAGAGAAAGAGAAAGAGAAAGAGAGAGAGAGAGAGAGAAATTGTTAGTATTCTTGTTTTTTCTATTGCATAATTATCTGGAAATTATCTCAATGCTATAGAATAATTCTAAAGAAAGTAATGAACCGAATGTTACAAATGATCAAAGAGAACAAGATCAGCTTTCTTTTACAATTTTATCTTTTAATTTATCTATATATGTGTGTTGTATCTCTCTGTCTGTGTGTGTGTGTGTGTATGTTTATTTTATACTATTACAAATAAATTAAAAAAAGATTTCACATAAATCATTGAAATGATAAACGTTATTAGGTAATACAAAAATTTATCATAATTGTTACATAAAACTTTAATATATACAGGGTGAGATAAAAAAAACATCCTTGTTTTGTCCACAGTTTGGTTTTATAAATACCATACCGACATTTGGATCGATTACAACAGTTGATAAAAAAACTAATCATTCCTTTTGCCATATGTAAATTCAATAATTAAATGATAATAAGTTTAGTATGTTGAATATAAAATATTGAATTTTAATTCGAATAATTTTGATCAATTATACATATTCAAATAAATAATAATAATAATAATAATATTTTATAAAAATAGTTTATAAAAAAATGATAATCTGACCCTGTATATATAAATCTATATATAAATATACCTAAATAAATCTCGTAAGTCCAAAACGTCAGGCATTTGTTCCAACGACACTTAAAAACCAATTAAAGATAAAATATCCGAAACTTGCACAAGACAAAATGAAGTATCTTCTTTAAACGTGTAAAACAATTGTAAGTCTTCTTATTCGTCTTCTTCGTAGTCGAGACGTGTGTGTACGTACTTTGATTCTAACGTAAAATGAAGAAAGGAATTGACATATAATAATCAATGACGGTGTGTGTGTGTGTGTGTGTTATGTTAGTTTATACGTGTTTGTCTAAGGAAAAACATTTCAAAACAAAAACGGAGAAAAGTAAAAAAAAAGTAAAGTTTCTAACAAAATACGATATGATTTTGAGAATAACAAGAGAAGTGTGGGGTAGGGTAAGGTGAAATACGTGGATAGAGAGATATAAGAGTAAAAGTCAAGGACGTACGTACATACATAATACTTACACGACCTTTGAACTGTGTTAATGTACTGTCGCATCCGGTCATTTGTATATTCGACTTTTCTTTCAACTAACTTATCGATATTATCGTTTCTTGCGAACATTAATACTTTAGACGAAGACGTGTTCGTGTCATCATCGTGGTTGGATCACACCAGTCTCTTAGTTACATTACTTCATTTTGTTAGATCACTTTATCATTTTCTTCGAATTTTTGTTCACTTATACACCAACCAAAATCTCATGTTAAATATTGTAGAATATTTTTGTTTTGTTTTAAGGTGTTACAATATTTGTTATCCATCCTCACCCACCACTTTTTGATTAATCCAAAATTATTTCAACTATTTTCGTGATATTCTTAGATTCACGGTTTACACTACGAGTATAAATTCATACATTTACTCTACGAGTGTAAATATATAACTACTACGATCGTGTTTGTATTGATACAACCTTCTCTCGAATATCAAAGAGACACACGTATCGTTTCAAGGCCGATAAATATCTTAGTTAAGTATAAATCGTCAGTATGATTCAAGACTTCACGAATGATAGGATGTAAACTGAAAAAATTGAAAGTAATAGAAATACGAAACATTTCTAATCAAACAAAATAAGTGATAAATTATCTAAAAGGTGTACAATTAGTAGTATGCTACGGAATCTTCTGAACATATTAACCGGTACTTTGATTTGATATCAAAAGTTTTATATTTGTTTCCTTCTTCTCTTCCTATTCGTCATTTATTCATAACTAAGGACCGATATGAAAAATTATATAATTAATAATAAATAATTAAAAGTGTCAGACCATCTATCGTGGGGTATCCTCTTCAAAGTGCTCCTAAAAACATTAATTGTTTTGTTGGTAATCGACGGTTTGGTGTCCGTTACAACTGGTTTCCGCAGGTGGTTTCAGGAGATTCTGCACGAGCACGAAGAGGAACCCCCCTGGTGGTGGTGGTTGTGGTGGTGGCGACAGTGGTGGGGGTGGTGGTCCTCCCTTTTAAGAAGGGTGAGGGATTGGCTCGGTCATAGACCTCTTAACGGTGAGTAGAAAGCCTTCTCAAGCTGGGCAACATCTCTTCTACTGCTTCCCAAACAGATTATCATCGATTTCTTAGGTTATTTTTTTGATCATGTTCTTCTTCTTATCTCATTATCTTTCTCTTTCATAATTTCATTATTATCTTCATCAGATTCAATTATTAATAGAAATATCATTGATGCTTGCATACACATCTGGATTTTGAAATATTCAAAACTATGATAAAACCTCCTTGAGGTTTATAATGAGTTGTTCACAAATGTATGGTTTTATCCTTACCTGTAACAAACTATTAATGAGTGGAAATGAAAAAGGTATATTTTTTTTTGAAGTAACTGTTCTTAATGATCTAGCAAATACACTTCCTTATCTTTACTAACACATTTCCATTCATGACGTTGTTGCAGTATAAAATTGTATTTGGGTTTTGTTTTTTTCATTGTACGTTGAAAAAGCTTTTGTTGCAGTTGCACGTTTAATGAGGGGAAAGAACAAAAAAATTCGACTCACGTTAGGTTCACCTTAGACGATTGTCCATCTTTAGAAACTATGAACTTTGAACGAGTTCCTTGCATGCCATTCGTTGTCATAAAATCCATGGAAGAATAAATCAACTGTACATTTAACGTAACCGGTCGTCAACCATCCAAGTGTGTGGCTTGTCAGTAATAGTCTTCTCTTCAGTTTGATATACTCGACTAAAATAATATATGAAAGTAAACTTTCATATTGTTTCAAAAAAAAAAATAATAATAATAATAATTCTTTTATTTTGTGCAATTTTCATTTCTGTAACATGATAAGATTTAACTGTATGAATTCATTATTAACAATTAAGAATTCGTTAAGTCACATTTTTGAATTGTTCCACGTTTGATAATAAAAAAGAACATAGTCATCGTTTTACGTATAGTAACTATTTAAATATTTATATATATATATAGTATTATGGAATTCAATTTGAAATTAGTATTAGTTCATTCGCATTGTGTTTGTCCAATATTGTTTTGGTATCCATGAATAATTGGTTACTTATTCATATTAACAATTCATTAACAATTATTATTTATTTCAAACGATACTTGTATCATTTAGAATTGCGTATACGCGAAATTGTTTTGAAGGTAACGAGAAGACAAAATCATCAGAAGAATCTCAACCAAGGACTTCTTCTTCCTCATCATCATCATCGTGTTCCTTAAGGACAGAAGACAACTTTGTTAACAACGTTGAACCCACTTCTTCTGCTACTTCTGCTTCTTCTTCCTCTTCTTCCTTTTTTTCTTTAAATTCCTTTTGGTCTAATTATTCTGGTGATATTAAAGAAGATAACTTAAAGATGTCTGAAACAACACCTGTAAGCTTTGTCGTCGGGGAACCTGACCCAGACGCTGACGAGGAGTTGGAATTTGGTGATAGTTTTCCAATCGAAGGAAATGATGCCAACAATTCACAAACTCAACAACTTTCCGTACCACCTGGATTGGTTGAACGACGTAAACGTCTCAGGTGAACATCATTAGATTTTTATTTATTTCTTTTTATCCCCACTCCTCTCTCACACACATACACATAACACACACACTTTTTTCCTCTTCTCAATTATCCTTCTCTGAATTTATAAGACATTTGTTTTTAGTTTTGTTTTTATTATTATAATCATAATTATACGATTAGTTTAAATAATATTTAAGGAAATATTTATAATATATTTTTAATATTTATTTAGTATATATATATATATATATGTGTGTGTGTGTGTGTGTGTGTGAGATAATTGGAAAATCAAATATTTACATAGAAGAAAGAAAAAACCCCTAGAAAATTTTTTTTGGTAATATATAAAATTAACATTTTTCTTCATCTCATATTTTAATAATACACACACAATGTGTGTAATATTTTATTTAACATTTTTCTTTATATAAGCAACAACAATTCTTTGTAAAAATGCATATTTTTATTTGACGAACACTCGAACAAATCTTCAAGGAAAAAAACATCTTCTCTCTCACACACACACACACACGTTTTGACCATGATTACTTATTCATATATCCAATCTAACAAATATTTCATAATATAATATAAATATTTCATAATCATATTCATCATGATAACTATTATTCGTATGTGATCAATGTTTATCATGTATTACGTACACACTGTATATCGTGGAATTTTTCTTCTTTCTTTTTTTTATTTATTTTAATTCTTTATTAACCTCAAAACTTTTTAAACCAATCACGTGTAGATTATTTAATTGATGCATTAATTTGTTTTTTTTTTTTTATATTGTTTATTACTGTAACCAATTATTTACAAACGAAAAAAAGGAAAAACGTTTATTTTTTATTTTATAAAACACACACACACACACATGTACACATTTTACAACACTATATGTCACGAAATTATTTTTTTTTTTTGGTATTTATTTTAATTCTTTATTAACCTCAAAACACTTTAAATCAATCACGTGTAAATTATTTAATTGATGCATTAATCTTTTTTAATATTATTTATTACTGTAACCAATTATTAAAAAAAAGCAAAAAACACGTTTATTTATACATATATATATATATATATATATATATATATATATATATAAATATATGTATAAAACACACACATACATTTGATGATAATAATATATAAATAAAAAATGTGATTAGATGATTGAGTACTAAGCGATCAGCATACCAATCGTATCTTTATTCTCATTGGTCGTTATTATATCAGCTGAGTTTGGCATTGGTTATGTGTAAATAGTTTTCTATCCCCCTCTCTCTCTCTCTCTCTCTTTGAATTTGCGTTTGCCATTAAAAAAAAAAAATAACTCGTTAAAAGTGTCAGACGTTTATAAACTGCGTTTATTATAAATTCGCAATATAAACATTTTTAGGATGAAAATTTTTATCTTTTCTTGATAGGAGATTATCGTAATTTTATTTTTTCTATTTTTTTTTTCTTTTCTTTAGTTGACCTTTCATCATCAACATTTTAAAATTAATAAAAGCATCACGTGTGTTCTTAATTTAGAATACTAATCAAATTTTAAACGAATATATATATATATATATATATATATATATATATATATATATATATATATATTTTTATAGTTTATTATATGTTGTGTATAATTTTGTAACACATTTTAATTATTTTAATTAATAATTAATAATTAATAATACTAAAATTATAAAATCATTGATTTGACTTATATTTCAAATAATAATTTAATTTGAATGTTTGAAAAAACAAATCAAACAAATGTTTTATTATTTTTTGATTTATTTAAATTATTTATAATTAATTATAATACAAATAATTGTTTAAAGATTTAAATTAAATGAAAAACGTTTTATTCTTTTAATAGATACATTTTTAATATTAAAATTATATAATCATTGATTTGACTTATATTTCAAATAATAATTTAATTTGAATGTTTGAAAAAACAAATCAAACAAATGTTTTATTATTTTTTGATTTATTTAAATTATTTATAATTAATTATAATACAAGCACTTATTTGAATCTTCTTATCGTTTTGATGTTAATTTAATGACATTTTTGATTATTCCATAAATTATTTTGATACTTGTCAAAAAAAAAAAAGAAAAAACAATGTCTTTCTTTAATTTTGATTGGTACACAAAAAAGAAAGAAAGAAAGAAAGAAAAAAATATGTTTAATGAAGAAAAAGAAAAAGTTGGAAACATCGAACACAGACACACTTCCTTATTAAAAGTGCTTTACAGGTAATATGAGCAGGTGTAAGTGGTAGGGGAGAATTTCTCGCATATCAGAGAAAAGAAACCGTTCTCTTTGCTTGTTAGTTGTCAGTTACCATTCGTTTTCCTTCCTAAAAGGATCTTCGTCGAATAAATAATATAATCGTGTGTGTGTGTGTGTGTGTGTGTCCTTCTTTTTTTTAAAATTATTATTTAATTATATACAATTACAATTATGTACAAAATCATCATTCAGACATTATTTTATTAAAACGTGTTAAAAGAAAGTAAAAAAAAATAAAAAGAAGTTTTCACTTGAAACAAAACAAAAATAAAAAAAAAATGGATAAATATATGAAACAAATTAAATTAACAACAAGAAAATCGTATTGTCATTAACAATTAATTTGCGATAAGATATTTACAGGAGAAATTGTTTCATCAATATTTGTATTTTTATATTTCATTGAACTTATAATTGAAATAAACGTAGAAAATTATTTAAATATATTAATAATTGGTGTACAATTGGTGAATGTTTGTGATGATTTGAAAATTGTTAAATGAAAAGAAGAAAACCAAAAAGATGACAAAATAAAATTAAAAAAAAAAAAAGACAGAAGAAACAAAACCAAAGAATAATACTGCAAAAAATGAGATAAAAAAATGATTGTTTAATTAATCAACATAAATGAAGAAGTTATTAGTGACAATGATTTTCTCATAAATGTAAGAGAAATCAAACGTATGATGAAATAAACAATTAACGTGATTATTGGACATTTGGATAACAAAATAATAATAATAAGAAGAAGAAGAAGAAGAAATAAAATAAAATAAAATAAAATAAAATAATAATTATGCGAATACGTTGGTCAACAAATTATACTTTTTGGATTCTTAAAAATAAACATTGACATTTGGTTTATATTTTGATGATCATCAAATTGATTTAATCTGCATTTTTACAAGAGAGAGAGAAAAAAAAAACAAAAATAATTCATGATTAAAATTTAAAAATTGACAAAAAATTAAATTATACATGATATTGTCTTATTTACGTTATTTATCATTATTATTAATTTATGGTATTATTAACGGAATGAGACGATTTAAGAGATTTGTTTTAGCTGAAAGAAACGAAAAAGAACAAATGTGGACCAGTTCGGATAATATTGTATTTAAAATTACTTCAGAAGATGATGATGATGATGATGATGAAGATGATGATGAAAATGAAGAATGGAAAAAGAAAAAACAAGAAGAAGAAGAAGATGAAGAAGTGAAAGAAGAAGAAAAAAAGAGTTATTTAAAACCAAGGACATCTGGATTAACGTAATACTGTTTTAATAATAATAATAATAATAATAATAATAATAATAATAATAATTCAATATTTATTTCTACCATTTAATGTTTTACGAAACAAAATTAAAACAAAGTATATTTGTTTTTTTATTTTATTTTTTTTTTATTTAACCAATTCATTTCGCAATAAGTATTATTATTTATATTGAAATAATATGATTTAATTATTGATCATTATTCTAATGTTTGTTATCAACGATTTGCGTCAAACTTATAATATAAGAAACGTAATTACTATGATTAAAGAAAGAAAAGAAAAAGGTCAAAAAGAAGCTAAGGTATTGGATTATAAAATGTGTTAGTATAATAATCAATCAGAAATCAATGATAAAATAGGATAATGTTGGTCACAAAACTTGTAGATGATTTTAAAAGGCACCAATATTGCGTGAGCTGTTTAAATTAACGGTTCTTCATATACTTTCTCCATTCTCATTCATGCATTTTGAGCATAGTTGAATGACGAAGCAACAGCAGGGATTCTTTCCTTAAGAATTTTGTAAAATAATCTGTAATACAACCCTGTCTACCTGCATTCGTTTAACATCTTTTGTTATAATAAAAATGTAATCAATATTAAACATAATATACAATAATAATAAATAATAATAAATCAATGGTGTAATCATAAAATACAAATACAAGAGTACAGTTTCATCAATATATTTTATTAATAAAAATGTGTGTACGACTTATATTTTATTTTATTATTTGTGCAGGCCTAGCATGTCGCAGGGCACGGTGATGATTCAGGCACAAAATCGATTGCAAGAGAAAGACTTCACCGTTGCGACACCAGAAGAATTTGTTCATCGTTTTGGTGGTACCAAAGTTATTAACAAGGTAATGAAAATTTCATTTCAAATCATTTGTACAATTAAAATGTGCAAAATAAATATTTAAAAAAAATAATGTTTAGGTTTTAATAGCTAACAATGGAATCGCTGCAGTCAAATGTATGCGTTCGATACGAAGATGGTCTTACGAAATGTTTAAGAACGAAAGAGCGATACGTTTCGTGGTCATGGTCACGCCGGAAGATCTTAAAGCAAATGCGGAATATATTAAAATGGCTGATCAATACGTTCCAGTACCTGGTGGAACAAATAATAATAATTATGCTAACGTTGAATTAATTGTTGATATTGCAACGAGAACTCAGGTGCAAGCTGTTTGGGCTGGTTGGGGTCATGCATCGGAAAATCCTAAATTACCAGAATTATTGCACAAGAATAATATTATTTTTATAGGTAAAATTATAATTATATTCAAGAAGCAAAATTATTATGAACGACATTTATTATTATTATTATTATTATTATAAACATAGGTCCATCGGAAAGAGCAATGTGGGCATTAGGTGATAAAATAGCTTCAAGTATAGTTGCTCAAACAGCTGACGTTCCTACATTACCATGGTCGGGATCAGAATTGAAAGCTCAATACAGTGGCAAGAAAATCAAAATATCGACTGAATTATTCAAGAAAGGTTGTGTTTCAACCGTTGAAGAATGTCTTGCCGCTTCTAATAAAATAGGTTTTCCGATTATGGTGAAAGCTAGTGAAGGTGGTGGTGGTAAAGGTATTAGAAAATGTGAAAATGCTGAAGAATTACCTGCTTTATTTAGGTGAATAGATTAATCTATGCTCAATGATAATACTATACATTTTCCAATTTGACATATAAAGCATTTATTTAATATTTATAGACAAGTACAAGCTGAGATACCGGGTTCACCGATATTTATCATGAAAATGGCGAAGTGTGCTCGTCATTTAGAAGTACAATTATTAGCTGATAATTACGGTAATGCAATATCATTGTTTGGACGTGATTGTTCCATTCAAAGAAGACATCAGAAAATAATAGAAGAGGCACCAGCTGTAGTAGCTAAACCAGAAGTCTTCGAAGAGATGGAGAAAGTATATAAATATAGTAGTTTTATTAATGAAATAACATTATGTTTTCTCTTGTACATTGTAGTTATATTTTTGAACGTTTATTTTAACACAGGCCGCTGTAAGATTAGCCAAGATGGTTGGATATGTAAGCGCTGGTACAGTTGAATATTTATACGACACTTCCGGTCGTTATTATTTTTTGGAATTGAACCCTAGACTTCAAGTAGAACATCCGTGTACCGAGATGGTATCGGACGTTAATCTCCCTGCTGCACAACTTCAAGTGGCTATGGGATTGCCACTTCATCATATCAAAGATATACGTCTCCTTTATGGCGAGAGTCCTTGGGGTGACAGCCAAATAGATTTTGATCAGTTACGTCATAAACCTCAGCCTTGGGGGCACGTAATAGCTGCTAGAATAACCAGCGAAAATCCTGACGAAGGTAAAAACACATATTTACAAATGAATGCAATTTGTATTTGTCATTTTTAATGCAATTTGTTTCTTTTTTTTTTTTTTTTTTTATTATTATTATTCAGGTTTCAAACCGAGTTCAGGTACGGTACAAGAATTGAACTTTAGATCGTCTAAAAATGTCTGGGGTTATTTTTCTGTCGGTGCATCCGGTGGTCTTCACGAATTTGCCGATTCTCAATTCGGTCATTGTTTTTCCTGGGGCGAGGATCGTCATCAAGCAAGAGAAAATTTGGTCATTGCTTTGAAAGAATTAAGTATAAGGGGTGACTTTAGAACAACGGTAGAATATTTGATAACGTTATTGGAAACCGAATCATTTCAACAAAACAATATTGACACTTCGTGGCTAGATGTGCTTATTGCAGAACGCGTTAAAAGCGATAAACCTGACGTTTTATTAGCTGTCACTTGTGGTGCCATTCATATTGCTGATAGAACAATCACTGCCGCGTTTACTTGTTTTCAAACATCATTGGAAAAAGGTCAAGTACAACGCAGTAACGATTTAAATAATTTCGTAGATGTAAGTCCCATTTAAATGATGATATTTTTTATTTTAATTAATATAATAATAATAATAATAATAATAATAATAAAAAACACACACACACGTACAAAGTATATGTTGACAAATTTATTAATATTGTTATAACATTTCAGGTAGAATTAGTGAACGATGGTTACAAGTACAAAGTTCAAGCAGCCAAATCAGGTCCTAATAGTTATTTCCTCGTTTTAAATAGTTCCTATAAAGAGGTTGAAATTCATCGACTGTCCGACGGTGGTTTGTTGCTTTCGATGGATGGTGCAAGTTATACGACATACATGAAAGAAGAAGTAGATCGTTATAGAATAATAATAGGTAATCAAACCTGTGTATTCGATAAGGATAACGATCCGTCTTTACTTAGAGCGCCGTCAGCCGGTAAATTGATTAATTTCTTGGTGGAGGATGGTGGTCACGTTGACAGGGGACAAGCTTACGCCGAGATCGAAGTAATGAAAATGATAATGACAGTAACGGCTAATGAAGCTGGTACAGTATTCTACGTTAAAAGACCAGGTGCTTTTCTTGAAGCTGGTACTACGATAGCTCATTTAGAACTTGATGATCCATCTTTGGTGACTAACGCTGATGAATACAGGGGCCAATTTCCAACACCAGTTGCACCAGCTATTCCAGACAAATTAAATCATCTTCATTCGAAATATCGGATTGCTTTGGAAAATACTTTAGCTGGTTATTGTTTACCAGACCCATATCATCTACCACGTTTACGTGAACTAATAGAAAAGTTCATGTACTCGTTACGTGATCCTAGCTTACCTTTACTTGAACTTCAAGAAGTCATAGCTACGATATCAGGAAGAATTCCAGCTTCGGTTGAGAAGAAGATAAGAAAATTGATGTCATTGTACGAAAGGAATATAACATCTGTTCTTGCACAATTTCCTAGTCAACAGATTGCTGCTGTTATCGATGGACACGCTGCTACACTTTCTAAACGTTCTGACAGAGACGTGTTCTTCTTAACAACGCAAGCTATCGTTCAACTTGTGCAAAGATATCGGAATGGCATACGTGGTCGTATGAAAACAGCTGTACACGAACTTCTTCGTCAATATTATACGGTTGAGTGTCAATTTCAACAAGGACATTACGACAAATGCGTGTCCGCTTTGTTAGAACAATACAAAGATGATTTAAGTACAGTAACTGCAATGATTTTCAGTCACAATCAAGTAACCAAAAAGAATATCTTAGTAACTATGTTGATCGATCATCTCTGGGCTAATGAACCTGGGCTCACTGACGAATTGGCTAGCACATTAACAGAATTGACAAGTTTGAACAGAACGGAACACAGTCGAGTTGCGTTAAGAGCTAGACAAGTATTAATAGCAGCACATCAACCTGCTTACGAATTAAGACACAATCAAATGGAATCGATATTTTTATCAGCAGTTGACATGTACGGCCATGATTTTCATCCTGAAAATCTTCAAAAACTTATACTCTCCGAGACATCAATATTCGACATCCTACACGATTTCTTCTATCATTCGAATCGTGCCGTTTGCAATGCAGCATTGGAAGTTTACGTTCGTAGAGCTTACATCAGTTACGAATTAACGTGTTTACAACACTTGGAATTGTCAGGAGAAATGCCTCTTGTACATTTTCAATTCTTGTTACCCAACAATCATCCAAATCGTCAAACTCAGTCAATTGTTAATTACAGAACAGGAGCTATGGCTGCGTTCAAAGACTTCGATCAATTCAGCGAATACTCAGATGAGATTTTAGATTTGTTGGAAGACTTATCATCACCCAGTTCGGTATCCGTAAAAGTCTTAGAAGCTGTAGATGCAATTGGTAGCGAATCACGTCACAGTACATCTATAAACGTATCACTCAGCACTGCAGAAGTTGCTGCAACTGCTGCAGAATTAGGTGAGAGACCAGCCGAGCCTGTACACATTTTAAGCATTGCAATTAAAGAGGATGGTACACAAGACGACGCTACTATGGCAAGATTATTTGGTGATTGGTGTGCAACCAGTAAAGACGAATTAATATCCCGTGGTATCAGAAGAGTCACTTTTGCAGCTTTGAAAAAGAAACAATTTCCAAAATTCTTTACATTCAGACAAAGAGATGGATTTGTCGAGGACAGAATTTATCGTCACTTGGAACCAGGTTGTGCATTCCAATTAGAACTTAACAGAATGAGAACGTACGATTTGGAAGCTTTACCAACGTCTAATCAAAAGATGCATTTGTATCTTGGACAAGCAAAGGTAGCCAAAGGACAACAAGTTACAGATTATCGTTTCTTCATACGTTCTATCATTCGTCATTCCGATTTGATCACCAAAGAAGCAAGTTTTGATTATCTTCATAACGAAGGAGAAAGAGTATTGCTCGAAGCAATGGATGAATTAGAAGTAGCATTCTCACATCCTTTAGCTAAACGTACAGAATGTAATCATATATTCTTAAATTTCGTACCCACTGTCATAATGGATCCTGCCAGAATAGAAGAAAGTGTTACAAGTATGGTACTAAGATATGGTCCGAGATTATGGAAATTACGTGTTCGCCAAGCCGAAATTAAAATGACCATCCGTCCAGCACCTGGTAAAGCAACATCGAACATACGTTTGTGCATTGCCAATGACAGTGGTTACAGCATAGATTTACATCTTTATGCTGAATCAACGGATCCTAAAACTGGTATTATCCGTTTCGAATCTTATTCACCACCTGCTGCTAATATATCCAATTGGAGACCTGGTCCTATGCACGGATTACCAATTTCAACACCTTATCTCACCAAGGATTATTTACAAGCGAAAAGATTCCAAGCTCAAAGTGCTGGTACAACTTATGCTTATGACTTGCCTGATATATTTAGACAACAAGTTGAAAAATCTTGGTTCAAATACATCGAAGAGAGACCCAATTCGAATATTGTAATTCCTCCCTCAGTAATGGATTGCGTTGAATTGGTATTGGACGGTGAAAATCTTGTTGAACAAAAACGTTTGCCTGGTGAGAATGACGTAGGCATGGTAGCATGGAGATTAACGTTGTACACACCCGAATTTCCAACTGGTCGAGATATCATACTGATAGCCAACGATTTAACACATTTCATTGGCTCGTTTGGTCCGAAGGAAGATTTGTTATTTTACAGAGCATCAGAAAGAGCCAGACAACTTGGTATTCCACGTATTTATTTTTCTGCAAATGCAGGTGCACGTATTGGCCTAGCCGAGGAAGTGAAAGCAGCGTTCAGAATAGCGTGGGAAGATGAGAATGAGCCTGAAAAGGGATTCAAGTATATATATTTAACACCAGACGATTATGCTCGTCTTGCACCTCTTAATTCAGTCAAGGCTTCCTTGATCGAAGATCCAGCTGGTGAATCCCGTTACCAAATTACGGATATCATTGGCAAGGATGATGGCATTGGTGTAGAAAATTTAAAATACGCTGGTATGATTGCCAGTGAAACGTCTCGTGCTTATGACGAAATAGTTACTATTTCTATAGTTTCATGTCGTGCTATTGGTATCGGTTCATATTTGGTGCGACTTGGTCAGAGAGTTATTCAAATAGAAAATTCTCATATCATTCTTACCGGTTATCGTGCATTGAACGCTGTACTAGGACGAGAAGTATACGCTAGTAACAATCAATTAGGTGGTATTCAAATAATGCATAACAATGGTGTTACACATGCGGTCGATAGCAGAGATTTGGAAGGGGTGGCAACAGTTTTGAGATGGTTGAGTTATTTCCCAAAGGCCAGAGGTACAAGTTTGCCAATATTACCCTCACCTTTACCTGATCCTATCAACCGTGAAATTACTTATGTGCCTACAAAAGCACCCTATGATCCAAGATGGATGTTAGAAGGTAGATACTTGCCCAATGAACAAAATATATGGGAAAGTGGTTTCTTCGATCGTGGATCATGGCAGGTATAATGTTCATTTATTTCTTAAATATCTTTTAACAATTGTTTCAAATTCTTTTCTTATGGTATATTGAATTATGTAGGAAATCATGAAACTTTGGGCACAAACTGTGATAACTGGTAGAGCAAGACTCGGTGGTATACCCTGTGGTGTTATCGCCGTTGAAACGAGAACCGTTGAATTACATCTTCCAGCTGATCCTGCTAATCCTGATTCAGAAGCTAAAACAATATCTCAGGCTGGTCAAGTTTGGTTTCCAGACAGTGCCTATAAAACTGCGCAAGCTATTCGAGATTTTAATAGAGAAGAACTGCCACTTGTTATATTTGCTAATTGGAGAGGATTTTCTAGTGGAATGAAAGGTTTGTACGATAAAAACCTTGTTATACATTGTTACAAAATAATCTATAATAATATTTATTGTTTTATTTTGTTTTACAGATATGTATGATCAAATAGTTAAATTTGGTGCCTATATTGTGGATGCTTTAAGAGAATACACTCAACCAATATTTGTATACATTCCACCAAACGGTGAATTAAGAGGAGGTGCATGGGCTGTAGTAGATACTACGATCAATCCACGATATTTAGAAATGTTTGCTGATAATACCAGCAGAGGTGGTGTCTTGGAAGCTACTGGTATCGTAGAAATCAAATTCAGAAACAAGGATATTATCAAGAGTATGCATAGAATAGATACTGTTATTCAAAAGTTAAAAGTACGTAGATTATTCATTTATATTATTCGATTAATTATTATGATTGTCCTTTAAATCTATAAACAAATATATATGTTTATCGTAGGAAAATTTAACAACATCAACTTCGGCCGAGGAAAAATTAGAAATAGAAACGCAAATACGTAAAAGAGAAAAAACATTAACACCAATCTATCAACAAGTAGCTGTTTATTTTGCTGATTTACACGATACCCCAGAAAGAATGTTAGAAAAGAATACAATACAGGATATAATACCATGGCAAAAAGCAAGACCATTGCTTTATTGGAAATTGAGAAGAAGATTGTTAGAAGAGAAAATTAAGAAAGATATTTTATCAATGCAACCAAAACTTGACGTTAGACAAATAGGTGCAATGTTGAGACGGTGGTTTATTGAAGATAAAGGAGCTATCGAATCTTATCTTTGGGATCAGGATGAAGCTGCTACCACATGGTTGGAAGCACAACTTGTTAATGAAAATAGCGTGGTGTTACGCAATATTATGTGCGTTAAAAAAGACGCTGTTATTACACGTATCAAAGAAGCTCTTGAAACTTGTCCTGAAGTAAGATTAGATGCTGTATTAGAAATAGCTCATAGATTAAATCCTGCTGAACGTGCTGAATTGCAAAGAACTTTATCACAAATGGAAACACCTGATCAAGAACATCACATTGATTCGAGTTCTTCTTCCTAAGAAAAAATTCATTTGTAAAATTATTCTAATCTTTTCTTTTTTCTTTCTATCTTTCTTTCTTTCTTTCTATCTGCGTACCTGGCGCGTAAGTAGCAAGTGATTATTTTATTAAAAATTATTATTTGTACAGACACACGTTTAATAGAGATTGTGCAGGTTTAGTATCTATTTTTGTTTGTTTTTTTTTCTTTTCTTGTTCCAAATGGCATATATGATCGAAATCATAATTGTCTTTTTAATATTGGAATACTATCGACAATATTATTTTTGGTATATTTCAAATATACCACGTATAAATATAAAAAGTGTGTAATTTCTCTCTGTTAAAAACAAAGTAAACAAAAACCAAAACGTAATTTCAAACTTTGAAGAAAATTTATATAAAAAAATTAATTCATATGTATATAATAATATAATAATAGACAAAAGAAAAAAAATGTTATTAACGCCTTGAGAAACCATGTGATGAAAATTTTAAATAGAAATTTTTTATAATTAATAATAATAATAATAATAAAAACAAAAAACAAAAAAAAACGAATTAAAACAGAGTCGTCGTAATAATCAGTCATTATGACTGACTTAAATCTAACGTTTAAGGAATTTCTATTAAATGAAACAAGAAATTAATATAAATTGATCATATGTATATAATAATAATAATAATAATAGACAAAAAGTTATTAACGCCTTGAGAAAACGTGATGAAAATTTTCAATAAACATTTTTTATAATTAAATATAAACTATCATTCTATCTTTCAAGTTGGATGAAACTGCACAAAGTGTGCTAAATTTGATTAAAATTGGTTCAGTAGTTTAGGAGTTCATTGCGGACAAACAACGTGACACGTAATTTATATATATATATATATCATTACGTCATTACGATTAACATAGTAAAATTTAATGTAAATGAAAAATAATTCTAGATAATGTAAAAGAATATTTTAAAATAATAGTTATGTAAATTTTATATCATCTTTAATCATTTGTCTTTTGTATTATATATATATACATATACACATTATATGCAGTCTTAAACTTGCATCATAAATATTTCACAATGGATGAACATGATTTTTTTTTTGAATTAATTTATTAAATATGTAACATTAAAAAACTGCAATTTGACTTCGATGCACATCGACGATATCATCGTCCAAGGTAAGTAAAATCATAAATGAGAAAAACATTGCGAATGCTGATAAGAAGTGCCAAATATCGTGAGAATCAAAGAAGTTTAATAACACGCATGGTCTATTAAATAGACGTGATTGGGCAGGTGTTAAATTCCAAGATATTGTTTTATGTATGAAGAAATATAATGCAGCTGCCCAGAATAAAACTGCGAATATGATGTACATTAATGGTTTAAGTAAAATTTTTTCATTGTGGCACAACTGTAAAAACAATTAATTATTATGTTAAAAATAATAAAAAAATTGAAATCTATAGTATATAATATACAAATTAAAAGTAATAATAATATAATTACCTTCATTATTATATAAAACAATGTATATAAAATTAAATTGGACATTAAGATTGCTAATAAAAATGTAGCAAAATTTTTCTCATGATATAGATTGCCATAAACTGATAAACCAATGTTACATAAATTTGCAATAACAAGCATTGCAAATCTTCCAGCGTAAAGTGGTCGGAATAAATATGTTACTCCGCAACGTGCATCATTTTTAAATGTCTACGAAAACACATATAATTAATGTAATTACTTAGAATCAAATCTTATTTAAGAAAAACAACAACATACAACATACTTGATAAACCCTAGAGAAAAGGCCTCTGTTACATCTCCAACGTCCCATGTAATAAATCTGTGCTGTTAAATTTAAGCAAGCAAACAAATGGGTGGTCGTAAATATTGCCCAAAAATATTTCGAACCGTCCAAAACACCGACTAATCCTAAAAGTATAATAAGGGCCAATATTCCAAAAGTAACCGGAGCTCTTGCATTTATATCAGGATGACGAGTTTGATAAATTTTTATCATACATAGTACTGCTATTATGTACATAAAACTAGTATCTGAAAATGCATACATATATATATATATATATACAAACACAATGTAATAATAATAATATTATTTTCTTAACAAAATAATATGAAAAAAAGAAAAAAGATTTATAATATTACCAAACTGAAAGTTACTACGACTTGGACAAATGTGATAACTTCCTGAAAGAACACCTTCCATCATAAGTGCAAAACCCATTGCATAAAATAATCCATAATGTTGTGGTATTCCATAACATTTTGAGTTTAGATTATCAGATTCTGCTAATTCACGTGAATACGTTAAAAATATAAATAATAAACCAAGTAGTACGTATCCACAATTTGAAAAGACATGATTGAAATCAGATATTAATCCCAATGGATGAGCACATAAGAAATTGTAATAACACATATCTTGATTTCCTGTAGCATGAAGTACTCGTTCATATGTTATTACCAATTGCAATACAGGTAATGTATAAAAAATAGCAACAGTTGCTAAATAATATAAATATAAACGTGATTTATGCTTCAAAATTTTGGGTTCTTTTCGTGCAAGATCGCACACTGAGAGTACAATCTTTGTTCGTATTACTTCTTTATCTGAAAGAGCATCTTCCATCATATCTATGTCGTCCTCGTCCAACGAAGAATCTTCTTCTGCCGTTGCCCATTGACTAGGACCAACCTGACAAAATAATTTGTCTAAATAAATAAAAATATAGAAATTTAATAGATTTCTTTTTTTGTTAAATAAGAATTTTGTTAAATATCGTACCGCTTCAACGGTTGAAGGACTTTGTAGATTTTGATTAAATTCATTGTTCCTATCGGTTAACAATTCTTCACGAAGTTTTCTACCTTCCCTAATTTTACCTATGACTACAGCTATCACGCAAAATCCGCAGAACATAAGAATGACAAATGTTGCTATACCCGATGCCAGAATATAATCATTTTTTGTAATACTAGAATGTATACTTAACGTAACATTTTTATTTCTAGGTGAACTGGTACTAAGCACGCCATTACAATCTGTATCATCTCCTTTAACAACTAGTACAACAAAAAATCCTAAAGGATATGCTTCTTTCTGAAAATTATATATATATATATATTTAAATTATTATTAAATCTTTATGTTAGTAAAAAAAAAACAAAATAGAAATATTTACAGATACAGTAATACCGCCTTTTCGACTTATAGTTTGCCAATATCCAGAAAATTCAATATTACGTTCCAAGTCAAATACTGGACACTAAAAAATAATTTATATTAATAATTATTGTCTTATAAAATATTAACAAGAATTATATATAAATATGAAACAACTTACTGATACATTTTGTATAGAAAATGTCATGCATATATCATTATCTGATTCAATGCTAACAATTACGGATGAACTTTCAGATTTTTCGGAAAATATATAGCTGTAATATATCGGCTCGGATGGAGAAATTTCAAAGCTTCTTTTCTCATCTGTCCTGTTAATAAATCAAAAGAAAACAATCAAATGATTAAAGTAAGATATTGAATATTATTTTAAAATCAATGTAATAAATTCTTCATACAAATGAATTATTACCTTATATTAAAATCTGTTACCTCTGCTACACTAAGATTAAAAAATATGTTTGTATGACTAGCCGTAGATATACTAACAGAAATATAATCTTGTTCATCAGCATCATGATAAATACTTCTATAATATTTAGTTGAACATAATGTTCGACTAGTCTTATTATATTTCAATGGATCAAAATTCACACTTTCAATGATAAGAGGAATTTGCCATGATAGAATTCCACGATCTTGTCTAACCACTACTATCAATGGAAGATCAGAAGTAGCATCACTTTCCACTTGTATTCGTGCAGTTTTTAATAATGTGTTCTAAACAACAATCATATCAATTAATTCTATATATATATTATTGTTTTCTAAAATAATAATAATAATAATTTAATATACTTTACATTGTTCGTAGGATATAAGAATACATATTCAATGGTATTGTTTATTGTAGCATCATAATTCTGTGTATAGTTTGCAGATACAACGATTGGAGTAAAGGATGTATCTAACAGAACAGCTTTAGTTTTTAAAATGCTAATAACAATCAACACCGTAGATGATATAAGGAATTTCCACATGTCCATTGGTTGTACCTACTTTAAATGAAAATATTATTTATTAGATATGAATGAATTCATTTAAAAAATAAAAAAACATTAATATTATTTTACCTGACTAAGTTGACTAAACTAGTAAATACTGTTTACTAAAAGATATGTTGAATATAAATTTATATAAAATATCACACTTTTTTTTAATGAAATCTGAAAGAATTCCTGTAAAATAAGAATTTGTAATCGTTCACCATCAGGGGTTTCCCATAAGCAAATATGAATCATCCAAATATTTACACTCACACAATTCTTACTTCATGATGTTGTCATTCACTGATTTACTTATTTATAATTAAAATTATTTAAACGTGAAATAAATAATAATAACAGATGTCTTTTAAACAATTACTATGACAAATAATTTAATTACGTTTCATACTATTGTGTTCAATTATTGAATGTTTTAATTTGACAGGAAATGATATAACCGGAATTACATATGTCGTGAATCGTTTATAGAAAAAAAAACACAATGAAATAAATAAATGATAAAGTATAGAAATATTGGTTAGAAAAAGTTTAAACGAACGTTTTCATTATAACAAAATAAATTATAACGATTAATGAAACAATGTTTGAAAGAAAATATCATTCGTCGATGCATAATATGTCGCCATTTTTAAATTACCTATATTTTAGTTAAATATTTTAACTGTTATTATATTGAATTGATATTAATCATTTTAATAATAATAATAATAATAAATAATAATATTTGATCAAATAGATTTAGCAATAATTCATATTATGAATTATATAATTTAATAATAATGAAATAGTTTAAATTGTTTTATTATTACAGACAAATGTTTACTTTTGAACTCTGTTTTTTTGTTTTTAACTTTTGACATATGCAACCATATGCAACGAAAATATATCGAATGAAAAATATATCGATATAAACATAACTCGAAATTATTACAAATTGCATCGATATATCGAAGTATCGTTCATGTGGATGATTCGAAAGTCATCTCGAATTCATCAGAAGTATTATCAAAGATGGCGGCTACCGTTGTACAAAAGGATGTTCCTACATTTTTAAGATCAAAACAAAATGTTTCGGATAAGGAATTGGCCGAGGAATGGGCGGAACTCGATAATCTATACAAAAAAAAGTAATTTAATGATAATTATTTATATTATTGTTATGTTTAAAATAAGATAACAAAATGAATTGATTCTTACGACCCGGTGACTTGCAGGCTTTGGCATCAGCTAACTCTCAAATTGGAAACGTTTGTAAAACATCCATTATTGCAACAAAATGACAATCTTATACAGTTGTATGTTAATTTTCTGTCAACGTTTGAAAGCAAGTAAGTTTAAAGAATATAATTTTTGCATTTTTGATTTATTATACAAATATTTAACCTTAATTCTGTGTGTTATGTTTTTCATTAATTATGACGTTTTATTTGTTTTCAAATTTTTTAGAATAAATCCATTATCGTTGGTTGAAATAATAGCACACGTTATTCAACAATTTCAAGATAAACAAGAAGCTATTCAATTTTTAGAAAAAACAGAATCCAAAGTAAAAAGCAATAATGAAGCGGTAGCTTTGTGTAAGGTTCTAACGGGACAGATCTTACTCGACCAATTGAATAATCAAGAACAAGCTAAGAAGATTATAGAAGATGTTGAAGTAATGCTCGATAATGCAGATGGAATTACCACTGTTCATGGGAGATTTTATCTTCTTGCTAGTAGATTGTATAGATTACAAGGAAAACATGCAGAATATTATCGTACTGCATTAAGGTTTGTCAATTAAAATATTATATTTTCCTATTGAAATCTCATAGTATCGCATTACAATACAATGTTAATTTAATTCTGTAGATACTTGGGATGTATCGATTTAAATACCTTAGATAGACAAGAACAAGAACAACATGCATTTTTCCTTGGATTAGCTGCACTGTTAGGAGAAGGAGTTTACAATCTCGGTGAATTACTTGCCCATCCAGTTTTAGAATCTTTAAAAGATACACCTAATTCATGGTTGGTAGATTTACTTCAAGCATTCAATGCTGGTGACATTGTTGCTCTAGAAAAATTAAAACCCCAATGGAGTAAAGTTGCTGATTTAGCTGCACAGGAATTAAAATTAAGACAAAAAATTTCTCTTTTATGTCTCATGGAAATGACTTTTAAACGACAAGCAAATAATCGACAATTGACATTTACTGAAATATCACAGGAAACTCGTTTACCTTTAGGAGAAGTTGAATTATTAGTTATGAAAGCTCTTGCTCAAGGATTAGTACGTGGTGCTATTGATCAAGTTGCTGGTACCGTTCACATGACTTGGGTTCAACCACGAGTATTAGATCGTAGTCAAATCGCTGGTATGGTTCAACGACTTGACGGATGGTGCAAAGATGTTAGTTCAATGGAACATTTATTAGAATCCCGAGCATCTGAAATATTAACCCTTTAATTAATAAATAACTTTCTAACTTCTGACTACTTATTTGCAAATTGTACTTTTATATCTTTTCCAATGATGGAAGTAACAAGTTTTCACATTGCAAAATATGTAAACTTTGTTCAATTAGAGGTAAACGAGTTAATTAAATATATAAAAGAAATGATAAATTTAATTTACAGATAACATATTGAAAACTACAATTTCATCATTCTTATTTAGAAATCTATATAGTTTTGTTTATAATGTATCAATAAAAAAATATCATTAGTTATTTATTTACAGAACTATTAAATAATCAATTTGATCATTAATGCATTTCACACAATGATAGATTTTTTAACAATCTAATATTTTAGAAATAAGTCAAACTATATTGAATAAAAAATTACAAATGAATTATATTATTAAAGTATTTAATAATAGAATACTCTTCAAGAAAAGAAATTTTTTCTTTTTTAATTTTATATATTATTATATTTTGTTATAAAATATATAAATACTATGGAGGTTAGATATGGGTGGCGCCACAGTAGCTTCAGGGTAAATTTTAAAAGAAGCGCCAAATATTATTAGAGTAGGATTGAGAAATAAACAAAGAACACAAATTGTATCCATAACTGTTTTGTTATTCACATACTTTTTCATAAAATTAAATGATAAAAAATCATTAAACGTACTATTCACAGTTCACGAAATAAAATCACTCTAAATTCTTTAAGGTTATATTTACTACATTATTACATAATTCGGCATACTTCAATTCGTTTACAATTGCTACATTCATACCATACCTTCTGTCTACACCAGCGCCATTCTGGAAAGTTTTTGAACTATTATTTATAGAAAATGCTGGACACACTTTTCCACATTTTTTCCCATAAGAGATGTTACCCCTTACCCCTACACTCCATAATAAATACCTTATTGCAGTCAGTGATACATGTGGCGACATCAATCAGGGTTAGGTTAGGTAAAAACAGCAGTATTGTTAGTTATATGCATAAGTACGCATATACGGTAAAAGTGAGTAATACAATTGTTGCATTAATAATCTAATTAAAATAATTGTTTAAATATTCTCGTTTAAAAGATAAATGTTATCTTTCTTTTTTTAATGTTTTTATTATATTTTCTTAAGGGTTAAAATTACCAAGTGATATTTTACGAACAGCAACTAAAATTGTAGGTTAGAAACAATTGGTGTTTTTTTTAACAATTAAACATTAAAAATTAAATCTTGATTAAAAGATTTAATATAAAATATATAATTTATATATATATATTATCATTGAATTAATAATATTTCTTGTCATTAAAGTAAAAAATAAATAAATAAAAATGGATAACATAACCACGTTGAAAAGACCCAAACCAAGTGATAACGAGGAAGAATTATTTCAAATGCAAGAAGATTTTTTACAAAACAAATTACAACCATCAGCCAAAGTGATCAATTTAAGAAATTCAAATATAGATCAAACTAATTCTGTACAAAATTCGACGACTAAATCTGTAACATGTTCAAATGAAAAAAAACTATCTAAATTTGCTCAATTAAAGAAACAAAAATTAGGAACAGTTTCAACGTCTCAAAGTACAGGTGAATTATTAAATGCAAATGTCCAAGAGAAATCTACAAAGATTTGTGATGTAGTACAGAATGTACCAATAGATCATTCAAAAATAATTCTTGGAAATATAATAGAAAAGAAATTGGATGTGAAGGATATGAAATTTAGTTTCAATACAGGATTTAATAATAATTCAGAAGTTGCCTTTCCAGAAGTCTTTGTTTCTGATACTTATGAGGTATTTATATAAATATTTATATTATACTTTATTAAATTAATTTAATAATTCAAATTTTATATTTGTTTTAGAGAACGTCAGATAAACAGAGTTTATTTTCACAAAAATGTTCACAAAGGAAAGTAGTTGCTGATATTTCTACTAAAATGGAATGTGAAGAGGAGTTTGATAAAACGAAGAATGAAGATTCTGATATTGCATTGAATTCAATAGCTAAAGAAGTTCATCAAGAAAATTTGAAAATATTGAAAGAAATGACAGAAGAAGAAATACTCATGGAAAAAAAGAAACTTGAATCGTCTCTTGGTCCAGAGTTAATAAAGTTTCTAAAAAATAGAAAAAAAGTAAAGACTAAAATGGAAGTAGATAAATCAGATGTTCAATCAAATGAACTTGGTAATGATAAATGTGTAAAAAATAAAGAAAGTGATATGGAAGTTATGGAATGTGAAAGTAATATAGAAAATATACCAAAGACTTGCGAAGAAATTTTAAAAGAGGCTAAGGATAAGGGTTGGGTTCATTTGGATAACGTAGAAGTTGAAAAATTGCAGTGGATGAAAGATATAACAGAAGTAAAGAAAGATAAACCTGCACCTGATGAACCTTACAATGCTCGATTTGATTTTAAAGGTAAATTTAATTGACATATGTATACAATTATAAAATATTACTTTAATATGCTTATACATTTATTTTGTATTTTAAAAGGTTTATTACTTCCTTACGAAGATGAGAGTTTATCATGGGATAATGGTCTTCATCATCATGGAGAAGAACCAGAACGTCCTGGCTATTCTTTACAAGAATTAATACAACTTAGTAGATCTTCTATAAAACAACAACGTACCGTTGCTTTGACTACTATTGCTAATATTTTAGAAAAGAGTAATAAAGGCTTGTACGACAAAGCTTTGTCACCAGCACCGTTAGTTACGTTGAATCAAAATAATTTCTTACTTTTATTAAGATATTCATTGGATGATACAACCGAAGACGTGATTAAGGCCGCTCTTCAGACATTAAGAGCGTTTATTTTTAGCGAACAAGATGAGATTTGTTTGGATAAATTATTTGGTTGGAAAAAATATAGAGAACCTGATTTGCGACCTCCATCAACTGATGTCAAAGATGAAAGTATATTGAAGGACCATGAACTTGTACAATTAGATGCTGTTTCTACACTTCTAAGAACAGATATTATTGTAAGAATAAGGTTGTATAATATTTCTATTCGTTATTAAGTAAATATAATTCATAATAATCTTATGAATTGTATTTTAGATATATCTTGGGTATTAAATCATTTCCAACTGTTGGTTTGGCGTGTGCTCTGGAAATATTAACTCGTCTTACAAGATATTCACTTACAGTTGCATTGACTATTACAACTACTCCATATTTGTTGGATACTATAATTAATAATTTAATGCCTATATCTGTTAGTGGGATAGGTAAGTGTACAGAAACATACACATAAATAAGATTATTGTATTCTTAAAAAATATTAATATTGCAATTAACAACAATATTTTTGTTTTAGATTTCAAGAATCCTGATGTTCCATTAGTCGAGAGTGTACGTTTTTGTCGAGTTTTAGTTTATTATGGTGGAAAACCAGTTGCTGAAAGATTAATTAAATTAAATATAATTGAACGCATTTTATCTTATATCGAAGATCCAGCAACAGCCGAGTAAGATTCTATAATTTTAATACTAGTATTTGTTTTTGTTGACATTAATAATATTAAATTCTTTTTTTTAGAATGACTCGTGGAATTGTATTGAGAATAGAAAGTTATAGACTTTGGAAGTTGTTGTTAAATTACAATTTAGCTAAGAACAGCTTAGATGGTATACAATTAAGATTTGTGATGGAGTTAGAACACTTTTTAAGCAATCACGATATCACAAAGGCTTCAGAATACGAATGTGAATATGCAATTGCAATCATGGCTGTATGCAGTACCTTGCCTACATTTAAGGAGAAAATTAACTTACTTATATTAAAATGGAGTAGACAATATTATCTATTATCACGTAACGTAAGTTTTGATAAGTCACATCATGTGTGTGTGTGTGTGTGTGAAATAAAATGTAACTTATGTTAATATATTGTATTATAATTTTGTTTACAGTGGCATGCTTTAAAATTATTTTCACAAGCAGTGCTAGCTGTTAACGATTTAGTAATGTCGTCAATTCATTGGGTTGTATATCCATATATATTTGAAGAATTATGGTAAGTTTTGTTGTTTTATTATATTAATATTAAATTAAGAAATATTTTTTAATATAGAATAATAATATTGATTTATATTTTAAACAGTTATAATTCAAATTTATTGAGTACCTGTATACCTGCTGTTGAACGACAACATTCCTTCTTGCCAAATCTTGGAGTAACAACAGAAACAGGCCTATTACAACCGATTATATCTTCTACTTGCATTCCATTTCTATCAGTGATACTGGATAAGTTTATTCACGAATCCTATGAAGAAGGTATTTGGAAGATATTCAATCAATTAGGTTTTCAAAAATATATTCAAGAACTTGAATCAACTAAATGGGATTTAGAACGATCGTGGTATACGCAAGTAGAGTATTATTTTCTTATCAGTGTTGTCAAAGCTGCACAACTTATTAGTAGAGCATTAAATTCAACGATGAAACGTAATATTTGGAAAATATCTGTTAAACTTATATCAGCGTTACCAGGAAACTTGTTTAATTATGTGATAGATATGTTGGAAATTGCTTTACTCAAAGACAAATTAAACGTGCAATTAGTAACTCATGAACTATCGAAATTAAATTTAAATCATGCCAATAATTGTACGAAACAGGACATAGTTAGTTTGTATAAAAAGTACATTGCAAGACATTTAGATTGGACTCAAGCAGCATTGCCTAAAGATTGGTTTTATTTACCATTGGTACATATTTATACAAAGTGTAGACTTAATGAAAGTGTTACAGAAGAAGATACAAATAATATTGCAATGATATTAGGTTTAGAAGTAACTTCACCTTATTTTGTTGCAACGTTATGTCCAACGTTAAGATTCAGTAGATTAGTCTTAACATATCTGTGCGATACGATTTATTTAAACAACGATATATCCGTTTTATTAAATATTGCAATGGAAGAATTGATACAAAAGTATCACAAAAAGTTAAACTTTACCAAAGATTTACCAGGATTAAATTCTTTTGTTGATTTGTTCACTGCTATGTGTGAACACTTTTGTTCTACTTCTTATGGTGATAATAATTTTGCTTCAGTATTATTAATTCCTATCGCACAGAGACATGATCCTCATTATAGAAAATTGTTGTGGTCAGAACATGCTGGTGTACTTCGATATTTGAGATTACCTGTGAATAAGTTAATGATTCCTTTAGACGAATATTTATATCCTTTGGAAGAAGATACATCGTTGATTGAAACATATATAACAGTACTCGTTAGAAATACTATTAAACCAGAATGGTGTCCAGTACCATATACTATTGCACTTCATCATGCAGCTATGTATTTAAAACGTACCACTAAATTGGCAATTAGAATGAAAACACAACTAGAAAAAATACATGATCAAAAGTTGATTGATCTATTATTAAATTACGAACAACCACCAAAACTGTAAAGAAACATATTTATTAATAAGGATAATTGTTTTGTAAAAAAAAAAAAAAAAAAAAAAAAAATAATGACAATATTAAAATCTCAATTTTATTGAATTGTTAAATAATTTATTATTTAATTGATAACAGATAGAATATTCGCATTGAAATATTTTTACAAAATATAGGACCACTCGTAAAACAATATCTAGAAATGTTGTTAAGCTTTGAAAACATGATTTTTGTTTTTTTTTTTTACTTATACACTAAAAACAATATTTAATTTCTATGATAGTTGTATTAGAAAACTTTTTTCAAAAAATAATAATACGCAAGTAAAATAAACAGTGCAGATTTGTATTTCATAGTTTAATTTCAATACTAGACTCGCAGGTACAACTCATTGAAAATATTCATCATATTTAATAAAGAATAGGAACGATTAGTATTAAGCACAGAGGCACTGTTTGGTCATTTGAGCTGGTATGAATATCAATATTAAATATCTGATTAATTTAACCGAAAACAAATTGACAGAAAATTATCTAACGTAACTTTTGTAGAAATAATATATCTCTTGTTGATATTACATTTTTTTTTTTACAAATATTTTTCATATAATATAATATAATCTCTTATTGTTGTGTGTTGTTACACGAAGCCAAACATTTTAAATCAGTTCGAGCATTAATAATACTTTGTGTAATAAAAATCTGAAATGATGATAATCATAGCAATGATTAGATTTTGATAAATATTCAAGAACAATTTGTTGTTTAGTTTTTATTTTTCATTTTGAAAAGATTTATTCATGAGTTTTGTTCGCATTACTGTATACATGTGTATATCTATATAGATTGGTCTCTTCTTTCTTTTTCTTTATTTTTTATTTTTTTTTTGTTAACAGCGAAAAGCACATAGCCAAAAGTATATATATATAATATATATGACAAATATTATGAAGAATCCTATAAATCTTATTACATAGATATATATATCTTTTGCGATGAAAATATATTTTTATATCAGCGTTCAATTGTATAATTTAACTAGTCGTTTTTTTTTTTACAAATTAACGCCAACATATATTAAATACATATAAATTTAGTCATTTTTATTTTGAAAATATTTCATATAATGATTATATTTTCAATTTACGAACTGATATGTTGTTCGATGTGTGCGAGAACGATCGTGTTCAATAATTCTATCTTAAATCATTTGTTTGAACGTCTTTCTTATTTTTATTTTCTAAATTCAAAATCATTCAGTGCTTTTTATATATATATATATATATATATATATTAATTGTCATTAGAATACATTATGAGTTGCATTGATATTTTGAAAGCGTTCAAATTTTCGCGGGTTTATTTCATTTCAAATATTTCAAATTATATTTCTGGCGAGTAATTAAAACTTTAAACGCATTAATAAATAATTACATATACATATTTATATATGTTAATAGTAATTGTGATTTATGCATATACAGATGGTAAATTGCACTCCATTGAATATTATCGTTCAAAGCAAGCATTTCGATCATCAAATTATAGAACTCGCTTTTGCAAATATATTTATGCAACATTTGTTCTATTAATCCATTCATGTAATGTGGCAGAACATCGAGAAAGCATTACATAAGCAAAATATTATCTTGTTCTGTCATTTCTTATAACATTTTTATATATCGATCAGAACTGAACGAACGATTGATGGTAATTCGACAATTCAAATTTCCCGCATTTATTATAACTCCTGCGTCATAAGTAGGTGCTGTCACCTATGTATACTAAATACGTTCGATCATTTTAAATTTCCCGCATTTGTTATACTACCCCCTCCGTCCAAAGTAGGTGCTGCCACCTATGCATGCTAAACTTTGTTCGATCATATTAAATTCGATATTTCGATAATACAATATTTATCGTTTATTAACAAAATGGCGAACGCAGTAAGAACAATTAATGGATCTCCGGTGATTATTATTAGGTAAGAATATAAATTATTTATAAAATAATTAAACATTTATTATTAAAAAAAAAAAAATCATATTTTAAATAGTGACAGATAATAAAAAAAAAAACAAAAGTTAAAATTAAAAAAATCAATTTTCAATTATAATGTATATAATATATGTTAACTAACCATTGTTTTTATATATATTTTTTAGTGTCATAGAATTGAAATGAAAAAGAAGAGGAAAGGAATTAATTATGGCATTAATTCCAATCGCTATGATTCTATACCAAGTTTTCTGTAAGTTTCTCGATCAACCGTAACGAGTCTACCTTCGACGCTGGTACAATCCAGTTCGATACAATGCAATCTGGCACCCCATTCACAATGACTCTGATCATCCTGACGGTAATATTTAATTTGCAGACAGGTGGTAAGGTAACCCGAACCAAGAACCCGCATGGCTATCGAAAGTTCCTCCCGATGACCCCTCGCACTCGCTGGTATTCCCTTTGTGCTGTGATAAGCGCTGTATGCACATGCTGTACCATCTCTTGCACGCTCGATGGCTTCCACTTGTTTTCCTCCTATGCTCAACGATCTGTAAGTTGATTTGATTTTATTTCATTTGATTTATTTTAATAATTATTATTTCAATCGTATCTCATATTTAACATATTTTCATTTTTATAATTAATTAAACTGTTTCTGGTAATGGACATTATACTTGGATCATTTGAGTGTGTTTGATTTTTATTGTTTATATTTATTTAAATAAATTAAATAATTATTATTACAATTAAGATTATTATTTTGATTTGTTCATGTAAATGTTAAATATTATTTCGATTGATTTATAATTATGATGCATTTCATTGTTCAATTCTTTTCATTTTTATAATCTTATAAAATTTGTTATTTATTAACATATTAAATGTACTTTTATTAATTTAAATATTAATATATATGTTAGTAGTTTTATATCGTATTGTTTGAGTGTAATAAATTGATACAAATATAAATATTGAACAATTAGGATTACGATGACATGTTAAAAATTCGCGGGGAAAAAAATAACGCGGGAAACTTTTTGAATTTGGCGCGCTTCATTCGCGATCGAATTGGACGCGGGAAAAATATTCAAAATTTAAAATTAATTATTATCTTCGTAAATTCATTTTGAGTTGTTCAATTAAAAACTAATAGATATTATGAATATTACTATCAAAGTTTATGTTAAAAAATACGTTAAATTTGTTAGATTAATTTTAAATAATATTATTTTGTATAAACAAAAATTCGTAGATAAAAATAATTCATAACTATTGCAAATAAACTCGTGAATTTTATTATCGATTGCTAACAAATCGTGTGAATTGTTCAATGAAATTTATTTTTCCTTTCTAATGCACAAATAAACGCATGAATAATCTTTCATCGAGTTACCAATGCAAAACAAAAACAAAAAAACATTTATAAAATCAGTTAGTATATTTCAAAATTAAATCAAAACAGTTTGAATAGTTGCAATTGAATGATAATAAAATATATAAAATTTTCTTTCGTGTTACTTTCGATATGCAAGTATTTGTTTATTTATTTATTTATTTTTATATTTTCTATTCGAATTACCTATGTTAAGTGGAACGAATGATTTCTATTTGTATATGCATAAAGTTGAAAACGCTTTTCGTGCATATGTGCATGTCTGCTGCATGTATCTATATATATATATATATATATAGTCTCTCGAACGTATATAATAATAATAATAATAATAATAGAATCTTTTGTTAATGACAATCGATTCTTTAGCAGTGCTGACATCATTTCTTTGAAACTAGTAGAGTGTAGTAACAGGTCGATAGTTTACATTGCCAAGAACTACCAATACATAGAATCATTTTCTTCTTGAGTATTACCAACTTACAAATTAAACATGAAACATTGTAACAGGAAATGAAACGAAAATTGCATCTAAATAATATTGCTTAAGATAAAAAAAGAAATAGAAAATAAAATGTAGATTATATAATGGAAATATAAGATAAATTTGAAAATGTGTTATTGAAAAAACAATATTTAAAAAAAAGAATATATTTTAAATGAAAATAATTATTGCAAAATAATCTTATGTTGAGATTCTAAATTATGGTACATCATAGATACTTTAATAAGTGTGTGAAATAAATAAAACTATGTTTAATTATAATCAGTAATTATAAAAGAAAAATATGTTTATTATATATATATATATATATATTAAGGGTTTATATAAAGATGTTCTAGGAAGAAGATAGTCCACGTTTCATGTTTATATCTGATGCTCAGGAAGTAAATGCACAACGTGATCAAGCTCGTTCATCTTTTAGTATATCTAAGTATAAATATTGGCTTGTAACATATAAACAATTGTGTTCACAAACTAAAAATGATTAAACTCTAGTTTTAGAATGTTTGTTCTTTCTTTTAAATATTTAAAAATTTTTAATTCTAAAGTATTTAGAATAAGTATTATATATATTATATTATATAACATTTATTTATTTATTATACTTCATTATATAAATTTTGAGATAGATTATACTTTATAGATTTGTAATTAAATTTTTTTTAAGACAATACAATTTAATGTAAATTAATTATCATATATATATATATATCAATAATATCTTTTTATGATCTTTATCAATGATAAATCATTTTATTAATATAAAATATATTTCAAACAAAATTACATGTTATATTATGTGTTACAAATCCAATACACTTTTGTTTATTTTGATTAACTTTCTTATTCATTATGAAACGTTGATAACATGTGTTTTATTTAACTCAAGGAAAAATATAGATAAAAAAAAACATAGAAGAAGAGTTAATTTAACAGTTTAATTTAATCTATGATTGTAATCGTATAGCGGGTGTTCGATCAGGAATTAATTTAATCCTTCGTCTAAGCGCGTTTAATGTCGGTCTCGAATAATTGATTTAGATTTTGAAGTATACTGTAGCCTAACATTTAAAATATTGATCAGATGTTTCATCATTATACTTGAAATACATTGAATTATTTTATTTAAATTTTGTTCATTGATAAATATATATATATATATAGTATAAGAAATAGAATATCACATTACGAATTTAAAATTAAAATGTTCATAAATATTACGGGTGACACACACACATACACACACACACATACACGACGTTTACATTTTTCGATATTTACCAAGTCGACCATATTTTTGCGATTTTTTTTTTTCCTTTCCTTTTTTTACTTTTATTCCAATCGACGAGATGGGTTTGGTTCGTTGGGTTGGTAGATGTACCACGTACCATCGTTGAATAAAAAAAGCAAGAAGGAAGTATTTTATTTTGTATTTTTCTATTTTTGGTAATTAAAATAATGAGCAAGTAATCAAATATACTTTGCTTCTTCTTCTTATTATTTACTTTTTTCCTTTTTTTGTAATTAAATTATTTTTAATGGAAATACTTTATTCATCATTTTATACAAAAAAAAAAAAAAAACAAAAAGCAATCGTTTAGTGAAGTAATTGAATATTTAAAATTCGACATTTAGTTGAAATATTTTTAGAGAATTGGTCTGAAATAGGAGAGTGGATATATGCAGAATGCTTTTGGGTTATTCATACTCGATGAAACCCTTAAAGAGATGTGTACGTGACGATTAACAAAAGGGATGAAGAAGCATAAGCTCTGTCTGGATATATGCACGCATTTAAATGTTAACATTTGCATATTTCGAAAGAGGGTATAATAATAAACACATGTGTGCAATTTCTATCGAAAATCTCGTGTGTGGGTGTGTGTGTGTGTGTGTTTGTGTATGTGTCTCGTATATTCTATTTGTTTTATTTTTAATATTCTAATTTATTTCTCATCCTCAATACACACATTCAATATTTATTTTCTAAATAATAATTTAATATTAATTACAAATAATAAAAATATTATTTCTATAAATAATATTATTTTCAAATAATAATTTAATATTAATTCTAAACATTAGGTTGTCTTATATTCGTAAAATCTAACAAATTACTCTTAACAGAACTTGTCCTATTTTATTTTTTTTATTTTTTTTATTTTTATTTTGATGTTTCTTCTATGCAATTGCATTTCAATAAAAAGAAAAACAACAAAGAGGACAAACTAATTAATTAACAATATTTCTATACGAGATATATGATGATGGGGGTTTGACTAATTTATTGTTAGAGTAAGTAAGAAGTTCATTTCATTTGATCTGATCCAATTCGTTCTAATAGGTATTGTGTCGTAAAAAAAAGAAAGTACAACTAAAGAAGTTACGATAAGTTTCAATTGAAGGGTGGATTATTACGTGCATTCGATTCCTAGAGACCTCGAACTGGTGTCACAATGTGTATTTGTCAATTCACACATTTTCGTATATTTATCATTAATTATAAAAAAAAAAAAAAAAAAAAAAAAGAAGAAAGACAAACATAATAATACATCAAAATAAAACTTGTTAAAAATTGTCAAAGTATGATTAAATATAAATATGAATTATTTTTAAATGTTTATATAATGTAAAATGTCTCTTGGTAAACGAATATGTTTTTTTTTTGAAACGTTAAATATAGGTGTTTAACAAAAAAAATATATCGTCGTCATATTTTCGTATATATATATATGTTACATTTTAAAAGGATTTTAATTCAGGATAGGATCGTATGTTGATATTTGACGTGCATTCATGCAGGTAAGAAAGGTTCTTTTTGTGCCCCAAACGTGAGATTGCACCAGATGGCACACACGCGATATACCATACCATATACCTATGAATTTTACCTTGAACTCCAAAATTTCAATCGTTTAGTATTTCGATCGATTAGATAATGCGAATTCAATGCTTATCAAATCTAACAATCAACAATATTTCTAATAATTCTTCTAATATATATTTCTATTCCATTTACAATGCAATACTACTACAATTGATTATATTGATCAGAACTTCGATTCTCATTAATAACATTGTTTTGTTATACTACTAAAATAATAATAATAATAATAATAATAGGCCGATAGGATTCATGACACGAACGTCTAGCTAAAATTGCTTTTTTTATAATTACCCATAAGTGGTATGGTAAATATGATTACCATGTAACGTGACTATACTACACCCAAAGAAATAATGATATCTGCATACATATAAAACCATACGTTCAATAATGGTGGACTATTGTTGCACGAAACAACCACAAGTTGAAGTGCTAACTATTTTTATTTTTATTTTATTTTATTTTATTTTTTTAACCATTCCTTTACCCTACCTTTTTCTTCATTAACCAGTTAACACTGAGTTTGACGAATATACTTGTCATAAAAAGAAGTAGTACAATTTTTCTATTGACGTGTATACTCGTCACGGAAAAAGAAGTAGTACGATTTTTCTATCGACGTGTATACTCGTCACGGAAAAAGAAGTAGTACGATTTTTCTATCGACGAGTATACTCGTCATGAAAAAGAAGTAGTACGATTTTTCTATCGACGAGTATACTCGTCATGAAAAAGAAGTAGTACGATTTTTCTATCGACGAGTATACTCGTCACGTAAAGAAGCGGTACGATTTTTCTATCGACGAGTATACATGTCATATTTAGAAGCGGTACAATTTTTCTATTGACGAATATACACGTTGTGTTATGCTCGATTGATGGTAAAAAAAGAAAAATAAATGTTTATCGCATAAATTATTAAAGAAACACTTGCCACATTTAAATTTGCAGATTAATAAGAAGAAATTGAAGATTTGATTTTTATATCAAGTTAAAAAAAAAAATAAAAAACGTGTGTGTGAAACTTTATGAATTTTTTCTATTTGTTCTTTTTTTTTTTATTTGTTTCTATCTATTCAGTTTATTTTCAAAAAAAAAAAAGAATTTACGTAGTTTTCAATTTCAGCAAAAGAACAATAGAAATTCGTGATGAGTAAAAAATAACGCGTTCCTAACTAACGACCTTCTTTCTAATCTTACGTTCCTTTTTCTTTTTTTGCACCCTTTATATATCCCCTTTTTTACCCTTTGTCTATTCTTTTTCTATTCTTTTATTTTTTTTTTTTGGAAATGTTAGAAAACTTTGACTCACAGTTCCAAAACAATTGAGTAACATAATGCGACGAATATACTCGGATTTCTTATTACTTACTTCCTTTCATTTCTAAAACGGGGGGGGGTGGGGGAGGGGTGAGTTTGAGATGGTTAGGGGTTGTAGAAAAAGTTATATTAAAAAAAATCGTCAGATCTTTTCATTTCTTTAACACGCGAACCCTTCAATCAAAAATATCTTATTTTCCTTTTTTTCTTTCTTTCTTTCTTTCTTCTTTTAAAGGATAGAAATAAATAAAAAAAAAAAAGATATCTTACAAATTTGAAAGTACATCACGAACACAAATCATAAAATAAACGTGAGTATATTTTCTTAGGCTTCAAAACGTCCAATCAATTTTGATATTACTTGCTCGAACCATTAAACGTCTTCCCTTTTTTTTTTTTTTTTTTTTTTTTTTTTTTTTTTTTTTCGATTAGGTAATAAATCTGACTTGGCAGAATGATCTAAAGCCTCTTGAGAGCTTATTATTACTAACCCTTAAACGAAAAACGTTGAAATTTCTAACAAATTAATACATTGACTCTTATTCATGGTTATACGTTTAAATGGTGTTTGTTATTGACCATAATATAACCCATGGGATTATAGGTTATCATATTATTAGGTAGTTCAAAAAGTCGTTTCGTTTTTTGCTGACGCAATAATGGCATTAGTTGATGCAAACCGACAAATAGTAACACGTGAGATCGATGAGACGTTAAATTTATCAACTGCAACTGTTTATGTTCCTAAGTTTTAGATTAGGAAGCAAAAATTATCTTCATTTTTACAAAAGTTTAACGAAACGTCTTTCCGAACCACTTAATATTTTATAGGTTATCTTAACATAACCTATCATTTGTTTGATAATGTAAGATAAATATGTGTTATATATTTTATATTGTAATATACACATATTTATTTATAATAATGATTTGAAAAGTGTTTTTGTTGACAGAGAAATAATTTAAGAATATTGGAATCTCTGGCAGAGGGAGGGGGCGTGGCGTAACAATTCAACCTATCTATTCTAATTTTGAATTTAGCCACCAGATAGCGTATTCAAGTGCTAGAAATTCATCCCACGTGGTATAGCAATTCGACCTATCTACTCTAATTTTGAATTTAGACACCAGATAGCGTATTCAAGTGCTAGAGATCCCAATACTTTAAGGATCGCGTGATGTTCATACTTATATACTTCTCAACAACGACCTTAACGTCGTTTTAAATTCAACTTGTGATTTCTTGTGATAGCATATAAGTACAAAACCATATCAACAGACTTGTTAACTCAAACCCTGTTAAAGGGTTTACGAGGTTAACATTATTTTTTTAAAGCTTTTGAAAAATCGTTAAAGTTCCACGAGTATCTAAGTCAAAGTGTTGATAAATTATTCCTCATACCATAAAACTACGACAAACTTTCAATCTTATTCTTACGAATAAACCAATGAAAACTTTCCAATTGGTTCATAATAATTTACTGTAAAACAATTTTTAACAATACAGACAAAAAAAGATTCTTTTAATATATTCTGTTATTTAAAAAAAAATAAAAATAAAAAAGAAGAATACATCATTAATGATTTAATCAGTTAACTGAGCTCCTCCATTTTGAATGTGCGTACCGCTGTGTGTCGCTAGTATCGACCGATAATTCATTTTGAGGTTAAACAAAGAATCTTGAATTTAATCAAATCTTGAATAAAAATGTAACATTGATCGTTTAATTACAAGGTCAAATTATTTCAATGAAGTAGTATTATATCTTCGTTAACTAAATTTAATTATTTATTTTAACAAAACAACTCCACACACACACATAACATAAATGTAACATACAAATGAGAATATTGATTGTTAGTTAAACTTTTAAACAAGTTAAATTATATACATGTAAGACATTAGTTCGTTCTTATTTCCCTAAACCCATTATAAAGGGCTAAAATGGATAAATATAAATCCATACCTGTACTACCCTACTTTGTTTCTTCAAAGATACAGTCAAGTACCCTTTTCTTCTTTTTATACTTTCAACTCTTTTTCGAAGAAAAAGTAACATCTAGCTCAAATGAATAATGCAATGTTCCATTTACCTTAACATACACATCTATACATATCCCCTCTATACATATGCACACACACATCTATATATAAATATATATATAGATATATAAATGGGTATGTGGACTTACTTACATTTACGTTTTTAAATTTTCATCTTAAGAAATCAAATATTTGTCATGTCTAAAGCATTATATATATATATATATATATATATATAAATTATATTATTATATTATATAATATAATATGTGTGATTTTATACACTATTATGTTATAATACTATATATATATATATATATCCTCGTCGTGATAGTATAGTTGAGTTTAAAAATACGTCACAAAAAAGAAATGGGAATTTATTCAAAGAAATATAAAAAAAGAAAATTATTAAGAAAAAAACAAATAAGATTATCTTTTCCTGTTTAAAACGTTTCATCTACTTTCATAAATGTGTTTCTCGTTGAATGTGTTTATTCTATCACACGATCATCCTGTACGCTTCCAAAAATTGCTATACCAAAAATATCACATGAGGTAATCCCTATGCAAAGTAAAACAGTAAGAAAGAGAGAGAGAGAGAGTTAAAAGCTGTCAAGATGTTTTCCGTTCATGTTAGGGTTGTTTAAAATTCAATTGCGTTTTATACAAAAAAAAAAATACTATCTTAAAAAAGACAGGAAAAACAAAAAAATACCTACTAAATCATATTTTATTTCTTATTTTATTTTATTTTTTTTTTATATATTATTTATATTTTTATTGAATAACCTCACTACTTTTCGAAAAAAACCTCACTTTCGGAGTAACTTTACTAAAAGTAGTGAGGTTTTTTCCGAAAAGGAACAAAAAAATAAATAAATTATTATTATTATTTTTTTTTTTTTTCATAGATTATCATAATAAAGATAGATTAGATTTGAGAGTTTGGTTTTGTTAGTTTGAAATGAAACTATACTTATGTATATGTGAGTTCTTATTTTAAAAACTTGTAGAGCGTGATGTTACTAGAACACGCCAAGCTTTAAGAAATAATAATAATAATAATAATAATAATAATAAATCAATTTCACGATTATATGGTGGGTGTATTTTTAAAAATAACTCACGTAAGATTGAACCTTACGTTCATGTTACTTAATAATTTTTTTTCTTTCTTTCTTTTTAGTTAATCTAACATTACTTCTAACTTATTTCTCTTTCTTTCTTTCTTTCTTTCTTTCTTTCTTTTTTTTTTTTTTTATATTGCAGTAAAAAAAAAAGAAAAAAAAACTGATTAATACACGAAAGAAACTACAATAAAATATTCATCAATTATTTGTTTATTTATTTAGATGAAATTAAAAAAGAAAAAAAAAAACGATTACCAAATTAATCGTAGTAGATCAAACAAATTCCTCATTTCGTTGAGGAGGAGGAGGATGCCGTTTTGTAACAAAATCGAATTTATTTCGATTGTGAAAAAAAAAAAGAAGAAAATTCATAGAAAAATTAAATATTTATTTAAACCCCCTCCCTTCTTCTTCTTCTTCCTCCTCCTCCTCCTCCTCCTCCACGAATATTTTTACGAATATCGAAGAATTGTTCTCGTCACGCGTTCAATATTTGAACATACAAAAAATCCCATTTTTTCCGAATAGCCGAATGAAATGCATCGAATATAACAGGAAAATCGTTTTCGTTTGACCGACAAAGAAAAAGAACAAAAAAAAAAAACAGAGAATTGTGCTACCAAAATCTAATCTATTTTTATTCCACCACCAGAAGATGGAAATGACCTAACCCGATTGGTTCAAAAAAAAAAAGAAAGAAGAATAAAAAAAAAGAATAAAAATGGTGATATTTCGCGTAACAACAACAACAACAACAAAAGAAATTGTTCATTTCCATATTGGTGTCGTGTGTGTATGTGTGTGGGGAGGGGGGTTTATTAGAAAAAGGAACAACAACTATGAAAAGGGTAGTTTTAGTTAGGGGGTTGGACTGAATGAACGATATGGGGCTGGGGGTGGGGGTTGTTAAAAGCAGAGAAAATCACGACCTCGTTTCTTTCACCATTAAATATAACGTTGTTGTGACGTTCAACAAGATTTTTTTTTTTTTTATTCAAAAAAACAAAAACAATAAACTATTGGAATTGTTTTTTTTTTCTTTTTTTTTTTTTTAATACACGTTACTGCGTTAAATTAAATTTCTTGTTTTTTTTTGTTGTTGTTGTTATTTTATTTTATTTTATTTAAGAAGAAAAAAAAGGTGTAACATATGAGAGTATAAAAATGACGTAGTAGGCTATTTCTTTGATCATATTTATCGATAAAAGAAAGAACATGCCATGTTTTTCTTGATACAACTTAAACGACAAGTAACATATACATACATATACATATATATACATATATATATCAATAAATAGCTAGTATGTATATGTATATATGTGTTTGTGATAGAACCTGTTGCGATAGAAATGTATTGGAACTATGAGAACCAATACATTGAAGAAATACAAAATAAAACAAAGTGTTGTCTCATTTAGTTCAGTTTTTTTTTCTTTTTTCAGAAAATTTCATTAAACTAAGTACTTATAACAACGTTTTACAATTTTTTACTTTATAAATTGTTGATTTTAAAAGACAAAATAAAACACAATATATGTAATATAAGAAAAACAATAACACATAGTAAGAAGAAGAAGAAGAAGGTCTTTGGTGTTCTATACTTAATGATTATACTAACATAAGTGTTGTGTATATACCATAAAAGAAAAACATTTGTTTGAAGATCGATTCGAATGCACGAACGAAGGTCAACTTTTTTCTTCTTTGACCAATGCACACTGCCCTAATTATGATATAAATTATTTTAACAAAACTTTTCAAAAGATACAAGAAAAACTAATGTCTTTTACACATTTACAAAAATGCACTATAGAAAAAGAAAAAGTAATCCTTTAACACGTTGAACGCCACGCAAATTATTAGGGAATTCCCGTCAGGCCACGGGCATTACTTTGTATTAGAAAAATAGTTGAACGTGTCAGTCACATGTGACTGACGTGGCCTAAACAGAAAGTTTAGTGTCAGTCGCCGATGACTGACGTGGCGCTCAACCAGTTAACTGAGATTGACGAATATACTCGTCATGAAAAGAAGTAGTAGGATTTTTCTATCGACGTGTATACTCGTCATGAAAAAGAAAGTAGTACGATTTTTCTATCGACGTGTATACTCGTCATGAAAAAGAAGTAGTACGATTTTTCTATCGACGTGTATACTCGTCATGAAAAAAGAAGTACGATTTTTCTATCGACGTGTATACTCGTCACGAAAAAAGAAGTAGTACGATTTTTCTATCGACGTGTATACTCGTCACGAAAAAAGAAGTAGTACGATTTTTCTATCGACGTGTATACTCGTCATGAAAAAGAAGTAGTACGATTTTTCTATCGACGTGTATACTCGTCATGAAAAAGAAGTAGTACGATTTTTCTATTAACGAGTATACACGTCATGTAGGAAGTGGTACGATTTTTCTATCGACAAATATACACGTCATGGTATGCTCGATTGATGGTAAAAAACAAAATATAAATGTTTTTTTGTATAAATTATTGAAAAAAAAAAGTTGTGTTGTAGTTTATGTTGGGGTATGAATGAGTGGAAGATTATTTTAATTTAATAATTATATTACAAAATTAATAATATATAAAGATTGAACAGAAGAAAATAAAAGAAATGTTTTTTTCTAATCGTTGAAACGTTCAAAAAAATGGTTTTCCATATATATGTGTGTGTGTGTGTGTGTGTTAGTATAGTTGGAATCCTTTAGTAATACATTGAACAACACACGTTCTGAAGACCGATCGTAAATTTAGATAACATCCACGCGGATCTGTGATGTTATCCTTGTAAAGGATCGTTCCCTTCTTACCCCTCTCCCTCCCCCCTCCCCCCTGTTTATCCCTCACCATTTATAACCCGTAGTATCTTACACCCTTCTGAATTAAGTTTTATATTCCTTCTTTTGCAAAGGGTTATGGTTCTTACGTGACAAACATTACGAGGAATAAGTTACTTCAGGTGAACAACATTAAAAAATATGTAAAAAAAAAAAAAAAAAAATAATTCTTGTGAGAAACATTAGGAGCGACATTAAAAAACATTAAAAAATAAAAAATAATTCTTATGGTTAGAAATAAATAAACTGTTTTGTTTTTACAACATACAACACAATGAGGAATATAATTATAATGAAAGTAATTTATTGTGAAATAAAATTAAGTTTAAATAAATAATTAATGCACATGAAATACATTGAAATTCAAATAAGAATAAAATAGATTAGTGTAATTGTTTTTTAATGATTAAATATTGATAGGATGAAAATGAGGTGGTTGTAATGGTGATTGTGGTGGTGGTTGGTGGTGATGGTGATAATGGCTTGCGTTCAAATAAAATAAAATTAAATTTAAATAAATAATTAATGAAAATTAAACATATTGAAATTAAAATAACAATAAAATAAATTACTATAATTATTTTTCAATAATAAAATATTAATAAGATGAAAATGAGGTGATTATTGTGGTGGTAGTTGGTGATTTGTTCAAATAAATTAGAAAATATTTCTATAATATCCACGTGTGTTTTCCTTTTAAATTTTCTTTGTAAAATAAAATATATATATATATATATATAATTAAAAAAAAATGTGTGCCACATGTTTTATTATGTGTGTATGATGTGTATGTGTATATGTTAGAACACGTTCACTGTACCCACTGCAGTAGTTGCGGAGGTTTGAAGCTGATGTCAAGCCGATAGATAGCCTCGCAGCTTAGTTTAACAGTTTTAAGTTGTCGAAATCTAGCTGATGTTTCCATTTTGCAATAAACCGGTCCAGCAGCTGGTTCCCTTCTTAATGACAAGGTCACTCGAAAATGTCCATCAGCCCCCATTTAGCCCCATAATCCTACTCGCTTATACGCGAGTTCACTTTTTTGATCTTTTTCTTTCTTTTTCTTGTTCTTTGTTCTTGGTAAAGTTGTTTATAATCAAATCACAATGTGTTGCAATATTACAATTCTATTATAAAACAATTGAACAATTTTCTAATTTTAATCAAAAATTTAAATTCTTTGTTTCTTCTTTTGATTTTTATTGAAAAAAATGTTTGTTCAAAAAAAATATATAATGTGTTTGTTCTTTACGTTGAATATCGAACGTAGTTCACAGTAATAATGGTGTTGAAATAAATAAATAAATAAATAAAAAAAGAAGAAGAAGGGTTTAAGTAGTTTAATAGTTCGTTGGACGTTTTAAACAACCCACCTTCACAGGCGGGCGTCGCGACGCTCACTGATCCGGCGTCGTAATCGTCGTATTCGTCGTAGTCGTCGTAGTCGTCGTAGTCGTCGTAGTCGTCGTCGTAAACTCCCAACTCGACACCACTACCACCACCACCACCACCACCACCATTACCATTACCATTTCTACCTTCAGAAGGGTGGTTTTTTCTTCTTTCTTTCTTCTTCTGTATATTTCTATCCAACAAGGAGGAATCTCTGATCAAAGGAAAATCATCACACTGTGTGACGACGACGACGACGACGACGACTCTCTTTTACATATTACTTTTGAAAACTTCAAGAGAATATTGTTCTGTTAAAATATTCATATATATATATACATACACATACATACATACTATTTATATTAAATTGAAAAAGTATTTTTCTTTTATGTGTGTATATGTTAAAAATACTTGTATGTATTTCATATATGTGTACAAATGTTATTTTGTACATTGCTGAGCACAAGCAATGCATGAAGTGCTTTATCATTTTTTTGTTTTTTGGTTTTATATTTATCATTCATTTAATTATTAACATTTTGTTGTTTAATTGTCCATTAATAATAAAAAAAATTATTTTATTAATAATATTATATTATTAATTTAAAAATATATCAGAGAGCTCTACTACAATCGAATTTACTTGTGTTGAATTAATTTTGAATATTTTTCAATGAATTGTTTATTATTATAATAATAATAAATGTTTAATATTGATCATTCCATATTTTTTTATTTGATTTGACATATTTAAAAGAAAAAAAGTAAGATTGTAGGAAATAAAAAAAATTACAGTTAAATTTATATGAAAAACAAATAAGAAAACTTCAATTACATTTAAAAGTACCAACCACAAGTAAGTGTTCATTTGAATGATCAAATATTATTCCCAAGAAGAAAAATATTTCTCTAAAACTCGTAAACGAAACTATATATATATATAAAGTAGTTGTGAAGTAGAAAAAGCATCTTAGTCAAATAATTTGGCAAGTTTTTCCTATAAACACTTTTTATTTGTTTTGATAATACTAAATCGTATTTGAAACGATCAACGAGAATCATTTTATTCAAATTTATTGTACGATCGAATATAAATAAAAAGAAAATGTGTTTTCACGCTTCTATAATAAAATAAAATCAAATCAAATAAAATAAAAAAAAAACAGGTACTTAATAGATGTATACAAAAATTTTTAATAAAATTTACAAAACATTACTTGTAAGTAAAAAATATTTAATAAAGAAAATAATCTAATTAATTTAATTTAATAATAATAATAATAATAATAATAATAATAATATAATAATATTATAATATTACATTAGTATTATTAAATATTATAATTATTTAATAACTTTATTTTCTAATTAATTTAATTTAATTTAATAATTTTATATTTCATTTTCTTAAATATGATTTTACAATTTCTTTCTATTCAATATTTTATATTTTTTTTTATTTATTTTTTTTTTTTGAAAAAATAACATGATGACGTGAAAATACGAATATTCTTCCATTAAACATTCGTAAGATAAATCAAGATTTGTAATACGTGTTACATTGGAAAATAAATTAAATCAATTTCTATTTCAATCGAAAAGGAATCTATTTATAGTTTAGAATTATATACCAATGAAGTTATTTTTATCATTTTCCTTTACAAATTGTAATAGCAAAAAGAGAAACATAATGGCACAACACACACACACACACACACAGAGAGGTTCGATTGCAAGTCATAAATTTTATCTGATAATAATGAATCTACTACTACCCCACAACCCCTTTTTTTTCATACGATCAATCATATTTTTGCGATATCAAACGTGTACACGATTTATTTAACATTTTATGTATAACATTACAAACTCATTTATAATTACATAAATAAAACGTGTAAATAAAAAAAACCAAAACCTTGTAATAAATTGCAATCATTTGACCAATATATCTTATCTTCTTAATATATATAAATTACGTGTCACGTTGTTTGTCCGCAATGAACTCTTCAATTACTGAACTGATTTTAATCAAATTTTGCACACTGTGTGCAGTTTTATTCAACTTGAAAGATAGGATAGTTTATATCATTCTAACAGATGACGGTATAAGGTAATTTGTTGACTTAAAGATGTGTGATCCACAGCAACTCGTGGCGCGGCACCCCTAGTATATATATATATGGATCTCTAGCACTTGAATACGCTATCTGGTGGCTAAATTTAAAATTAGAATAAGTAGGTTGAATTGCTACACCACGTGGGATGGATCTGTAGCACTTGAATACACTATCTGGTAGCTAAATTCAAAATTACGCCCCCCATTAATCCACGCCCCTTCCAGAAATCCCAATATATATTTATTAACATAAAAAAATAAACAAATCGTTTGATAAATAAATAATCAATTTTCTAACATGCCCAATGAAATAAATAAAAGGAATATGTTTCATCTAAAATTTCATTTGTTTGAAAATGACCATACAGGGTGGGGGGGGGGTAGTTTCGTTTCTCAACGTTATGGCGTAAAAAACAATAAGCGTTCTAGATAACTCAGGTAATGGGACCAAATAAAAGAAAATGGTCGTCCTTCGTATATAACAATGGACAATGTTTCCCTATACTACGATTATATGCTGCTTTATTAATGAGTTCAGAAATGGAATGGCATGCGTGTAAAACCGATAAAAACAACTCACCTAGTTAGTACGTCCAAGTGTTTCGTTTTTTATTTGCTTTTTTTTTGTTTTTTGTTGTTTTAAATAAAAACACACGTTAACTCGGATGCAACATATCGTTTTATTATTAATCATCTTATCTGTTAAATATGTTTATTTAAAATTATATTAAAATACACGTTTTATCTATACACACTTGTGTGTGTGTGTGTGTGTGCTGAGAAAGAGAGATACATGTGTCGTGACCTTTTGAAAATATCATCGAAACTTTGTATCTTCTTTGTTTATTATAATCCCGGATGTAAATTATTATTAAATATTTTACGGTATTTTCAAACAATAGAATAAAATGCAATATGTTAATAACAATAACAATGACATTAACATAATTTAAGAATAAATTTAAAGAATATCAGAAGAAGAAGAAAAAAAAACAAGTAAATCGTTAACCACCACTATGTACCTTTTGTAAGGCTTCTAGTAAAGCTTGCAAGCTTCTAAACCGAGTTTAAACGCACGTAAATCGAGCAGAGAGAAAACGTCACGAAATAATACTATTTTCAAGATCTCTGATATATTTTAAATCTATTCAATAATATCCGTGTGCATTGTTTTTATTGAAATAAATTAAAATAACATTGTGATTTCTAAATTATAGTTTTTTTTTTATTAATTTTTCTCTTTTCAATAAAGTATATTATAAAAACAGTTACACATTGATATATAATATATAATAATAATAATATAATTAATTTCTAGATTCATTGTATTTTGTGTTTGTAATGTATTATTACATCAGTAAGTAATTGTAATGAATATATTTTGGGATATATGAAACATAATCTCTATATATGATTGTATCACAGTAGACATAGGAAATAGTCTGTAAATGATTCACAAGTAGTTTTTTGTTTGTTCTTTTCTCTGTATATGCATTAAAAACGTATTACTACAGTTAAATATATATATATATATATAATATAAATCTTTTTCATTTTACAATTATATGAATAATATATATATATATATATTATTGTATACATTGAGGTTTTTGTATTGATTTTATCTATAGACAAAAAATAGTTTTAATAAATGATCATAAACTTTTAGGTTCATATTTTTCATCCGATTGAACAACGTAATGTGACAAAGCTTGTCCAACTTTGATGGTTTGTCCAATATTAAGACAAAATTGATAATCTTTAGGTGCTTCGAATAAAAGTACAATTGTAGATCCCATTCTGAATTCGCCAAATAATTGTCCTTTGGATATATGAGTACAATTTAAACTGGCATCTTCCCAACGTTTCATTTTCGGCCAGATTATTTTGTTAGTAGTTAATTCCTTATCACAATAGATTTTAATAGAACCAACATTGGTCGCTCCTACTGCTGCATAAGCCATAAAACCTTCTGACCATTCTCCGATGTATACAACACGTTCGTTGATAGAAAATAAATCAGGTAAAAAGCTAGCTATCTTTGGATTGACGCTTAATAATTTACCTGTAAATAATGTGATACATAGTTATATTATAATAATATTTTATTAAATACGAATGAAAGGATAATAAAACCAAATACCTTGAAAGTGTTTTCGAGATTTTATTTCCCAATCGGTTGGACTATGAAAACGATGATAATCGCCTGGGGCTAAATAAACTGTTACTTGATACAATTGATTATCTGCATTTTTTAAAAGACTCTTTACATATGTTTTATTGTCCTCTTCCGTATATGTTACTCTTTCCTTAGATCTTTTAGGATCTTCATCTCCTAAAAAGTGCCTAAGATCGTATGTCATTCCTTTGACTTGTTCCACTCTGCAAGATGTTACTGGTCCAAAATGAAGCACTGTACCATCTGATGGGGAAACCTATAATCAAATATATTTGAATTTATTATATTATAGAAAATATACTAAGTACTTGTGTAATTACCATATTTGAATTTTTAGCAATAGGTCTTGCTTCTTCTTTGAGAGGTCTTACAAAAAAGTCTACCAAGGTTGGAAATCCTGATAAATCGCCAGCTACTTCTTCCAAATCAGCGTTAAAAAGTTTTGCATAACATTGATATATACCTGGTCTTAAACTAATAGGTACTTCTCTATTAGCTATCCAACCCCATATTCTACTTGTTATCCTTAACGGAAGGCAACAATAGCAATTTACCTTAATGCAAAAAGAACATTTACTTTGACACATGAAACTTTTCAAATTTTTTCTTTGACATGCCACAATGTAAATAAATATTATAAATACGTACTATAAAATCATTTAATGGTCCTTGAACAACTTCACCATCTGACGTATGTCTACTTTTCCTAAGATGCCTCCATTGAAAAAAGGCAATCAAAGAAACACCTATTCCTAAGGGAATAACAAACTTCAATTTTCCCATAATACTAATCTTGGATGCTATTTGTGTTCGGTTAGAGGTTGCATGTGATGCGTTCCTTTTTACCATCCTTTGTTCTCCTTCCAACTGCATTAAATTTTTCGAGTCATGCATAATAATGTTCCGACTGTATACTTTTCTGAAACGGAGATTAATAGTAATATTATCAATAAATAAAAAATGATTTATCCTAACCTATAGATACATACCCCCCATGTTGAAATAGCCTTAAGTATGGGAAATTCCACGGACTTGCCACCAGGCGTCGCATATTCAAATTAAAAGCACACATTTCTTCTTACTAAAGCTCTCGGATATCGGTATTCCTGTTATACAGAATCTCTTTAATTACCTCGATCAAACTTGCATGGTTACTTTTTGCATAATGAAAGAAACGTCAGTGCGCTAGTTTCTATAACCTAAAAAAAAAAAAAAAAAACCCTGAAAAATTCATAACCGATTCTCACGGGTATTCATGAATAAAAACAAAGGGAATAGAAGTAAGAAAGTATATATAATAAATTCTATAAGAATAATCGTCCGACATGCAACGGTAGAATAAATAATAAGCATACTAAAAAAAAGTCCGATGGCGCGACAAATATGGATTATTGCGCATGCGCAATTAATTTGAACGTGCCAATCTCGTTTCGCAAGTTTTGCACTCCCTATTTCTTCCTTCTCTCTCTCTCTCTTTTACAAGCTCATAAAGATGCATGCGTGAGAGAGAGAAAGAATGAGAGTAAAGGAGGTGGTAGAGGAAAGGAGAGGGAGGAAAGAGGGCGCGGGTTGTTAATATATACTTGCGCAGTAGTGTGCGGTAACGCGGAGACGTCATAGGAGGAGGAGGAGCGTGCCAGAGAGCAGCTGATGTTGGCATAAGAAGGTGGTAATATAACAGGTGGCTCCGCGGCGTGGCAGGTGGATGCATTTCTTCCTCTTTTTCCTCCCCAGTTTGTCTGCTGTCGACAGTAGTAGTGCGCGTTATCCATTGTTTTCTGACGTTTACGTTACCTGGTGTCTCTCCTATACATACACGTTTGAATATGAGCACACGCGCATACACATGCATACACATATATAAATATATACATGTATAAAAAGAATGAGGTATCGGATATCGCGTGTAGCAATAATACAGATACACACGTATACAAATATAAACGTCAGGTAGGAGAAAAGAAGAGCAACAGCAGCAGTGGTATCATCCCCACCAGTAAATGCAACAGTGCCATTAACGTTGAACAGCAACAACAGCAGTTCCAGCAAGACATCAGCACGGTTGAACGAGCAGAACGTCGTTGGTCCACTGGTGACGGCCGCAGCGACGGCGCAGGTTGTTCGACATCAAAAAATGACACATTCGAGTTTGAAGTATCGAGGCTCCTCGTTGCGGTAAAAATTCATCACTGTGCGTTTATCGATAGGACACCATTTATTTGATTTGATTTTATTTACATTTACTGCAAGCTACTTGTGTTGTGTTTTATCATCGTGCTTTTTATACACTTACCTTAACAACTGCCTTTGTCTCTCTCTCTCTCTCTCTCTCTCTCTCTCTCTCTCTCTCTCTTGTCTCTCTTGTTTTTTTTTCTTACTCCTTTTCTTTTACCCTTTTTTCTCTCTCTCTCTTTCTCTCTCACTCTCATTGTGTTACTTTGTTATTCGCGAGGTTATAATAATATTCTCTAAAGTGGTTTTTACGCGCGTATGAAGGGCCGTGGATTTGGGATAATAAAGAGTGAAACAATGCCGCCGTCCTCGCATGCGAACTGGACGAAACCGTTGCTGAAGGGAGGCCAGATGATGCAGATGCAGGTAAAACGAGTTACCGAAAGGAACGGACAGAATCTAAATTCCAACGGGAGTAGTAACAACGATAACAACGGTGCTAATATTCCAACCGATAGAAGAATCAAAGTGGTCCTTGTAGGAGACGGTGCCGTTGGCAAAACTAGTTTGGTTGTTTCATACTCGACTAATGGTTTTCCTGGTGAATATGTGCCCACTGCATTTGATAATTACAAAGGTACATTTCAAATATTATTTACAATAGAAAAAAAACAAGACACTACACTGATCAATTGATTGATTTTATTTATTACAATTTCTTTAGTTTTTTAGTTTGATTTATTATTTATTTAATTATTTATTTTGTTTCGTTGTTGTTTATTTTTTTTTTTTTTTTTTTTTTTTTTAATAATGATTCACACGTAAGATTAAACGATTAAATGGAACGTGAGAGAAAACGCGGGCGATATTTTTTTCATTTGAATCTCCTTCATGCATCGATAATTATAGAGATCGATGTCTATTGACAATTCTACTTGAACGAGGTGCCATTTCTTATCTTTTCCTTGTCGATATGATAAAATAGTGTTATGAGAGATAGATAAATTATTTTTTCTTTTTTTTTTATAATATTACACTTCATAAATGGCTATATCATTTAATAATAAATTAATGATGATTACTCTTTCATCACTATACCTTGTTAAATTTTCTTATTATTATATTAGAAATTATGAATTAATTTGAATATAATATTATTAATATAATCATTTTAATAATTGATTTTAGTTGTGGTTAATGTTGATGGACAACCAGTAAACGTTCAACTCTGTGACACTGCAGGACAGGATGATTTTGATCCTTTAAGATCCCTATGCTATCCAGAAACAGATGTATTTTTAGTATGCTTCAGTGTCGTATGCCCATCTTCTTACCACAGCGTTGCATCATGGTGGATCAACGAAATTAAAAAATACTGCCCAAATGCTCCAATAATTTTAGTTAGTTTCATTGATATATTATTGTGATTATAACAAATAAATATAATTATATTAATTTAAATCATATTTTGTAGGTAGGAACAAAAAGTGATCTAAGATCAGATGTACGTTTGATGCTACAGTTAGCAAGATATGGTCAAGCACCGATCACAACTGATCAAGGTCATCAATTAGCTCAACGATTAGGTGCAGTAAGTTACGTAGAAACATCTGCATTAACTCAACACGATTTAAAAGAAGCTTTTGATCAAGCTATCGTCAGTGCTCTCAATGCTAGACGTGGTGGTGGTGGTACTGGAATAATAATCAGACGTAGAAAACCACCATCGTTATGGCGTAGATGGTTATGTTGTTTAGAAAGACCACAGTCAAACGATACGTAGATTTTATTCTTAAGACTCTCTAGAATGACTCTGTGATCGTAAGCATAAGCTGCCTTGCTGTAGGAACTACTATCATCCATGGATATTTAATGGAATATCGTTACAAACTTTATTACAGTTTTGTAACTCGACTGTTATTAAAAGGAGACACCATAACGTGGTGATCAGTCCTGGAATAATTCCTCAAGCCCATCGCGGCATAATAATTTATTATAATATTAATTAGAAATTTTGGTTGTATGTATGACGTGTAATTCAGCAGCTACTCCGCTGGTTGTGATTTTATATCCGTAATATTTCTTCAACGTTATTATTAATAATATTATTATTTTTTTTAATTATTTTTAAGATTCGTTAAACTCAAATTGTTATCGTCATGAAAGTTAAAGTTGCATTAACTTTTCATTTTATTTATGATTATTTGAAAAAAAAAAAAAAAGAAAAAAGACTTTTAATATAACGTTATTAATTCTAAAAAGAACTACACTCTATCATCATTTTTCATTAATATCGAAGTAGTTTCTTTTTTTTTTTTTTTTTTTATAAATGCATCATCATCACAATGAAAATCAAAATAACGCATCACATTTTTAAACAAAACAAAAATATTATTAGACAAATATTTATCTGTGCATAGTGAAATTGTAGTTTCTTATTTTTGTTTGTTTGTTTTTATTACGTATACTATATATATATATATACATATATTAATAGATAAATTATTTGCATTAATCGTATTTATATTGAATCATATACAAGAGTCAACCATGATGATCATTATCGATTAGAAAATAGTATAAAAAAAGAAAAAAACATCCTATTAATGATATTCGAAACTTTAGGAATTGTCGTAATTCTGGGAATTACAATTTTGCTAAAAAAAAAAATATAATAATAAAGAAAAAAAAATGCACTTAACAACGGACTAATAACTAGGATCAAAAGTGTGATCGATATATATTTTGTATATTCGATTCGACTATAGCACATGCATCGTTCGTGTTATATAAATTAAAAAAAAAAAACAATGTAACGTTGTTAATTATAATATTTAGCTAGAAACGAGTATGAATAACGAAAAGAAAACTATTGTACGATATTAATTATAGTATTACGAATTTTTACAGTATAATAATAGTTACGCTTGCGTTAAGTCATCATATTTTAGATACATGAAAGGCTAGAAAAAAAAAATACATTTTTGGCAAATTCTTGTAACAGTGCCTAAGAGTACCTTACTTGCGCATAGCAATTAATTTTTTTTTTAGACAATTTTATAAACTTTCTTTTTATATACATATATATACATATATATATATATATATATAACCATTTGAGTCGTAAGTAAAAATGATCATGCTCATCAGATTTCATGTTGAAAAGATTCACCACATTTTTCGACTCAAATGATTAACAACATAAAATATCAATCGAATTTAATATACAAAGACTATAAATTATTGTTTTGTTTCTTTTTAAAATGATTTTGTTATGTGCATGCAGCATTAGGCTCACATTCTGTCTGTGATTGTAGATCAAAAATATCTACAGACCTAATAAATAATAATAATAATAATAATAAATATGTATCCAATACGTACAAAATATTGGTCGTATTTGCGATATTGCTGAAAGACTATAATATAATTAATGGCTTTTAAATAATATTCAAAATATAATAATACACGGTGTAACGAAGACGACTTTAAGACGAAATGCTTTTTACAGAAGTCTTAATTAAAAAAAAAAAAAAGAGTGACTTATTTCTTTATCGAAGTTATCATCAGTATTTAGAATAATACTCGATGAAGTTTAACGACTATGCAATAAATCAACAGATTTAGTATTCGTGCTAATAATAATGGGTCCTATTATTCTTTGCTAATATGATATCTAAAAAAGAATTAGTATTCTAAACTATTAAAATCGTATGCATGTAATACTAAACGTTCTTTATTGTATTTTGTATTACTATAAAAGAAGAAGAGAGAATTATACACATATAGTTACAGAAAATGATAATAGATATATATATATATATACATATGTGTGTGTAATTGATGTTCATTAACAATAATTGTTTATTTTCTTATATTTATATGTTTGCATTAATATTTTGCAAAGAAAATCAAAATAGAAGTGATAACAAGAAATGTTTCATTTATGATAGCTAAATTGTTTTTAAACATCACACAACACACATCACATTAATACTAATCAAAAACATAAACTATGAATACAATAATTGCATAATATATATATATATATATATATATTTGAACAATTGTCAACTACGTTTAATATTAAGTTATTAATTAGGAGGTGGTTACCAAGAAAGATTTTTTGATCACTTATTTGAAAAATTTATTATAAAGAAAAACTTAGTGAAAAAAAAAAGAAGAAAAGAAAAGAAAAAAATTAGAAAATTGTTTGATAAACGTTTTATATTTCGGATATACATTTTTTGTGTGTGTATATTTTCATATATGTAAATGTTATAATACGATAGTAAAATCGGATTTGTATACTTTTGAAACATTTTTACAAGTTAGAAAGAAGTTTGACAAAACTTTGACATAGTTATACAATTTTTCAATATGTTAATTATTAAACATACGTATTTGATATATTTATTATTACAAATACGTTGATGTACAATTTTGATAGTATTCCTATCATTTATTACAAATTAATAATCATTGTAAATAATATCATTATTATATAATTGTCATTATTATTGCACGTGTTTTTATATATAATATGTGTATCATATTTAACAAGAAAGATAGTGCAAGCGTAACAAAGAAAATATTAGACTGAAAAGGCTACGTATATATATATATATAAATAAATATAAATATAAATATTATTATAATTAATAATATTAAGCGCTTATCATCATCTGTATAATAAAGTGAATAATATTTTTGTACATATTATTTCATTAATATATTTTTTTAACATGAATTTCCTATCAAAACAAAATATCACTACGTTTATCAATCAATCAATATTGTTGTTGTATTATTATTTATATTTATTTATTGCATTGAATAAATTAAATTCATGGTATTGAATAATAAACGAAAAGAAAAAGAAAAAAACATCAATCGAGATAATTACGTAAAGAAAAATGTAAAAAAAAATACAGTCATTCATATGATTGGTAGTAGCGTTTGAGGATAAGGTAGCCATCTTGAAATTGTGTAGCAATAGATATTAGTATTTAAATAGGTTAAGAAAGGAACAGTATTACCGTAAAATTGTGTGATATTTTCAAGGATAACAAGACCATAAACGAGAACCATTGTTAACAAATATGAAGACAGACGTTAATGATCCGTGGTACAAAGCAGATGCACAAATCATAGAGGATACCGGTGGTGATAATTGTTTTGAAGATTCATTTTTAGATAAATCTTTATATGAGCATGAAAAATTATCTGATTCCGAACAATATTTGCAAAAACTTTGTAAGTAAATTATTTATTAATTAATTAATCATTATTACTGTGTTAAAAAATAACCTCCATATGGTTCTGTCATATATATATATATATATATATATGTAATGAATGGGTGTGGTCTGTAATTAATTACCATTAATCATTTATAAATTATATTATCATCGAGTAAGTTTTGTCTTACATTTATGTAACACACAATGTACTTTCTCTAAAGATTCAAGGTTAAAGGCGCTTCAAAACAACACAACCAAAAAAGATCTTGTCAGTTCATTATCAGTAGCTAAAGAAGAGTGTATCGCACGTTTGATAAACTCTGAACGTAATTTTGAATCTGAAGAAGCAGAATTAGTTGCCAATCCTTTAATACGTCATATAGTTCCTCATTTACAGGTACGTCAATTTCAGTAAACTTCAGTGAGTTATCAAAAAAATATGAATTCAATTTTTGTTAAAACTAAATTAATACACTAATATATTTTACATTGTTTTATTTTGCATATAATATTTATGTTTTATAAGTCTAATTGAATGAACACATATGTTAATAATCTTTTACATATAAAAAAAAAGAAATGTAATACGTAAACCAACTTAGCATTGAAATTATTAAATGTTTCATTATTTTAGGCATTGACACCAAGCGAATTGGTTCATCTTTTAAAAGCTGATGTACTTCAAGTAGTCACAGAAACCGTAGAAGAACAGGAATCAATTGATAATAATAAATAAATATATATATATATATATATAAATATTCTGATATTAAACAAAAATGTCTATTCCAGCATTATCGGGAAAAGCTTATTTTTTAATTACTGGTGCTAGTCGAGGTATTGGTAAACAAATTGCAATATCATTTGGTTCATTACTTCAAGAAGGATCATACGTACTTTTATTAGCAAGCAATTTAAATGCTTTAAAGGATACAGCTGCACAATTACCTTCAAATTTAAATGTTGATTATGCTAGTGTCGATTTGGGAACTGCTACGAAAGATGATCTAAAAAGTAACAATATATTAGTACAACAATATTTATAAAAAAAAATGTCAAAATGATTATTTTATTTCGTTTCTTCTTTGTACTTTTAGAAGTTGTAATGTCATCTTTGAAAGGAACTGATCCTAAAGAATTCGATAGAGTTATTATTGTGCACAATGTTGGAACGTCTGGTGATGTTTCCAAATTTACCAATGAAATGATGGATATAAATGTATGGAGAAAATATTTTGATCTTAATATGTTCATACCTATTATATTAAATGGATTAATGATGGAGATATTTGATAAAAATAGTGATACTAAAAAATTAATTATTAATATTACTTCTTTACTCGCTCAATTACCATTTGCATCAGCTGGATATTATTGTACTGTAAAAGCAGCTAAAGAAATGTTTTTCAAGGTATATTTATATAATTATGTTATATAAAGATTGTTTATCATGTTGTTAACCTTGTAATTTACTTTCTATAGGTGTTTGCATTAGAATATCCTGAAGTGGACGTTTTAAATTACTCACCTGGTCCCGTTCAAACTGATATGTTAGATAATTTTACTCAAAATCTTGCTAACAAAGAATTTAAATCAAATTTGATTAGTAATACAATTTTAACAACTGAACAAACGGTTAATCGTCTTATAGAAGTATTGAAAGATCATCAATATAAATCTGGTGACCATATTGATTATTTTGATGAAAAAATTTAAAAAAAATAAATAATCATTGGATACGCATACATATATATATATATATATCAAAGTATCACATGAAAGAAATAAACAAATGTTGGATATATTATGAGATAATAAAATGAATAAATAAACATTTCCAAAATAATATCTTTTTAATAAGAATATTTTACAGCTTTTTAATATACTGAATAAGATAAAAGTTGTTTTCTATATTATTTTTGTTTGTACAAAAATATATGATTACAGTTGTACAAGATTTTGTTTCATCGTACTTATATAAATTGTGTTTCGTGTATTATTAATAATTTATGTGAACAAATGTTGAAAAATTAATATATAAAAATACAAAAGTTAATAATTTAACTTTTTAAAAAAAGCGACTTTTATCTTTTACTTGTTATTTACAATATAAACTGTTTCGTATTATGTTACATTAATATATATATACAAATACATATATATTAAATATTGCAATTATAATAAATGTTATTATAGTATATTCTTATGTTACAATATAAAATTTAAATTAATTTCTTACGTCATAAATAAAATTCAATCTTTAAAAATAATATCTAACAATTTATAAAATATATACATTTATGTATGTATATATATATATATATATCTATTTATACATATGTGTACAATATTAAAACTATATACAAAAAGGAAATATAATAAATCTATTAATTATATTATTTTATAAATAGCACTTTTAAATAGCACCTTTAAATATGTAAATATCAATTGTAACATACCTTTATTCGCTTTCTTGCGATATTTCAATATATTGTTGACCACTTGTTCTTAAAATACGAACATGGATAAGAATTGATAATATTATCAAGAAAATAAAAAGAGCACACGATATTAACCATACAGGAGAAGGATATATCGGTGGTAAATATTTGGTATAAATTGTTGAATATAAGCCACACGCAAATATTGGTGTAATCATTTGAATACTTGTGATTAATGAAAATATTTTACCTATATCATCATCATCATCATGAAATAATTCATTAATCAAATTCATTATTATTTCAAAATAAAACAAATTATAAAATGTATAATATTTAATATTACCTGTATCGGTAGACGGAACTAATTTGGATACAGTAGAACGAATTAATGGTCCACCAAGACCACCAAACATTGATATTGTAATAGACAAAAACATGTGCCATGGTAGCCATGCGAATGATTTAATAATAGCACCGATTAAAGATGAACATGTAGCAAAAATAACTATAACAATATCCGAACAACCTATAATTCATTAGATAAGATTAATTAATACAGAAAATATGTTCATTTTAATTAACGTTCTTATTGTTTTCAAATACCTAACAGTGAAGAGAATATTTTGATTCCACTTAAAGATCCAATTCCACCTAATATAACATTGGTCATCATATAATATGAATATTGAGTTGAATCCCAACCAAGTCTTGCATTGGTAAATAAAAATATAATAGTCATATCACCCTCTACAGCTGTTACGTATAAAAGTATATAAAGTGAACAACACAGTACGAGAAAACGATCAAATCCATTTCTTCTTCTACAAGCATTAATAAGACTGAGGACATGTTTCTTATCAAACAAAGAACTTAAATTTATCTAAAATGTATATATAAGAATTGATTAAAAATATATTATATATTTCATTTAATATTATTTATAATATTTGTTGAATGACTTACCGATGAAGTACGTTGTATTGTTTCAGGTACAAGAAATATTACAAATAAATTAGCTAAGAAAGATAATACAGCTGCAATACCGAATACAAATGCGTATCCAAAATATTTACACATGAAAGGACCAATAAATATACCAATTACAAGTCCAAATAAAATATATACATCTAAGCAAGTCAAGTGCCACGTCCTATTTTCTTTTGAAGTAATATCAGTAATATAACTAAAAGAAGCTAACAAGAAAAAAGATAATCCACCGAAACATGCTATAGGTATATAGGCAAACAAGAAATACCAAGGATTTAATTGCCACGAGCTCATCAACGATAGAAGAAAAAATCCTAATGTATATCCTATAACAATTTACAAAAAAAAAAAAAACAACCATTAGATATTTCATTTAAGTTCAAATCATTTTATTTCCATTACCAAGAAGACTTGTTATTATGAGAGGTTTTCTTCCATAAGTGTCGCTCCATGGTCCAACAAAAAAGGACAAAATAGTGGGTAAAAGATTTTCAATCATTGATCTAAATATGTTAAATTTATATATTACTGGTTGTACCAACTCATTTATTTTAAGTGCTTCACTGCTACTTCCATTATTTTTTAATAATAAACATTCAGTCTCGTTAATATTTAATACGATTGTACATGTTCGATACAATACCAATTCTGTCATAATAGCACCTAAATACAGTGATGATATCAAACAATAATATATTTAAAAAAAAAACAAAAACAAAGAAGAAAGCATAAATATTATATTATGTTAATTACCTAACATAGATATGGCACATATCACCATCATTGCTGGTAGTTGTACAGTCACATAACTTTTCCATCCTGTTACTATTGCCATGTTTTTGTCTTTCAAATTTATATTATGTTATAAAATTATATGTTTTTTTATTATTATAATTGCAATTCCTTTTAAAAAATCATATTAAAAACTTTTGACAATGATGTTGAGATTAACTTTTATTCGCATGACTTAGCGATATTTATTACATCTGATAATCACTGTATAACGTCGTTATTTAACAGAAAATTGGATATATGTATATAATTGTTCTTTGTTTCATTTCTATCTGATTGTACCATACGTCAATTTGCCATAATCGTGTGCCACAGGCTATTCTATAGAAGGAAGTCATTATTATTATTAGAAAAAAAAAATAACTGTCACGATTTAAATATTTATATCTATTTTTGATAGATTAGAAACATCTGTCATCACTCAATCAGCTGTTTAGTTTCAAATCATCAAGGACTTTAATATAAAACGTCAAAATAATTTATTATCAACTTCTATTAACTTTGTCTAGTATTCAAACACGAATTACATATTTATGGATTAAATCACGTGTACAATCTTTATTTAACACAATAATGTTTATTTATAAATTAATATATATATATATATATATATATATATATATATATATATATATATGTATGGACGATAATTCATTTTTATTACCTTGTTTATGGTTAGGATTTATACATAGATAATAAAACAAAGATATTCTAAGTTATATATTCATTATATAAGTGTATAATTAAGTATATACGTCATTTTTGATGAATGCAATCTAAAGTATGATAAACGAAAGATAAAACTGTCGTAAAATAAAAAATAAAATATGCAATGATAAATTTGTAAAAATATCGAAATTCAAATTTTGCCGCCAAACAGCGCGCGCTGTATCTTAACTCGATCGATTCATTCGAGTTTTCTAACCTAGAGACATCTTGATCCTGATCACTACTATCGCTTTACGATTGGTGGTAATTTTATATTATTTTAATTCCATTTATAAAATGTGATAATTCGTGTTTGAAATAATTCATATCAATTAATTAATATTAATAGATAGTTTGACGTGTCAAATAAATATAATTATTATCGTCTTTTTATATGACAAAGTGGTTAGTTGTACGAAGTTGCCGCATAAAGAATAGTGTGCGTGTAATGTGTACACGTATTAAAGTGTAAAACATTAAAGTGTGTAAACAAGAATAATTACAATTTAACTTATGGTTATGTGAAATAATTCTACATTGATTTTATTTAATTATTCATTTTGTTATTTATAGATTTAAACATTTATAAATATGGCGAATTTGGGTGATACTAAACTTGATGTGAGTTTGATGTGTTCTAATATTTCATTTATTTTGACAGATATCATTTATTTGTCAGATGTTATTGCATGCTTTATTCTTTTTGAAAATAATCATGATGTATTCATTCTATTATTTTTATAATATTAAATAAAAATTATTTCTAATAATTTAATGAAATGTTAAACAGATGTACGATGATGCTACGTATGCAGTGGATCCTCAAAATGTCGAAGGAGAGATGACAGTAGGACCAAAACAAAAATCTAATCTTGGTGAACCTGAATTCAACACATTAGATGAACCGATAAGGGATACAATTGTAATTTATTAATACATCCTTTTGTTTACTGTAAATTTAATATCTTTTTAATCGAATAACAATTATACTTATTGTTTGATACAGCTTAGAGATGTTAAAGCTGTAGGAAAGAAATTCCAGCATGTTTTATATCCCAGAGAGAAGAAAAGCTTATTAAAAGAATGTACGTATATTTTATTTATTTAAACAATATGTCAACAAATTATTTAACATTTAACAATATCATTCATTTTTAGGGGATCTTTGGGGACCTTTAATGTTATGCACATTTATGGCAATGTAAGATTTATCATTTTACATATATTATTTATTATTTATACAATTTTTTAACAGAATATTTTATTTATTAAATAGGGTATTACAAGGATCATCCGATACAAGTGATAATTCCAACGATGGTGGGCCTGAATTCGCAGAGGTATTTGTTATAGTATGGATTGGGTCAATTGTCGTTACATTGAACTCAAAACTTTTAGGTGGTAACATGTAAGTATTGTTAAATACTTTGTATCATTCAATTTACAATTACAATCTTCATCAATTATATTCTTTACATTTTAGATCATTTTTTCAAAGTGTCTGCGTATTAGGATATTGTTTATTACCAACTACAATTGCATTAATTTTATGCAGATTTATATTAATAGTTGAACAGAATGTTTTATTGTTCATATTAAGATTTATCATTACTATGATCGGATTTATATGGGCAACGTATGGTTAGTATATTATAGAATAAATATAATAAGATTTATATCGATTATTATAATTTATTATTTTAATTTAGCATCAATGGCATTCCTTGGAGACAGTCAGCCAGTTGGAAGAAAACCTTTGGCTGTTTATCCTATTTTTTTATTTTATTTCGTTATCTCATGGTTAGTAATATCTCATACGACATAAAATCAAATGATAGCTATTAATGATATTTTATATAAAAGAGACTGTACATGTAACTAATTCGTCTTAGTATTATTAGACATGTGATTGTAATTCAAAATGATATATGCATATATAGATGCTTTATCATTTATGATTGATATTATCTGTCTGTCTTCTTTACTTTTTTTTATCAATTACGAAGCATGTATGTACTATGAAGTATTAGTTGCTGAACCGTCGTTTTGTATATCTCTATTAAAGTATTTATATATACATATATACATAAAGAAAAGAAAAAAAAGAAAATAAATATTTATAATAATCTATCTAATATAATCTTGCAAGCAAATTATAAAGACATACAATTATATATATATATATATATATATATATATATATATTTATATATATTAAGTTTTAATTTTCCTCACATTATATTATTATTCCATGAAAATAAAATGTACAAAGATTAATAATTATTGATAAACAAGAAGATCGTGGTTAATATTTTGTAAATAAATATTTCTTACTATTATTGTAAAAATTGATATAATGCAAATTGTTTTTATTTAATATTTTGATTAATGAATAATCACAAAAATCTTCTTCTTCTTCTTCTTCATTGTTTTTCTTTAACATTAATACTACATACAATGCATTTTTTTTGTAATATAAAATAATTCTCCATAGTATTATATCTTACATATGACAAAAATATTGTTCCAATTTTTTAAGAAGATCTTTACTATCACAATGTTCTGGATATACATTTAATGATTTTTGTATTGCAATGTAGCTCGTTTGAAAATCACCTAACTGTAATTAAATCATGTGATAAGATTTTGTTGAACAATGTATTGTATATTTATATTGAAGTATTATTTAAATACCTTGTATGCCAAATGTGCACTATTAAAATGTGGTTCATGTATGTAATTTGCAATAGTGGCTGCCGCATGAAAATAAGTCCTAGCTGTTGTAACATTACCATTTTTCATTTGTATTACTCCGAGATTATTATATGCCAATGCATGTCTATTATCAACAGCAATGGCAAGTTTCAAACATTCTTCTGCCATTTCTAAATCACCTAAACTCTAAATCCATATATAAAAAAAAACAATCAAATTTTATACAAAACCAATTGTACAATGTAAATCTTATTGTGTTTTCTTACGATTGCGATATGAGAAATATTGTACCAAACGTCAGCTTTGTTTTCATCATTGGCAAGATTCAATGCTCTTTCAAAACACGAAATTGTATGATCGTATTGTTGTGCATAAAAACAACACAATCCAAGATTATTAAATAATTCAGCATTATAAACACCCATTTGTAATAATCGTCTATAATAATATAATAATTCATCTTTAAAAAAGAAAAAAAATATAAAATACAACAAATAAATGATATTTCAAATTACCTGTAAAAACGTAAAGCCAATTCTGGTTGATCATTATAAAAATGATGCATTCCAATACTTGCAATAGCTTCCGTATGAGAAGCATCTTCTTGAGCAATCATTTTATAATATTTCATAGACATCGACATATTATTTAAGCCTTCAAAAATCCGTCCCATCTCAACGAGTATAGTAACCTGAAATATAAAATTGTCAAACAATAAAATATTCTTTTATACATTTTTTAGAATATAATTTGTAATATAAATAACATACATCATTTGGAAAATATTCAAGACCACCTTTACATGTATCCAAAGCAGCCAATGGTTGATCTAATCTAATATATACTCTAATCAATCTTACAAACGTTTCAATACTTTTACAATCACGTAATGCTGATCTAAATTGTTGTTCTGCATCTCTCACTAAACCTAATGTATAATAACACTTTCCTAATTGTACCTTCCACCACCAATCTTTGTATTGACAAGCTTGCGTTGCTTGTACTGCTAAATCAAGAGCCTGAAAAAAAAACTGTATTTTAATTTATATAAATTAAATACATTCATATATACATATCAATACTTACATATCTGGCATCATGTTCGTGATAATAAATGTATTCGAATAAAGGTTTAGCAACGCAAGATTGATTTGCATACTTTGTTATATTTAAACGCGACAATTGTATAAAAGGCCCATCAGGTTCAGTTAACATAGATGCAGTACCAAGTCTACACACCCACACACACAAGATATATTACATATTAAAGTAAACGTTAATTAATTAAAAAAATTAACAAACCTAACACTTCTTCCTGAAATAGAAGTAATAGGTCTTGCTGTAGCAGCTGTTCTTGGTATTCTCAATGCTTGTTCCATTGTTTGCGATACTGCTGATTGTGTTGCAGGTCTAACAACTCCAGTAACTGGTCTACCTTTTTAAAAAAAATGGAATATATTGATTACTGTAAATATTTCAAATGAATTGTTTCTAGGATATTATACCTGATTGAGTTTTAGGACGGATTCCATGTTCGTTTTGAGAAGTTCCAGGATTTTTTAAAGACGTTCCTGGTCTTGGCATTGAAGTTACTGTATAATTATCTAACAAACCTTCTGCAATACCTTCTTCTTCACTTTCTATATCGTCGACGTATACTTGTAATGTTAAAGCACGCATTTTTAAAACCCATACTGCCTAAAAGTTAAAATGAACATGTTTCAAAATGATAATAAGATTAGAACAAATTCATAATTATGTTTAATGAAATAATATCAAATGATGATGTTAAATATATTCATACCTGATCTAATGGATTTTTTTTTAATAATTCTGTACACATAGTTGCACAAGTTTCATATTTTTGTCGACTGAACAAACTCAAAGCGATAAATAAATCCATGGTATTGAGTAGAAATTTGACAAATAAAAATAAGCAAAACAAAACAAACAAAATGAAATTATTTCAATAATATTTTATTTATACATGTAATATATGTTTTGGTATACCTGTTATACTAACAGGTTCTACTATAGTATTGTATATACCTGCAGCAGGTGTATACTTTTTATTGATTAGTTTCTTTACGACCCACTTTAACATTTCTTACAATTCGATTGAAAATTATTATCTTCTTTTTATTATTATTATTATTATAAATATTCATGTAATCCGAATTTAGTTACATATCATTACAAACTTCAATGATTTTTATTTTTTTCTTATTTTGTATGATTGATTTTTTTTTTCTATTTAAAATTCTATTATACAAAGTTTTATAGATGATTTTTAAATAATAATAAATTATTTGTAAGAATTGTTAAAGTATAAATGTGTGTGTGTGTGTGTGTTTTTTTTATAAACAATTTATTATACAACAATAATGGCATATATTAATTATGATGACGTCAAGTTAATAGAAATTTATATTAATTATAAAACCAACGATTTTTTTGTTTTCTTTTTTTTTTTTTTGTTATGATTTATATTTGTAGTATTTTGAGATTATTTTTATTGTTGTAGGATAAAAAATGAATTTGAGAAGTTTTTTAATAGAAAAAGTATTGCAGAACAATGTACGAAAGAATCATTGACACGTTTATACAAACAATTTTTAGTAAGTAATTTAAATATACATGATATTTATTAAAAACAAAAACAAAAAAATCATTTTTATATTAACATCAATATTTGTAGATAACGAAAAATGAAGAAATGGATAAGTCACAGTTAAACAATGCTTTTGTATCTATCTTAAATATAAAATTATCTTCTGAAGCTTTTAATATCTTATTTAGAAAGGTAACTAAATTATTTCTATATATATATATATATATATATATATAAATTATTGAAAATAATTGATATAATATTAATTTGTAGATAAATATTAAAAATGATGGATACGTAACGTGGAATGAATTGATTTCATATTTATTAATGGAATTTCAATTGATAGATGTATCGATACAACATCAAATGTTACAGCTTCCAGTTACAGGTACACCTGTAATATTAAGAGCACATCATCGTACGCCAATTTGTAGAATTGCTTTTTATCCTGAATTACTTCCAGTGAGTGCATGTCATTTATTAAAAAAAAAAAATAATGTAAATGAAATGAAATATTTATTGATGAAAGAATATTATGTATATGATAGGATCGAAGTAGAAGTTTTCAAAGAGGGTGTTATTTGACTATTAGCAGAGATGGAGTCATTAATTATTGGTCATTAGATTTTAAATATGAACGCAGTGTACAATCTACTAATCGTTAGTAATTTTTATATTCATTATATTCAATTATTTTATTAATATATATGTCACACATATTATAATATGTTATTTATAATAGTTTATACTTTGACTAGCATATATTGTTTTTGAAGATACAACAAACTGCAATAACTGACAATATTAATTATATTAATATAACTTCATATTAATGATATTATAGTAATTATATTAAATTATTTTTTATTAGTACATGCACACATATTATAATATGTTATTTATAACACTGTATATTTTGACTAGCATATATTGTTTTTGCAAATACAACAAATTGCAATAACTAACATAATATTTTAATTATATTATATTAATTGTATTAAATTATATTACAATTACATATACACACATTATATAATTATATTGTTTACAGCATTTTTGAAGATACAACAAACAGCAATAACCGACATGATATTAATGCCAGATGTACAAATAATTTGTGTCAGTTCTACAGAACGTGATTTAAGATTTTACGATGTTGTTGCAAAGAAATTTGAATTACGTGTTATGGTCTGTATTAATATATATATATGTATTTCTTACTTAACATTTATATTAATTTATATAAAATATATATTGTATAGATATCAAGTTTGGATCATGTTGTCTCGTGTATGTCATATTACTTCAGTTCTAAAATAAATGAAAATTCTTATATTATTTTGGGAGATAAAAGTGGATCCATTATAATTATGACTTTTTCATCTATAGAAAAAGGACCTTTCAAACAACAGCCTGAATATAATACATTGTTCATTCGTTATGAAGCAGTTATCAGAGTAAATAAATAATAATATTCATTAATGTCTTATTAACAATATCTTTCATATTTGTTTGAACAGTATTTCATTACAGGATGAGTTACCTGGTCTTAAAGTTACTGTAATAAAACTTGTACATACAAATTGGGTAAATCAAGTAGCTTATTATGGAAGTCTTCGTGCTTTCATGTCTAGCAGCAGATGTTCAGAATGTTCATTATTATTTAGCGATCCAACGAGAATAAGAATTCATTATAAATTTACCATAGAACGTGGAATATCTTGTTTTAATTTTTGCGAAGGTAATTTCATTATTTTATTCATTAATATTTATTCATTATTATAAATTGTATACACAGAAAGTCAAATACTTGTAACTGGTGGACCCGATTGTATCGTTCGTGTTTGGAATCCTTTTGTACCAAAAAAAGCGAGCAATACTTTTCAAGGACATAAAGCAACTATTTGTGCTATAATTATAGAAAATGTAGGTCAGCGTATATTTTCTTTATCAAAAGATAGATGTATCAAAGTTTGGGATGTACCTTCTCATACCTGTATACAGGTAACATATTAATTTTTGTTTATCTATGAAACTTAATATTAACAAACATTGTATATTTCTTATTGTTTTTTTTTTCTTAGACGTACAATGGTTTACAATTTAAATTAAATGAACATATTAAAGTATCTGTAATTTATAATGATTTAACACATAAAATGATAATAGCTGGTATGGTAATTGCCATAGTTGTTTGTGGACAAGTGATCAATAAAGAAACATCAGATGGTATTACTCATACAAAACCAATTAGCTCTGTACTTTATAATCATTTATATAAAGTAGTATGTAAATATTTCTTTTAATACAAATATTGTTATATTTTGTATGAATTATATATTACTATCATTAAATTTAGATTGTTTCTACAGGATTAGATTCGTGTATTATTGTATGGGATCCTTGGCTAGGTCGTCGTTTGTATTTAGTTACCAATGCTCATAGTATTTTATTATATGGACAATATGTTAACATTGAAATTACTGCTGCTACCTTTGATGATTCTGAACAATTGTTGATAACTGGTGCTAGAAATGGTTCATTGAAAATTTGGAATTTTAATACTGGAACGTGTTTACGAAATATGGCAATAGAAGATCAATGGTATAATTAAATTTAATTCTGTTAATTTCATTTTGTTTTGTTTATACAGTTATGAATATGTAATTATTTGTTACAGTGAGATAACAAGTTTAAGTTGGGTTGAGAATCGTGTTTTATGTACCGGATGGAATCGACGTGTTACAGAATTTACAATTTCTGAACTTGATACCTATAAAAAAAGTTGGGAATTGATACACACGGATGACATATTATTCTCGGCTGTAAGATATCCACAAGTTTTAACTACAGCTTCATACAATGGTGAAATCATATTTTGGCAACTTGAAACAGGTCAACCGTACAGAAGATATCAAGTGAGTAATGCAACTGGAAGGTAAGGATTTTAATTAAAAGTATATATTAATTATAACAATATTCTATGTTCAATTGTAATTGAATAATTTCAATTTACATAGGTTTGATATTAAATATAAAAGTTATCTTAAAGAAGATACTAAACAGTCTTCATCGATAAAAGAAATCCAATTGGAGAAAGAAAGTTTAAATGAAGGATATTTAAATACAAATCAATCTGGGTAATTAGATTCAAAAATAATTATTTTAAACATAAATATATCTTAATATATATATATATATATAAATTACGTCACGTCACGTTGTTTGTTCGCAATGGACTCCCAAATTACTGAACCGATTTTAATCAAATTTTGCACACTGTGTGCAGTTTCATTCAACTTGAAAGATAGGATAGTTTATATCTCAATTTATAATCGCAATATTATGTTACACCCCTAGTATATATATATATAAAATTCTGTTTCTATTTTGATTTGTATAGGAATAAAATGAATATTTCTTCACATCAAGAATCAGCGATAAATATAACAAGATCAGTGACTGTCACTGCTATTATATATTTAAATTCAAGACCAATACATTCAAATATCGGTACATTACTAGTCTCACTTGAATCTGGAATCATTCAAGTATGGAGTCATCATCCATCTGGAGGATTTTTAGGAGGTTTTTCAGTTATTCATGCAAGAAGAGACTCAGCTATTTCATTAGCTACCGATCCTGAAAATAATTACTTGATAACAGGTAAAATATCAAAATGATATATATATATATTAAAAATCATATTTATTCAGTATGTAAACAAAAAAAAAACAAAAAACTGCACTTGTAGGTCATTGTCTCGGTTATATAAAAGTTTGGTATATTGCAAATTACATGATACCTAATCCTCCCAAGTTATGTATGCCATTATTGAGATTAGAATTTCCATTTCTTTGGAGAGATCAAATAAATGGTCGTGCTAAACGTGCTGTAAAAGATCAACCGTTACCACTTTTATTATCGTCTCATCGTGGTCATACAAAACCAATTACATGTCTTCAATTAATTCCTAACGCACGTATTATTATTAGGTATTTATTTATTGATTTATTTATTTATTTATTTATATCATTATGAATCATGATATAATATTATTTATGATTGTATTATTATTTTTAAGTGGAAGTTTAGATCATACGGTACGTTTATGGACTTTAGGAGGACGTTACATATCAACTTTGGGAACTTTTAAAGAATGGATGCCAATTTTACCTAATATACCTGCATATCAATATTTTCAACACTTTAGATATCCCATGGATATCAAAAGATCAGCTAGTTTTACTACCATGAAAGTAATAAACAAATATAACACGATACATTAATATATCTCATATACATATAATAATTAATAATAATAATAATAATAATAATAATAATAATAATTTATAAACAAGGTTCTTCAAGGAGGCTTAGGCTCAGTTGAAGCTAAAGATATTGACGAAAGTGATTATTTCAAAGAAATACCTGAAGAAGGTAGATTAATGTTGTATGGAGTACAATTGCAAAGTCCATTTCTTGGTAATTATTTCAAAGTATACGACAAAACGAGACATTACATTGAACCAATCATATTGGATAATTCTTTGACGCATGTAAGTTTATAATTTAGAACATTTTCTAAGATATTATATATATATATATATAACTTTGATCCTTTTTTTTTATAACATTGATAGATACCGGTGTATACGCATCTAACGACACATGATTTAAATCACGTTGAATCTAAATTATCTTTAATTGTACATGACAAAAAGGAATTGCATTGAAACGACGTCTATATATATATATACATATATATATATATATAATCATTGTTATTAATTTTATTCATGCCAAATAATATTACGAATAAATAAAAAAAAGAAGAAGAAGAAGAAGAAAGATATAGTAATGAATAAAATTAAAACCAAATTGTCATACAAAGAAACATTATAAAAGTAGAAACACTCATAGTATAACTGAGTATATTATTATTTTTTTTTTTTTTTATGAAGTATTTAATACAAAATTATAACATACGTACGTCGATGAAAAATAGAAAGCACAACACCACACATTGTATGTGCATATCAGATAATTCATAATAAGTTCATTGGATTTTTGATATGTTACTCAATAGCGTACAAAAATTCTTGAACAGTTGAAATATTATATTAAACAGGTTATGCTTAATAATAATAATAATAATAATAATAATAATAATATTAATAGTGCTTTTATGATTAAATATCCAATTTTTAATTGAAAAAGTATATATATATATAAATTAAATTATTCAGTTTCCATCATGGAATAACGCGGTGGTGTTTTCCAAATTGCACTGGATGTACGTTTCAATTTGTTTCTATCAATGCCAATAAATAATTCTGTTAAATCTGGTGTACACTTTCGAGTATCGAAGAATTTATAAATTGCTATATCCGGTATATATCTTTGCATCGCTAATTGTGCTTTTCTAACATTTGCTAAAACAAATATAAATATACAAAATTAATATTATTAATATTATTATTATTATTTAAAATCAAAGTATATATTTGTTAAATAATAATGATTAAAAAAAAAAAATACTTACGTTGTGCCCAATGAGGAATAACATGTTTTGGTCTACTTTCATCATCTGATTCATCATCATCAGGTTCACTATCAAGAACATAATTTACTGGTTCCGGATTTTTATTAACAGCTACTTGTTTATTCTAAAAAAAAAACAAAAACAATATATTATATTAATCATATCATAAATAATATATAATATAAAAAAACAACAACAAAAAAAAAAATACAAGAACAACTAACTTTAGCTTGCGATTGTATCATTTGTGCTTTCAATCTCATTGTTTCTAAAGCAATTTGTTGTTGAGCTCTTGCTTCCTGTTCTCTACGTTTTTCAGCTTCCTGTTCTCTACGTCTTTGTTCAACAAGTAAACGTTCAGCTTCTTCTTGTTCAATTAATCGTTGTAATCTCAATTGTTCTTCTAATTTTCTCTTCTCTTCTTTTTCCTATAAAAAAATAAAAAAACAAGTTACAACAATTATATATAGGGTTGTTCTCTTGTTTCTTTTTTTTTTTTATAGATTGTATTTTACCTGAGCTCTTTGTAATTGTGCGAGCCGTTTCTTTTCCATTTCTTCCCGTTGTTTTTCTTGCAATTGTTGTGCCAATTTTGCTTTCTCTTCTTTTTCTCGTTCCGCCCTCAAACGTTTCTCCATTTCTTGTTTCTCTTTGGCTTCACGTGCCAATCTATTCTTCAATTCTTTTTCTTCTCTCTTTCTACAAGGGGACAAATGATTTTTTTTTTTACATTAAATTAAATTAAATTAATAACAATCATTTTTGTAAATATTACAATTGTATTATTACCTTCTTTTCTCTTCTGTCTGCAATCTCAAAGCTTCGTCTCTTTTTCTCCTTGCATTTTCTTCATTACCTTGTTTACGTTTCTTTTCTTCTATTTTATCTATAGAATTTTGTTTGCTAGTTGATTTTAATATTGGAATAAATGATTCCATTGATGTTAAAATATTTGTACGCGAGGCGGTTAAAGCTTTCGTAGACTGAAAATAAAATATAAATTTATTTAAAAAAAAAGAAAAATGTATCTTTTACATTGAAAGGATGTAATAATAAATAGAAAATTATTTGTATATTGAAATTTACGCTTGGAAGTATTAAATTGTTCACTGGTGTATGTGCAATACGATTAACAGACATTGGTAATTGTATTTTAGGTTTACAAAGTGGAGTTGCTTTCTGTTTTATTTTGGAAATAGTTTTTTCATTCTGCGATAACAATTTGATTTTGTTTTCTATGTTATATTTATTCTGAAAAAAAAATAAAATGAGATTGTTATTAATGATAAGATAAAATGAAAACAAAAAAAAAAGAAAAAAAGAAAAACAATCAAACAATTCACTCACTTCTTTAATGTCTTCTTCTTCCTTAACTTGTCTGGCCAAAGAAATTTTTTTCGCTTTGGCAAGCGACTTACGAGCTAATTTTTGTGCAACATTTTTATCAACTTCAGCAGCAGCCATTGCACGTGTTTTAGTTCTGGTTATTCTCCCAGGTGCATCAACGTCATTTAATTTCGGACTACTCATGCAAACTTGTTCAAATGCTTCAACTCGTTTTTTAACAGATTCCTTGGCATAAGGACTGAACAAGGCATTAGATTTGTATGCACTTTTAATATCCTTTATAGTAGCATTTTCTTTTGTAATAAATTTTACTGGTGTATTAAGAACTTCTTCGTCACTCGTTGATGGTGATTTCATCATCATTTGATTTTGTTTCTTAATATTATTTACTTTCATAGTTTTAACCTTTCCTCGTATTTTCTTTAATTCCGGTGATGATTCGTCATCGGTTATTAATTCGTCGAATTCTTTATTTGCCATAGCTTCTTTCAATTGTTCTATTTTATTCTTTTGCTCTTTCTTAGGTTTAATAATCGTATTATTATCATCAGATGCAGTATTATTATTATTATTATTATTATTATTATTTAATTTATTATTCTTATCATTTTGTTCGTTAGTTTTTAATTGTTTATTGTCATTTTCATTGCTAATCAAATTAGCTGAATTTTTCTTTATCGTTACTGTCTCGTTTAATGCTAAATGCCTTGATAAAGGTTCTATAACTACTGTTGCGTTCATTATTTTATCTAATAAATTAGAACTAACTTTCATCGTTGAATTCATAATTGGAGGATGTTTTGGTAATGCATCTTCATACATTGATGGTTCATCAATATCATCCGTGATACGAGCAGGTGGTGTTTCATTGACTACATTATCTTTCTTATTATTACCTTTTTGATTATCTTTCGAAATTTTTCTTTCACTAGTTCTACGATTTTCTAAACTATAAGTACAATCATTAAATTTAACATTGTCCTCTTCAGCGCTAATTTGCATTTTGTTATTGTCATTGATATTTTCTTGATAATTGTTACTATTTTTGTCTTCCTCAATTCTACTGTGTTTCGCTGGTCTTTTATCTTCATCTTCATCAGAACTTCGTGAAGATTTGGTCCTTTTGATTTTTTTATCGGAATGTACCTACAATAATAAAATCAATTATATTTCATTAATGAATGTCTGGTTAAATGATATTTGATCTATAAATTAATAGAAACCTTATAAGTATCGTTGTTGGATTGAGAGTTTTCAACAGGTCTTCGTAATTTAGTATTCAACAGCATAGATTGTTGTTTTCTTATATTATCTGCAGCAGCTTTAGAAGCATTACGCCTTGTACTTCTAACACCAATAGTTTCTTCTAAATTCATTTCATTTTTCACTTTATCATCATTATCAATGGAAGATACTGTATCCTCAGTATTTAATATATTATCTTCAGGTATTGTTTCAATACGTTGTAAACCCTTTTTATTAACTAATTTTGAAGTTTTTGTTATAAGAGGCACAGACGGTGATTGTGATATTTGTGCTACCATAGCACGAAGATAACTTAAAAGTTCATCCGCATTATCTCTTATAGATTTTTTAACTTCTTCGCAACAATTAAAAAGATCTTCAGCATCTTTAGCAATAATCGATTTGATCCGATCTTTAGAATAATTATTCATTTTTAAAACCTAACAACAAATCAATATTAACATTGTTTATATAAATATATCAGAGTTACAATGTGACATGCATTCAATTAAATCAAACGTGAAATAATGAACATAAATCAATGTAGAAAATTTTTTACAAATATTATACAATATGAATTTATCATTAACTATTTAATTATGTTAGAATAATAAATGATAAGTTTATAATATGGTTAAACTATAGGTATGCTTAAATAGCGCGCGAAAATGACCTTAAACATTAAACTCATACCTTAATGTTCTAAACAGTTTAATTAGATTACAAGTTAAATGAATGATGATGTATTTCAGTTACACTTCGTTAATATACAACTATCACGTAAAATAATAAATTTTTAATAAATATTCATAAAAATGAAACTAAATAAACTGTCACCGAGGACGCCCATTTCGCGTACAACCGGGCTATATTAAGTCGGCTTTTATTTCTCACACGTTTCTACTTAACGTCTTTTCCGTTTAATTTGAATTTTTAACTACTGGCGCCACCTTGATTCGTAACAAGTCAAACCAATCGAGATCATTTGTAAATTCCTCAAAAGTGCATTTATAAAAGTGTATTCTTCATTGTGATTGGTCGATCCTGTATATTTATTTGAATTTTTAACTATTGGCGCCACCTGATTTGTAAAAAGTTAAACCAATCGAGATCATTTGTAAATTCCTCAAAGTGCATTTATGAAAGTGTATTCTTGATTGTGATTGGTTGATACTAAATATGCGTATTCGCTTTAAAGATAAATGGAAAATTTGTTGCATTTTTTAATCTTTTTTTATCTTACAAAATTACTCATGCAATAGTATCTACTATATATATATATATATATATATATATATATATATATATGTATTTATAGTAAATGAATGTCACGTGTTTATTCGTATTTATAAAAAATCATAAAAAATCTTGATAATACTAATAATAATAATAATAATAATAATAACAATGCAGAAGGAATTTTTATTCAACAAATCTAATAAGTTTAATAATGCAATTACATTTCTAAGATATATAGATATGTAGATACATATAGATATCTATTAACCAATCACAATTTTGGATTAAAAAATAAAATCGAGTTAATATATAAGTGTGACGATAAATATATATTATAATTAAACAGGATGTATAAACGGGATATAATATTAAAGGGGCGCGAAAGAAAAAAACAAGATTTAAACTTCGATTAGATTTAATCTTTGTTTATCATATCATAAAGTTACAATTTTTATTTTTCAACAAAGAATGATGTATTAGTATTACTTATATTTTATAACCAAGTAAAAGATAGTTTCTATATAAATTGTTATATATATATATATATAGACATATATATATATATGTTAATAATTATAATTAAATTTTAATATTTATTTAAATTTGTGATATCTCAACATACTCATATTTATTTGTTAATAATTTAAATAAGGTAATTACAAATATTCATAATAATGTTTTAATCATGATTTAGTTTCTAATTGACATAATTATATAAATTTAAATTTGAAAATGATCATGATTAACAAAATGATTTAATTTAATTTCTTTTTACAAGACACAACTGTGCTGTTATAGAAATTAAAAAGAAATATGGACTCATTTAATTTGAAATCAACTGATCCTAATACAATTCTGTCATTAATAGAAGAATTAAGTGATTTATCTTATGCAGAAATACAATTAAAATTAAATACATACGTACGTATAATTGATAATACAAATTAATTTATTTTTAATTAATTAATTATTTAAGAATACTAATTAATATAATTTTTCATATTTTTCTTCTTTTTTTTTTTCTTTTTCAGATACAAACTAAGACTGGTACAAAATTATGTTTCCTTGCTTCTATTTTATATGAAAGAAAAGAAACAGTTATACATGTAATAGGTAACAAAATTTTGGATCAAGAATTAAGATTACCTGTAAGTAAAATATATTCTTATTTGTTAATTAATTAAACAATTAGATTAAATAATTAATATTGTTTTTAAATACCTCCCCCTTCTCCCCCCCCCAACACGTATATTCAATTAATAATTCATTTTCAGATATCAAATATCTTAAATAAAATAATTGATTCGCCGAAAACAATAATGGCTAGTTCTTCCGAATTAACTAAAGAATTATTACAACACATTTATTTATTAGATAAACATTATATAGATGAACCATTTTTGTTAATTCCTGTACAACATCATGATCATCATGATCATCATCATCATCATCATCATCGTCGTCATGATCCAAAACAATTAACGGCATTGGTCGTGTGCATAATTGGTTGTGAAAATAAAACTACATCTATAGAGACATGTACAAAAATAGTTGTGGAATGTTTTAGGTAAAATAGAATTTTCTTCCTTTTTTTTTTTTTTTTTTTTTTTTTTTTTTAATGTTTATAGAAAAATAGAGAATAAATCTATTTTCTATAAATGAGAATTAATTAAATTAGGGATACATATTTTTGTAGTAGTAGTAGCAATAGTAAATTCTACTACTGTGTATAGATATTGCCTTGGATATGTTCTAAGCTCGTTAAGATGTTACGAAGAAACTCGATTAAAACATCAATGTCAAAATATACTTGCTATTTCTAGAAAACTTATTACTCGTTTAGGTACATTACATTTTTTTCTATTTAATATACATTTCATTTTATTTTATATAAATATATATGTATTAATTTAAAATTATATTATTCAATAGGAGATTTAACTGATCTATTACGTGAAATTATGACTGAAGTTAGAAATCTTACGAAAGCTGAACGATGTTCCTTATTTCTTTTGGAAAATGATCAACAAGAGTTAGTTGCATATGTGTTCGATGGAATATCCATAAAAGAAGTGAGAGTTGTTATTATTATTTATATTTGATTACATAATTTATATATATAAAATAATTCTAATATTTTGTTTGTACAGTTTGTTAAAGAAATGCGAATATCTGTGAGTAAAGGAATCGCTGGTCACGTTGCTATGACTGGACAATTATTAAATATCAAAGATGCTTATGAACATCCATTATTTTATAAAGGTATCGATGAAGCAACTGGTTTTAAGACTAAAAATATACTTTGCTTTCCAATCCGTGACGAAAATGGAATAGTTGGTAAATATTAATATATACAATTATTATCATTAATTTAATAATTAAACGATGTATAATAAATGTTAACAGGTGTCGCTCAACTTTGTAATAAAATAGGTGGCTTGTATTTTGACGATTTTGACGAAGAAATTGCAACTGCTGTTAGTATTTATTGTGGTATTACGATTATGCATAGTATTGTTTATAAAAAAATGAAAGATGCACAAGCTAGAAATAAATTGAGCAATGAAGTGATGATGTATCATATGAAGGTAAAACTGTAAATCTTAAATTTACATCATTTATTTGTTTTTAAACATATTCTAATACATCAAATTGTAGGTCGAAGACGAAGCTGTTTTTGAATTGCTTAATTGGAAAGTTAAAGATAACATATCAGACTTTGGTGAATTTCATTTTAGTCCTAGAGATATATCCTATGAAGACATGTCTTGTTGTATGATCAAAATTTTTAGTGATTTAAATTTTATTCAATATTTTAAAATTAAAATGAACACATTAGCCAGGTAATTTAAAATTAATAGAAAATAGAAATATTTCATTGAGTTAAAGATTAATGTAAATATCTTTTTTTTTTCTTATTATGCAGGTTTATATTATATGTTAAAAAAGCTTACAGACATGCGCCATATCATAATTGGGTGCACGCTTTTTCCGTAGCACACTTTGCTTATTTATTAATTAAAAATTTGAATCTTATCAAAGACAATTATTTAACGTACTTGCAAGCTTATGTATTTTTAGTATCGTGTCTGTGTCACGACATTGATCACAGAGGAACCAATAATGCTTTTCAAACTACGTCCGATACAGTTTTAGCAAGTCTTTATAGTTCTGAAGGTTCTGTCATGGAGGTAGATCAATCTTATGAATTATTTGATTTATATTATAAATATAGATTATATATATATATATAAGTATAATTATTTAACAGAGACATCATTTTGCACAAACTATGTGCATCTTAAATACAGAAGGTTGTAACATATTTGAACATTTTACTAGTCAACAATACAGAGAAGCATTGGGTTTTCTAAAAGTAACATTTTAGCAACCGATTTAGCATCTCACTTGCGCGATATCAAAAAACAAAGCGAAATGATCAAAAATGGATATAAAAGTGATGATACGAAAAATCAAAAACTTCTTTGTGGTATGTTAATGACCTGTTGTGATCTCAGTGATCAAACTAAGGATTGGACGATTACCAAAAAAACTGCTGTAATTATTATTACAATTTTTTTTTTTAAATCCTGAGATACAAGAGAAAGCTGATAATACAATTTGAAATATTTTCTTTTTTTGTTTTTTTTTTTATTAGGAATTAATTTACGAAGAATTTTTTTCTCAAGGTGATTTGGAAAGAAGTATGGGTAAAACACCGATAGAAATGATGGATAGAAATAAAGCTTTTATACCGGATCTACAAGTTGAATTTATTACAGATATTGTTGTTCCAGTTTTTACGTAAGTATTATTTATAAATCTACGAAATTGTTTTTTTTTTTTTTTTTATGTTTAGAAGAAGAAAGAGAACAAAAAAAAAAAAAGAACTACTTGTTTCTTTTCTTAGTAATCTGGCCATGTTATTTCCAATGGCTAAATCATTTGTTGACAATTTGAAACATAATAAAAATTTATGGGAAGCTTCGAAAAAGGTATTTGAAAAATATGCCGAAAATGGAATACAGGGTATGAAAGTCCTGTTGGATCCTAATTTTGAAACTGAAGTATTCCATATTTATTGTAAAAACAGTCAAGAGAATACAAATGTTGTTCCATGTTAAATCTTAAAAAAAAACAAAATATTTATATTTAAATAATAATAATAATAATTACATGCAAATGTATAAAATAATAATAGTTAGAAAATATTTAATATTAGTTCTGTAAAAAAAAAAAACGATATTAATGTTAAATATAAATCTTACATATTTAAATATTTAATTGAAAAAAAAAAAGAGGTTAACACGAAATATTTCCAATTTAGAATAAAATTCAAAATATTTCCTTCGTTCCTTCTATCTTTTTTATTTTTTATATTTATACCTAAAATATTTAATTATTAGCATTCATTTTAATATTTATAACTATTTTTTACTTTTTTTTCGATTGGCTACATTGACGGGAGAACAAAATTGAGTGTTACATATTTTAAAGTTGGCTGCACTTTTAAATGTTGTTTTGACTCAACACAACGTTTAATGATAGTCGTATATATACAAATGTTTCATAATTATTAATAATGTGTGCAATTTATTGATATATGCGATATATATTTTAACATATATTATTTAAATATTATAAAAGAAAATAGTTTGTTTAAAAAAATAATAATAAAATTATACATACATACATACTTACATACATACGTGCTTGGTTATATGTGTATGTATATATCGATTATCACTAATGTTGCATTGCGTCATAATAAAAATGTGTCACAGGAAGAAAAGTTATTGTTTTAAAAAGTTTTTATTTATATCATATTAAATTAATATAATAGTGTTAATGTGAATATAATTATTTAAAGTGTATTTTGTGTAATTTTATTAATTACTATTTCATAATGGTTAGAATAACCAAACTTATAACAAATGTCAATTTATTTCTAACCTCAAAATAATATCATATATGTAAAATAAAATTTGAATAATTAATCAATTAATCAATCAATCAATCAATCAATCTCTGTTTTTAATAGAGATGATAATAATATTGTTAATAATATGAAAACAAATAAGAATCAATGAATAATATAATAAGTTACATTCGTAAATTATTTTTTAAAATGAGTTCCGACGAAGATTATAATATAGCAGCTAGATATAGAACAGTTAGAAAACGTTTAGATAGTCTTGGTTATCAACAAGCATTATCTTTGGATGCTCTTCCATTAATTGAACGATTGTTGGCTGATCTTATTCAAACTACAGAAAGTTTAAAACATTTTAAAACTGTTGCACAAGATAACATCGAAGTACGTACAATAAATGTATAATATTATTATTAAATGTGTCAATTAAAATTTGTTCTTTTTACAAAACATATCACTTTTGACAAATTATAAGAAGTTTACTGAAGTTTATCAAACAATTGATAGATAAGGAAATATTTCATCTCAATCAAAGTTAGTTACAAATGTCAAAATCAATTTCACATTCTCAAAATTATCCTATTATTATTATTATTATTATTATTATTATTATTATTATTATTAAAATTGAAAGATTATTAATTGATTATTATTTTCTTTCTTTCTTAAATTCTGTACAGGCATGTAATCAATTGCAATTAATAATTGATCCATATAAATGTGACAATGCAAGATTAGTTCAGGAATGTAATCAACTTCATTTGGATCTGATAGAAACAGAAGAAACTTATCAAAAACAAATCAAGGATTTGAAGAAACAGGTGTACAAATTGGAATGCGAATGTAACGATTTGCAATTAGCTTCTTCCAGAAATTTACAAAAGATTAAAGATCTTGAAATTGAATCAGCTAAAAAAGTCAAAGAAGATATTGGATCTCCAAGGGAAATGTTTGAAACCGATTATAAGCAATGTAGGAATAGGTAAGAAATTTATTACATATTATTCTAATGTAGTATTTTGTTTAGTTTTTTCTTAAATTTATATTAAATACATTTTTCTAGGTAGTAAAAAACGTCCTTGTTATCCACTAAGAAGACCAGTTATAGAAGCTGAGCCATTACCTAATACAGGAAGTACTCACAGTTCCTTACCCAGTTCTCATTCAGTTGAACCAAAAATATTAGATTTACTAAGTATGGCAGATCATAGAATGAGCTGTCTAAGTCACGAGGTTACAAAACTTAAAGGAGAACTTTCATTACAAACTGATAATGTATATACTTTACAAAAATCAGGTATGTAAAACATATCAAAGTTTGTGTTAACTAAATGATTTTTTTTTTTTTGTATATTACGTTTAATCGATCAATTGAAATATAATATTAATTGCAGTTAACAACAAAAGAAAAAGAGATAATGAGACTGAAAAAATTATTAGAGGGTGGTCGACCATACAGTGCTGTTGTTAAGGATTGTCTTTGTAAACAAGTTGATAAAATGCACGTTGCATCTAATGATGTCGATGAAAATATTGATTTAAAGACTATTTTACAAAGTAAACAAGAATTAGAACAACAGTTAAAAGGTGAGAATGTAATTTTGAAAATTCAAAATAATTGTCGCACACACACACACACACACACACACAATTTTTTATAGAGAGACCTTTGAAATGATTATTGCATTTATGAAATTTATCAGAAGCTGTAAATAAACAACACGAAGTTATGTCCCAAGCAATGAAACTTGCTGAACGAAATGAAGAATTAGAAAAAGAATTAAGGGACATAGATCACATTGCATTAGCTGTTGAAGCTGATTGCAATTCTGCAGTTAAAGAAAATAACAGAAGAGTTTATAGACTTCAAGAAAAATTGGAAGATGTAATGGAACAAGTTCACACTTTAGAAACAGAATTAGCAATGAAACGTAGAGAAGTTCAAGAATTAACAGCAGATCTTGAAGCGAGTAAACTTGAAAAACGAAATGTTCAACGTACTTTAGAATCTACGTTAGAAGAAAAGAAAAGAATTACTAATAAAATTAATCAATTAACAATAATAGGTATGTCCTTTAAGATTTTGATGATAACAGTTTGTATAACAATATTTAATTTAAATTGTTAATATTATTATTCTTATTATTATTATAGAAAAAAGTTTAAACGATGAAATAGAAAGATTATCGAAAGAGAGTGAATCTCAGAAACAAGATATTATACAATTGCAATATACAAATAAAGCATTGAGAGAACAATTAGGTTCTTCAAGTAAAGTTGTGGATGGTGCTAATGAAAATGATTTGAAACAGTTAAGAGAAAAAGGTGAAAAAAATGATCAAAATAGAGGAAAGAAAAGTATGGCAAGTAGAACAGGTAATTTATATTTGTTTACACCTGTTGTTTAATCATACTATAAAGAAGCTTCGATTGAAATTATTTTATTTTCATAGATGCAGATGATAGGGGGGAATATTCGTCGTCATCATCTCAAGAAAATGATAGGACATCTGAAAACTTACGAAAATTAATTATTGAAAAAGATTTACAAATAGATAATGTATGTAGAAATAATTTATTTCATTTATTTATTATATTTTATTTGTTAATTATTAAAAAAAAATATATATATATATAAATTTTATATAGTTACAACAAAATATAAAACAATTAGAAAACGAACGAGATTACTTCAGAAATGAATGCAATTGTTTGAAGCATCAGAAAGATGAAAGTTCTAATAAAGAAAATGTAAGATTAATTTTCTTTCATTTATTTATTTATATTAACATTAAATAAATATTTAAATAAACTTTTAATTTGTTTAAAAAAAAAAAAAAAAAAAAAATATAGGTCGAATTGTGGACGAGATCGTACGAATTAAGATGTCAATTAAATGAAAAGGAAAAAATAATCTTTGAATTGCAAAAGGAGAAAAATGATTTGTATCACGAAAAGAAAGAATTGGAAACGCAATTGGAAGTTTGTAAAAGTCAATCAAAAAGATCTTGCTTGTCTTGTGCATCTGGTGCAGTTGGTACCAGCATGCAGCATCCATCTTCCACGTTGTCGCATGACATTGGTACAGAAAATACAAAAGTAAGTAGAAAAATAACTTGAATATTAGAAATATTATTCCACATTGGAAATATTTGATGATATTTGAAATATATTTTTTTTACAGGTAATGTTAGATTCTTTAAGTCGTGAAAGGGATACAGCAAGAGCAGATGTTCAACGTTTGATAGAAGAACGCGATGCGTTATATGAAAGACTCAAGGTATTCTAATTTGATTATATCAACAAGTATACTTTTAAAATAAACAAATTATATTAATAAATAATTATTTTCTAATCTAGGGAACACAAAGAGGAACTGTAAATGATTACGATGATCAATTGGAAGACTTACAAGAAGAATTGAGAAGAACCAAACAAGAATTAACCGTTCAACGTACACAATTTTTTCAACTTAGGTATATAACGTTGATATATATTTCCTTTGTTTGTAATAAATGACATTGACAAGTGATACGTATTTTTTTTTTTTAAATGATATTACATTTTGTTTAAAAGAAAAAAATAAATTAAAATAAAGTATTTATTATTCAGGGCATTGCAGGATCAAACGGATCAAGCTTTAGGAGATATACAGGGTCAATTAACACAATCTGAAACGGAATTAAATAAAGCTATGGATCGTAATAGAAATATGGAACAACAACATTTACAGCTTGACAATCAAGTGAAGGAATTGAAACAAGAGATCAATAATCTTCATACAAATATGGCGCATTTGGATCGAGAAAAAGATCAATTATTGGTTAGTATCATTTATATCTAATTATATTATTGTAATATTAATTCAAAAATACTATTACAATTATATTGTTTTTGTTTTTTCTTATTAGATAGTGTTAGATGAGAAGACTGAAAAAATTGTCGCATTGGAAAGAGAATTAATACACAAGGAGCAACAAGCTAGTAGCATGGAACAACAAATGCGAGATTTACGACATAAAAATGAGTGAGTACATGAAATATTTTTCATATTAATACAAATCATTGCAAATTATGGCACACAGTTTAAAGAATTAAGCCATAATCCGTAATAATATAATACATTAAATTATATATATATACAATATAATTAAAAAAAGTACATATTGATATTTAATAAATAAAACTATACAAGAACTTAAAAAATATTAAATAGTCTTATTTATAGACATTGCACACAGATTACTATTTACATTATTAAATATTGTTAAACGACGTTTCTTCGTTCATTTTTTTTTTATACAATTTGAGCCTGAGATTGTTTCATGTAATAATTAATATGTCAAATATTTAAAGATTGATCATTTTGATGTTTACTATTTAAAAGTCTAGCTAACGTTACAGTTGGTGGTTGACATTCACCTGATGACACCACATTGCTACTTTCAATTTCACTCGCATCTAAATTTTCCGTAATTCTTTTATAACCCGGACGGCATTCGCAAATGGCTTTAGACTGTGACTCATTAACCCACAACTCGTTTTTCGGAATCCTCCGTGCAACCAACCATTCTCCTGCCGTACATGGTCCTTGAGTGTACAATTTGTAACATTTTGTATTAATTAATACCATTCCTGGTATATTTTCGCAACTATTATTATTATTATTATTATCATCATCATCGTTTGTCGAACACTTGTCAGTATTTTTGAAATCATTGGTACAACCACACAATCCATTGTAACTTATACCATCGATTGAAGGTCGTACGGTGTAATCATAGGATACAACTTGTCCGTTTGGACATGGTCCTTTAGTACCAATCTTATAACAAGTATTTTCTTCAGGAAAATATAATCTTCTTCTTCTACATGGTATTGGTACACAAGTTGATGTGTTAGTTATCATGTAACCATTTTCACAAGGACCTTTTGTATACAGTCTGTAACATAATCCATCCTGATAGAGTATATGATTGCTTTTACATTTACATTTGGCACGAATCACATTATCCTCTTGATGATGAGTATCCATTGCATCAACAACAAACTGATGACCTTTTGGACATGGTCCAATACTTCCTAAAATTAAACAACCCAATCAAATATAATTACATTCAATTAATAGATTATTATTGTCCATATAATCAATCAATTTACCTAATTGATAACACATTCCAGTTGATTCGTGATAGTGTGGTAATTTAGGATGACAACCACATACACCACCAGGTAGAAATAATTCTCCTGGTTCAGTACATGGACCTTTCGTGTAATGTTCATGACACCCACCAACACTACCAGGCCAATAATATCTTCCCAATTCACCTGTCATCGAACAGGAACACTTAGCTAATCCGTCTTCTCCTAAAATTAAAAGTTCACCTCGTGGACAAGGTCCTTTGGTCAGTTTAGGATAACACTTGTTGTCTCTTGGCCAATAAACATCCCCAATTCTCGAACAAGTTTCTGGTTCTCGACAGATACCCCAACGTCGTTTTGAATTGAGACTATTAAACAGATTTAAAATAAAGACAATCAATATGGATTATCAATCATAAAAAATGAAATACAAGTTATCCTTCATTAGAATCATCAGATTACACTGACCTAGTTTTAGCATGGGTTTCTGGAACCGGTGCAAAGTATTGTCCTCTCGGACAAGACGACCTTGTAAATATCGGATAACAAAGTGCATCTCTTGGAGATTGTGCTGTCCCTGGTGGACATCTGCATTCTGCTATCGTTCCAGAACCACCTGCAGCTGGACCCAATTCCATTGTCTCAGGACAGGGTGCTCCAATCTAATGAACCCATATTTTCTTATCAATTTAGTTCAACATTTTCTTTTTTTATCAAGATTTACAACAGATTATTGATATTAACTTGAAAGATTTTATAACATTTCCCATCAGGTGGCCAATATAATAATTGCCATCCACGTGGTTGTAAGGCACAGGGATTGCTCAATGGATCTGCCCATGGTGGTGGTATTATCACTCCTTTGATATTTGTTATTGTGATGCATAATAAAATAATATTCTTCAAGAGATTTGTCATCGTCCTAAAAAAAAAAAAAAAAAAAAAAAAACAAAAACAATCAATAGGAAAATGTTTTGAATTATTGGTCAAATTTGATTGGGGGATTATTGTGGGGGAGGTGGGGGGGGTAGTAAATGTAAAATTAAATAGTCAAAATAAAATCAAATGATTCTACTTTCACTAATTCACTATGGCAATGGCATTGTCCTTCGTAAGCAAAGCACAAATAAAGAAATATGCTTACAGAATGTGAATAACATTTCGTTTCTTCGTTTGAAATGCTTTTTATGTCATGGACATATATATATATATATATAACACGTACGAAATCTTTTTTTCAAAATACCTAATCAAAATGTACTTTCCCCATTTTTTTTCTTTTTTTTTTTTCTATACAATATTTAATCTTCTTCATTTTATTTGTCATTTATTTATTTTAAATACATTTTGTTGTGTCCATGTTCTTTTTTGTTTATTTGTTTGTTTGTTTAGTAAAAAATTGATGATATCTTTGTTTTAATTTTTTTTTTTTTTTTTTTATTAATTTAATTGTCAATGAATGTTTCTATGAGAAAGATAAGAATCGTAAAAATGTTAGTGTAAAATATTTGGGGGAAAGGGGAGACTATTAATAAATCATCATTATTACACAATCATCTAATTGGTTGTTAACCGTTCAAGTTTGAAACGCTTCAAATCCTTACATCACAACTTTCACATTTGTGGTTGTATTTTAAATCGTAAAAGATGTTACGATAAAAAACTACTATTTTGTTTATAATTTCATTAAATATTATCTATTAAATATAAACTTCAATTATTTATCATCATCATCATCATCATCATCATCATAAAAATAATAATAATAATAATAATAATAGAAGATAATACACATTCCCATGGAAACGGGAGTGTACTTTTTTTTTTTTTTTTGCTTTTTTTTTTTAAATGTCGGCTATTCAAAAAAATATGATATTTAAATTAAATCGTATGCGCGCGTAACATCGTGTGCGAATTGAAAACCCCTAAAAGAAAAAAAGAGAGACATAAAGAAAAACAACATGTTCAATTAAAATATACGATCAATGATGATGATGAAGAAGAAGAAGATTTCAAGTAGTGTTAATCGATAAGGAAAAAAAAAAATAATAATAATAATAATTACAATTATGGATCCTTGTTGCATCCTGTGTCCTTATTGTTTTTTACCATGTGCGGAATACATTCAGTATAGGTACGAAATTATTAATTACAAATATAAACACAACGGTTTTTATTATTTATATTATTATTGCAAAACTAGACATGACTTTATTCATTCATTCATTCATTCATTCATTTTAGTTTTTTAATTTTTATTTTTTTTAATACACATATATGATTATATAAAGAGACAACATATTCTTTCCCCTCTCTTGATGAGATTATAATCTAATTATAGTTGTAGATAATTAAATGAAAAGAAAGAACAAAAAGAAAACGAAAAAAAACTAGAAAGTAATTAAAACTATTTCATAATTTGTACAACCAATAAACTATTTTTTTTTTTTTAAATCTAAATTAAATATTATTTTAACTTACGTAGTATAATCGATCCCACGTGAATCAAATGAACAAATTATATATATTTTTGTTTTTTGTTTGGATCTTTAATTAAATTTATTTCTAATAATTTTCTTCACATCACACATTTCAAATACAAACTCTTGATAAGATTATAATCTAACTATAGTTGTAGATAATTAAATGAAAAGAACAAAAAAAAACTAGAAAGTAATTAAAACTATTTTATAATTCATACAACCAACAAATTATTTTTTTTTAAATTTAAATTAAATATTATATTAACTTACGTAGTATAATCGATCCCACGTGAATCAAATGAACAAATTATATATTTCTTTGTTTTTTTTTTGGATCTTTAATTAAATTTATTTCACATCACACATTTAAAACACAAATTACAAAAGAAGAAAAAAAAAAGATATTATTTAAATAATTCAACTTTACAATGAAATGAATTGATTAATCTTCAAATGATATAGCAGATCATTTCAACAACCAAAAATTTCAGATGACGATGAGAGGATATAATGATGCCAATGATTTTAAAAAGTAAAGAAAGTTTTAAGGGGGTTCTTGCCGGCACGGAGACCGAGTTCAGACTGAAACTGAACGTGGGATTCCGTGATATTCGTTTGCTCTGCGTGTATTTCTTCTTTAGCCATTGCACAGTTACCTAACTCGTTCGTTACTTTGGAAACAAGAAATCAAATCAAATCACATCCAATTTGGTTTGTGTCAGAGGATGATGGTAATGGTGGTAGTGGTGGTGGTGGTGGTCAATCATTTCTCTTCTTTTTCTTATAAAATACAAAATTCTCTTCGTGATACATCTCGTTTGCAATGTTTTGCATTTGCTAAACTGGAAAAACCACCACTCGTTTTAGAATGGAATGTATTCTGAATCAGAATCCGCATTCTCTAAACACCTTCATTGTTAATCCCTATTGCACTTTCACATTATCCTTAACGTGACAATAAATGAATGAATGAATGAATGAATGAATTAATTAATTAATTAATGAGTTTATTACAATTTTATCAACTTAAATTAATGCATAATCTAATGAAAAACATTTATCAATAATTATTAAATCTGATTATAATGAAAATTACAAATGCAACTGGGATGAAACAAAATTACAAATGGCGGAGGGTATAATATGATCAGAAAGAAAAAAAAAAAAAAGAAATACTATGAAATCATCATTTTGATATCTCGTAACTAATATTACACATTACGAATACCATAAAGAATGATTACACAACATAGGTATTCCCTATAAGAAATCATTTCTTACGAATCGTAAAAGGTAACAAACTTGGGTTGAATGTTTTCGATTATAAATAGCCTTGAGACTTCTTAGAGCATAACTTTTAGGATGATGCTTTCGTTATTTATTTATTTTTTATTACTTAACATTGACGCAATACCTCGTTCGATAGGAATTCGTAGACGATTGTAACGGTTACGGGATTTAGAGGATGAAATTACATGAGAAATTCTTTGACTTGTTCTTTTCTTCTTTTCTTCCTCCCTCCCTCCCTCCCTCCCACTTCATCAGCAACAAACACCTTGTCGTTCCTATGTTAGAAGATTAAAACGGTTCTTTCTTATGCAGCTTCTTCTTAGCCCTAGAACACGCGTCAAGTGGGGACCGTTTCGTGGAACCGTGCAATGCCCTTTGCTTATAACGGTACGCTGATGTAAGAAGAAATGAAAGATTTTTGAAGGGTTACCCTTTTTTCTTTCCTTGATGATTTTGACATTAAATCAGGAGACAGAGAGAGATAGAAAGAGATAGAAAGATCACACTGCACGTGGATCATCTTCACAAAAAAAAGCATTCCTGATTCTTATCTGAAATAATAAAAAATAAGGAACATGATGATGATGATGATGATGTATCAGGTTGATGCACTCTCCTCCTCCTCCTCCTCCTCCTCCTCCTCCTCCTCCTCCTCCTCCTCCGTTCTTTGGTGAACAGTTACCAACCATTCAATTGATTTGTTGCTTTGTTAGATGATCTAAATTGTTGTTGTATCATTTTCTAAAAAAAACAAAAAGGTTTATACATACATTTTTGTAAATTCAGTTTTGTTAGATTGATAGTAATTAATTGGGTGTTGGTTTTATGTGATATAGGTTTCTTCAATACTGTATATACTATACTACAGTTTCAAAGAAATAGTCTTTGGTATCGAACGAGAATGAAAGTATATTTTTATACGTTTCCTCTCAAGGACAGAAACTAACGGGACGATACAATCTTCTTCTTCTTCTCTTCTAATAACTTTCATTCTTTATGTTGTCTTTTATCTTTTATCCTTGCTCTACCATCATCATCATCATCATTATCATTATCATTATCATTATTTATCTTCTATCTTTGGATTATTCATTTATCATTATATCAAATGTTATTTTAAGAATTATATTATAATGTTTCACATTCTTGAACAAATTTAATTTTGTTATTTTAAAACACCATACGCGTATTGTACAAAAGTTAAATTTAAAAAAAAAGGGGGAGAGGAGGAGGGTGAGGTAGGGGGAATAATCTTTGGTAGATCTTTCAAAGAGACTCATTTAAATTCATCATGCAATCCACTCGTCTCGCGTTTGAAAACTCTGAACGTGAACTTGAAAGAGGAAAGAACCTCTAAAACTGATTTTTCTTTCTTTCTTTCTTTCTTTCTTACTTACTTACATAGTCGTTCATTTTAAATCCTAAGAAATGCAGTCTCATTTCTTTATAACTTTGTTAATGTTCAATCTAAAAAGTAAAATGAAAAAATGATATACTTTCAAGTTTTTACTTGATTTCGGTGGTGGTTTAATATTTATTAATAATTGTTATGATTAAATTATGTAATGATATAAAAGAAAAATGGAATTTTTTAATTGATTTTTTTTTTTATTATGGTGGTCATTGAACTTATGATAAAACATGTTAGGGAGACATTTATATTAATTACCGGATATATAGGTATCAGGAAAGTGATATTTTCATAACGTTCCATACTTTCCCCATATGATATGTCTTATTTTTGTTTTTGTTTGTTTTTCTTCTTCTTCTTTCTATTTATTTATTCATATCTATTAATTTATTTTTGTTTAATTTTACGGTTTAAGAGAACCTTCTATTAACTTTCTTTTTGAATACAAGTATTCAATATGTATATATGTATATATATGTTTGTTTGTTTCTCTTTCTGTGTTAGAAGAAGAAGTGGTGTTTGAAGTTGTATCAACAGGTTAGAATTTAAAAATGACCGTAAATGTGCAAAATATTTCAACTAGTTTTGAAAGATCAACTATTCTCAGTTTTCACTTTCGTTCCCTTACGAGATGCGTAATTCACAATTTTAGATTTAAAATGGACCTGTATCGAGGTGAGTGTAAAGGAAGCTGAAGTTGAAGCTGTAGGTTGTTTGCTTGTAACAGAAAACAAGAATAAGAAAGAAAGACTACGACGATACGAGAGAAAGTATCTTTTAACGTTCTTGATGAAATCTCTCGCCTTCTTTTTTACATTTTTATTTTTTTTTTTTGTATTTTTATATATCTTATTGCAATCATCGTTACGATTACGCAAGTATCTTTTAGGAGGACTCGCATAATACAATAAGAATTTGATCAAACGAAGTTTTATTTAGTTTTTTTATTTTGGAATATATATATATTTTTTTATATTGAATTAATTCATTAATAATTTGCAAAGTAATTTTGTTGTAATAATTAATTAGATATATTATATAATATATATGTTAAATATTTAATATTGTATATACATATATAGTATTAATTTGTTTTTTAGTTATTTATTTTTAGTAATTTTTTGTTTAGTAATTTTATAATTTAAAATAAGGTAATGTATATATATATATATATATATATATATATATATATATATATTATATTTATATTATAATATATGTAATATATTATAATAATTAATTTAAATTATAATTGTTTTTTTAGTAATTTATTTTAGTAATTTTTTTTAGTTATTTGTTTTTTAGTAATTTAATAATTTAAAGTAAAGTAATATATATTGCACTATAAATATATATATATATATATATATATATGTTTTTATAATTTAAATAATTATAATTTAATATTATAATTGTTTTTTTAGAAATTTATTTTAGTAATTTATTTTAGTAATTTTTTTTAGTAATTTAATAATTTAAAGTAAGATAACATATACTGCACTATATATATGTGTATAAATCCAAATAACGTATATATTATTATTACAAACGTATAATCTTTTTATAGAAATGATCATTTATGACAATATCTCCTAATTAAAGTCAATTAAGTATTTCATTCATTAGAATCAATCTACCGAATTGCCCTTGTCCTTATTTCATGAACGTTGGTTAGTTACGAAACGAAAAAAATTACGTGATTATCGTACGCGAAAACGTGACAAGAATTTTTAATAATAATGTCATGTCTGTATATAAATATATATATATATATATATGTGTGTGTGTATTGACTTGTCAATTAGTGTATTCTAAACGTCTATTAATTATTTTCTTTTTTTTTTTTTTTTTTACAGAATATGCATTGATCAAAGTGCAGAATACGAACGTCAATTAAAATCTTTACAAATTGAAGTGAAAAATTGTCAAAGACAATTGGATACTTGCAACAATGATCGTGAAAATGCAATTCAAGAGAATCGTCGTTTGCAGGACGATCTTGCAGCTGTCATATGCGAGGTAAGAAATCTTCAACACGAATTGGAATCCTCCCGTGCCGAATCCTATGATTTGAAGAGACAATTGCAAACTTACGTTAGCGAAGTACGACGTGCTGAAGAAATGTTGAACAGAAAGGTAAACAACACGTTCAAACATTTTTGTTTGTTTCATCTAATTTCATTCTATCACTAATAAATAGGAAAATGAAAGAACGGAGATGTTAAATCACTTCAGAAGTTTAAGTTTGGAAGCCACAGTATTGGAAAACAATAATCACAGTTTAGAATCGGAAGCTGCAGAAGTAAGAGGAGCACTTCAAACTGCTAGAGATCGTTTGATAGATTTAGAAAGACAATTAGTTGATAAGGATTGTTTAATTAGAGGATATGAAACACAGGTATATCTTTTTTAACATTTTTTAATTTACAAACTTTCTTGTGTAAACTCACCTTGTTGAAAAGTTTCAAACCTAACACTAGAATGGGTTGAAAAGTTTTGAGCTTAACACAAAGAAAACACAACAACTGAATTTTGTTCAAAAAAAATAATCACCAACAGGTGGTTAAAGTTGTATGAAACTATTGTAAGATATGAGACTGAGATTTTTCATCTTTTTTTTTTTTTTTTTTATTTAGATAAGTGAATTAACGCAAAGTGTTGCAAGCATGGAAACACAGTTACGACAACAAACGGATCAAAGGCAAAGAGCAGAGGCTGATTTGAGTGCAGTAAGGGATTTGTGTATTAAAATGGATCAACAAAAGGATTCACTTATGCAACAACTAGAAGATAAAGATATGATGAAGGCACAGGTGAAGATATTTCATTAACAAATGTATTTTTTTTTTTTGAATAATGTTTAACATTGTTTGATTGTTTAGTATGACACACAATTGGTAAGATTGAGAACCGAACAGAGTGCTATTCAAGATCAAATGGATAGAGATCGTGCAACGATTGAACGTTTAGAAGCTTTGTTGGATCAAGCAAGAGAAGAATCTATCAAAGTTCAAACAACAAATCAAGAATTGCAGAATGAAATGTCGAGACTTAAACAAAAGATATCTGAACTTCAAACAACATTGTAAGAATTGTTTTTGATCTTGGATAAAAATCAATTAATAAATTCATTCTTTTCAATGTATAATTATAAAATTTTAGATCTGCCGAGTCATTAGAACTTAGACAATATCAAACTCAAGCTGCTGAGTATAGTAAACAAATCAGTGAACTTCGTAGACAAGTTACTAATGAAAGATTTGATCGTGCTAAGAAAGATGAAGAACATCGCAGGTTATTTCTTCATTTATATTATTATAATTATAAACATACAAAATATATAAATTTGATTGAATGAATTGATCATCATCTCGTATGATGTTTAATTTTTTGTTTCATAGAGGATCATCATCTAATTTTGTTTTCTTTTTATTTTTATTTTTATTTTCTTTCTCTCTCTTTACAGATCATTCAATTCATCGCCAGATAGTTTTAACGTAGACTTAAACGTGGTCATATAAGAAATAAAATTTAATATATATAATAAATCTATATATATATATATATATATTCGTTGATAGATATTTGAGTAAAGAAAAAGTGAAGGAATGTGGTTGCAGTCCATCATCATCATCATCATTATCTAAGGCAATCAATTTAGAAGCAGAAATATCACCAGGAATATCGAGTAAAGAATACACGAAATCGGGTATATTTGTAATTACTCAGAAAATAATTATAATATTTAATTTGGCCTCTTGAAATCAATAATTGGCTTATGAGAAGTACATATTGATAATGCAATTATTATTGCTATTTAGATGATGGGAATGAATCAACAGTTAAGATTCAAGTAGGCTTAGCTGAGAAGATGATTTTCACTGATGACGTTTTGATGGTAACAAATATATCAAATACAAATTCAGAATTTTATTAGAATATCTGTAATATTATATATTACATGATTTTTAATTATTTATAAAGCAGGAACCAATTGCTGCGTCAACACCTACAAAAAAATTGATGAAAAAGAGTTATTCTATTTCTTGTTGTATGAACAATCTCCCACAAGATGATGATACGACGACGAATGTTAAAAGAAGTGTTATTGATGATGAATCATCAGATCAGAAGATTATTTCTTCATTTCAATTATTGAAACATTCTATTGACAAATTTACAAATAATAATCTGAATTGTTTGCAATTTGCAAAATGTCGTCGATGTGCTGCTGCAAGCAAACAATTTATAGAAATGTCGGAGAATATTGTTCCTTGTACTGTAAGAAATGATGATATGAATAATACAATTCAAGATTTATATGTTAGAAATGTAACTAAAGCATTACGTGATGATGATGATGATGTTACCGTTTCATATCAGGATAAAAATTGTAAATGTTATCCTCCTTTGATTATAAATGATTATTCAATACGTCCTGAAGAATATCAAGAATATTACAAATTGAATTCTGATACAAAACTAATGTCACCTGACATAAGAAAAATGGAAACTGAACAACAACGAAGAATAATACCATCGTGCAAATCGAAAAAATGTAAATGCGTGTACAAGAATAAAAATGACAAATATTTGAGTGATACTATTACAAAATCAATTGATAAATATTCAACGGATATAAATGAATCTTACAAAATGAAATCACATGAACATGTTGTTCACAATTTGTCAAACAATGTATGGAAAGAAAAAACTAGAAGAGATGCTGATGGTTTTATATCACTAGATACGATAATGAATAATAATAATAATAATAATAGTCAAGATGATACTATAGTAATAGCATTTTCCAAGCCTAAATTTACTCAAGTTTTATCAGAGATAAAGGAACATACTAAGAGTTTAGAAAAACAAATTGAAAGTATAAATAATATTATACAAAATATAACTGTATTATCAGAAGAAACTACTGTTGCTCCATTATCATCGAGAAAAACAAATCTGCCAGTATTTTATGAAAATATTTATAGAATTACAAATGATTCGCAAAATGAAACAACACTTGTCAACATAAATAATAATAATAATAATAATGAAGAAGAAATAGTAGAAAACAATTGGTGTAAATGTATAAAAAGACGACGTGCAATTACAACAAGTTCGTCATTGATAAAACAAGATGTTACACGAGAACAACAACAACAACGTTCAAAATTAGAAGAAACGAAAGAACAACAATTTCCAAGTAAACAAATAAAAAAACAAGAAGAAGAAAAAGAAGAAGAAAAAGTAGAACTTGACCAAATGAATCATAAAAAAAGTGCATCTTATAAGAAGACAGACAAATTAAAACGAGTATCTTCTTCTTATTTACATAAAAAACAACCAAAGTCGTTCATTAGAAAAGAAAAAATGAAATTGTTAGTTAATAAATCATCGAAAATAAAAGACAACAATTATAACGATGAGCCAAATTGTAACACTGCCGCCACCATTTTGTACAATTCAACGACGAATAAGACTAAAGTATCGGAAAATGATACTATTAATGATTTATATTTACAAACAACATTTACACAATCGTCCAATTATCAAATAGTTGCTGCCACATCAGTATCGTCTATTAAATTAAATTTAAATAATAGCACAAGAAGTAATAATAATAATAATAATAATGATGATGATGATGATGATCATATTAAAAGAAAGAAATCTAAAATTATGAATAATGATGATGAAAAGATCGATGATCAAATGATTAATAAGAAAGTTCCTTTCCTTGATAGATTAGAAGATAATTCTACAACGAAAAATAATTTCAATCAATCTATTTCTATTCAATGTGTAACTATAAGTCATCATTCGTCAACAAATTGCAAAGTAGATGATCATTCACGAAGTAAACAAATTCAAAATAATTATTTACGTGATGATGATGATGATAATGATGATAATGTTGTTAATCAGAGGAAAGTAATTAAAAGTAATAAAAAGATTAATAAATTTAAATTAAGAAAAAGTTAACATTTCTGCTTGCATCAAACTATTATAATAATAATAATAATAATAGTTAATAATAAATAACAAATAGACAAACACACGCCTTTCGCTTTATATAAAATATAAAGCAACTAATATTACAATTAATTAATTAATTAATCCAAACAGCAATATAGAAAGTATAATTATTCTACAAAATATCAAATGAAACAACAAATTCCTATCGTACGAATGAAAAGGGTTTAGAGATTCACAGATAATTTTAAATAATAATAGAAAATAAACAATTATAGAATAAACATCTAAAAACTTAAAAAAAAAAAAAAAAAAAAAACATTCCAGTTAAAAATAATAATTAAAAACAACAACAACAAAAGAAAAACGAAAAAATACCGTCCAATCTCACCCATAGTTTCTTAAACACAAATCCTAAGATTAACATGAATAAACAATGTTTCAACAATAAAATAATGAAATATATATTCTCTTCACGGGATGCAAGAGTCACTTAAATACAAAAAAAAAAAAAAAAATAAAAAAAAGAAATACTCACTGAAGAATAAAAAAAAAAAAAAAAACAATTCACATAGTGTTCATAGAATTATAAGAAGGGAGGAGGAGGAGGAGGAGGGACTACTACCACCTTTTTAAATATAATTTATAATTGTAAAACTGAACTGATATTATTTAAATAAAATGCCATAATTATTATGTTCAATTATTTAGAGGTTTTAAAAGTTGGTTGTTGTTGGTTGTTATTGTCTATTTTTAAGAATAATGCATCATTTAAATTCTCTCTCTTTTTTTTTTTTTTTCTTATTATACACGCTTTTAAAAAGAACAAATAATAATAATAATAATAATAAAAAAAATGAAGTATGTAGATAGACCATGATTGATTTTTAAAATACAAAACGTTTTCAAAAAAAAAAAACAAACACTAAACAAATAACTTAAATGATTTCTCTTATTTATTCTTTCCACAGAGTCATTTTTGTTTTGTTTTGTTTTGTTTTATGTTTTGTTTCCATCGACATTTTTGTATTTTTTTTATATATATATATATATACAGTATTTTTCGCATATTTTTTTGGGGGGAAAAAAAAGTAGAGATAATTATTTTACTTAGATTATTTTTGTTTTGTTTTGTTTGTTTGTTTTTGAAATTTTAAAAAATTAACACAAAAGCACATGAAAAATATACGAGATATAATTATTGTATTTAAAGTTGTAGTTTTTCCTTTTCTTTTCTTTTCTTTTCTTTTTAATAGTAATAATAATATCGCCATTTTAATTATGGCAATAGTATATATATACCTGCTGACAATTATAGTACGATTAATCAGGATAATCATTTTTTTCTTTTTTTAAATCCATCCCCAACTATATCCATATTTTTATTCGGCTTCAGTAATAATTAATTATTAATTACGCTATTAACACATTAATGGCAGAACGAATATCAAAGAAGATATTATTGTATATTCCCTTTTCGTTCATTCATTCATTCATTCATTCATTCATTCATTCATTCATTCATTTTTTTTAATATATATATATATATATATACCTTTCTTTATTTTCTTCTTCTTCTTCTTCTTTCCCCCCCTCTCATAAATTATCTCATATTTATTTTATTACACATGGAACCTTTCAATTCTTTTACACAATTGTGTCAGTTTATTCATTTTATATATACCACAAAAACTAAATTTAATTACAAATAATAAAATTATTAAAAAAAAAAAAAAAAAAAAAAAAAAAAACAAGAAGAAGCCTCTGAATAAGATTTTTATCCTCCTTAAAAAAAAAAAAAAAAAAACGATCATCATCATCATCATCATCATAATCATCAACTTTCTTGTGTAGTATTTGAATAGATTTTTTTCTTTTTTTTTCAAATTTATATTTATGTATAAAATACATAATAGAGGCTCAAGTAAACGTCCATTATTTAATAATATTTAATTATTATTATTATTATTATTATTATTATAATAGTTAATATTTATAATTATTATTAATGAGCTGATTTTTTGTTTGTTTTTTTTTTATCTTTTAATAATAATAATACAGATCCAGCATTTGATTTATTTTACTGATAGTTTTTTTTGCTGAATAATCTAAATGAGTAATTACAAAAATTCATCCCACCCATCACATTATTATAATCATCATCATAATCATCATTATCATCATCATCATCATCATCATCATCATCATTAATCCCTTCATTTTGTTTGCAACTTCTACGTCTTGTCATATATATCTATTTTTATAGTACAATATTTTTTGTTTTTTTTTTCTTTTTTATAATTCTAATTCTTTTTTTGTTTTCTATTTGCTTTACCTCAAATCTTCGCTGCTACTTCCTCATATTTAAATCTTATAATAATTCTTTATTTCTTATTTATGTTTGTTTGTTTTTGTTTTGTTTTGTTTTGTTTTCTTCTTCAAGAAATTTATACACAGACGCCTTAACATCATTTTATGAATGAAATACAAGTATTATTAATTAATTAATTAATTAATTATTATTATTATTATTATTATTATTAATAATATTATTTAATTATAATTATTAATTATCAACTATTATATTATTATAATAATTATTTACAGTTTTATGTATATATTTTATATTATATTATATGTATAAGTTTTGAATATGATTAGCTTAGTAATACGCAAAATGTCACTGTCTCTCTGGTGTCATAGGACAACACGATCGAGAAACGATTATAACGTAAATGCAAATCCTATTTACGAAGTTTGTTTGTTTGTTTTTTTTTGTTTTCTTAAATAAAATTGTGTGTTCCGAATAATTATGATTAAACGTTTGTGAAAAAAAAAAATAAATAAACAGCGAGAAATAAAAATAAAAAATAGAAGACAACGCACACACACCATTCTTTCAACATAAATTGTTACATCATTTTTGAATGCACCAAAGAACCGAGTGTGTTTTTGTTTTTTTTTTATAATAATTCAATTTATTTTTTCTTCTTTTTTTTTACCAATAAAAAATTTCAATGGGTTTTTTTTTTATCTTTTGTTGTTGTTCACTTTTTATGGCATTTCAATCTCTTTACATCCTATTATATATAATACAAAGTGTTTGTTTTGTTTGTTGAGAAACACACAATATTAATAATATATATATATATATATATATATTATTTCATTTACGCGAAAAATCAATTATATAAAAAAATTCATTTAAAAAATAATAATAATAATAATAAAATTAAACAACCTTTGTCATTGCGCTTATTTTTTTCTTTCTTTCTTTCTTTCTTTCTTTTCAATTCTTAATTTTAAATTAACGAACAATGATTATACATCCATCCATTTTGTTTTTGTTTTTTTTTTAAAGTTTCTATACGTTAAACAACTTTTTTGCACATAATTTTTGTTACTGTTGTTGTTTCTTATTTTTATTTGTTTACTTTGCTTTTCTTTCCTTTTCCTTTTTTATTTATTTATTTATTTATTTATTTATTTCGAGTGAAAACAAATCATCAAAGATATGTTAATTAGACATTTATATACAATTGTGCATGGAACTTTGTATCTTACAAACTACTTTTGCTCAAGCCTTCTTCAGATTACAAAATACAAATATATCATTGTATTACATTAAAAAAAAAAAAAAAAGGAAAAGAAAAAATGATAATAAAGGAACTGACAAGATTATAAATGAGTAATCGAGAAATAATTCGACATAGTTTAGGCCCTACAATGTTGTTGTTGTGTGTTGTTTTATGTCAAAGTGTGAATATGATTAGTGTTGTACATGTGTTACGAGGAGTAAAATACATGGTGTTGTTGTTGTTGTTGTTGTGTTTTCTTTATACATACAAAGTGTATTGAACATTTTTTTTATAAATCCTATATTAAAAAAAAAAAACTTAATCGTACTTTTGCACAATGGGGGGGGGGGGATTGTGTCGTATAAATAATTTAAACGTAAAAGAAAAATAATTACATCGTTAATAAAAAAGATTTTTTGTTATCTAATGACAAGGTTGCAACAAAGTGTGAAAAAAAAAACATAGAAAAATAATGGACACAATTTAACATAAAAAAAAAAAATTCCAAAAAATTATTTCAAGTGTTAAATGATCTAAAAAAAACTATAGTAGTGCATAATTATAAGTGGTGCTGTAAATTTTGTCATTTTTTTTCCCCTTACTAACCATTTCAACTTAACCTCTTTTAATTAATTATTCAATAATAAAAGAAAAAGAGAAAGAGAGAGAGAGAGAGAGACAGACAGACAGAGATAATAATTAATAATCATTTAACAATTGCAAGATGACGCGTATGTGTCTGTGTCTATGTGTGTGTTTGAGTGTGTGTAATATAATCATAAGCAAAGTAACAATTTTTAAAGTAAAGATAGAGAGAGAGAGAGAGAGAAATAGAGAGATATAGAAAAAGAGAGAGATAGAGATAGAGATAGAGAAACATATTTGATAAAAAGATAAATTTTTATACATTCTAAGGTTCTTGGTGGCTTATGAAAAAACATACAATAATATTAATTAATTAATTGTGTATAATAATATTGATTACAATTAACTATTTAACGTCCGTAAAGTATATATTTTGTTGTTGTTGTTTCTTTTCTTCCGACATTTTTGTTTTGTTTTATCTTGTTTTCCTTTGTTTCATTCAATTTGTTTGCATTATCTTTTTCATTTTTTTTTTTGTTTCTTCTTTTTCTTTTGTACACTCTGTTTATTACTAAAAAACATTCGTCTCGCATCAATGTGTTGAGAAAATAAATTATTAATATTAAATTTGAAATCTTTTTTTTTTCGTTTTCATTATCACTTAAAAGAGAGTTTATCTTTTCTTTTCTTACCGTCCTCTCCATCATCAACCACCACCATTTTTGTTTTTTTGTTTTGTTTTGTTTTCTTTGCTTTTAAACTTCAATTATACTGTCCCGTGTTTTTTTTTAACGTGTCACACTAATAGTTTTATTTTATTTTTGTTTTGTTTTTGTTATTATAGTTCGTTTATTAATTATGGTCTAAATTGGCAAATTAATTATTTGCATAATAAGTCGATAGGCCTCTTTTTTTTATTTATGGAACATTCTTCTTATTTCTTCTTCATTTCTTCATCTTCATCTTCTTTATCTTCTTCCGGTTTCTTATTTAGATTATTATTATTATTATTATTATTATTAATATTATTAATATTAATATTATTAATCTTATTATTATAATTATTACTATTAATATTATTAATATTATTATTATTATTATTATTATTATTAATATTATTATTATATATTTTTTTGTTTACTTTAATATGCACAAAAAGACACAATCCGAAATTGATGTTTCTTCAAATAAAATCCGTAATATTTAACTTTTTAAAGAAACAACTTTCCCCACCTCACTGCGTTTTCTTTCATCAGGGTGCGTGCATGGCGGCGCATGGCGTTGTTGGCATAATTTATCTTCCAATCAACAAGACGAATTAGAATAAAATTAATCACCCAAGTCGAGCGATCGCTGCTCAGAAAAGAAGTTGATTTAAATTCTTGTTTGTATGAGTTTGTTTTCCTTTTTTTTTTTAGAGGCCTGCAGCAGCATCAAGAGGTCACCTATGACTACTGCTACTCTGATCATTCATGTCGTATAAGACTTGTGCGATCGTCCTTGATGATTCAACGTTACTTAATGCAACACTTGCCAAATGAGGTTCATATGCTCTGAGATGCCTAAAATAAATTAATCATTTTAAGTATATTTATTAAAAAGATATTAGGTTAGGAATGTATATGATGTTTGAACCCAATTTGTTTTATACCTTCTACCATGGGTTGAGTATATGACTAGGTTTCTGAGGATAAGAGCTGCCGTAAGGCGAATACTTTTGGTCACTGGACCTTCGTTGTCATCCTGTAAACATCATTTTCATATTATTTTGTTCATTTAATTATTATTTCATATGAATGTTTTATTCAACAACAATAACAACATACAGTAAGATTTAGAACAATTAAGCACACTGTGTTTATATATATAACTCTGAAGTAATCTATATACTTGTTGCTGCTGCATGTATGTTTTGTTTTTTCTTCTTCTTTTCTAAAACTACATATTATTCATACAACAACAACAACAACAATAAAAACAATATAAAATAATAATAAAAATTAAATGAAAACAAGCAACAATTTATATATTTCAGTGCTATACATAATTAAACATATTACGATGCTTATTATTACAATATATATTTGTGTATGTAACAATTAGTTATTGCCATGCTTTTTATTATAACACAATGATTATTATATTATTAATTTTTATTTTAACTTTAACTTCATCAATATTTGTTCCTTTCATAAATTAATACCAAAATATACAAACAATACACATAATATTCTTCTTAAACTACTACATTTGTGAATACATGAAAGAATGATGATTGTTCTTTTAAAAACAAACGATCCTAAATGAAATACAAACAATAATCAACCACTTACACATTAATCGTCACAGGTAAAAAAATCAAAGTACTACTCGTGACAATAAACGTGTTAGAATTCATTTCAAATTGTCACTAACCTAAACTCTAATAATAATAATAATAATAATAATAAGCAATTGCAATGATTGAAAAAAAAAAAAAAGAAATGTGTATATAAAAAAAAAAATTCCAGCACCTAAACATAAAAGTAGATGAACAAAAAATATCACTTGGAAAAATAAATGAACAATAATAATGCTAGCTACGAAATGAAAACGAAATAAAGGAAACCATGCTCTCAATCTGGGATATGATAAAAAATCAAAATGGTATGTGAAAAAAAACAAAGAAGACATATGTAACAAAAGCACACAAAGTATGTATAATACGAGCAGCACACAAGAGCTGTGGCTGTAAAAAAAAAAAACACTGCTTCCAAAATCTTCCAATCTTGTACAACATTTTTACCTGTTCTGGTGGAGAGTTTTGCCCAGGTCTGGGAGAAGAAGAACTTGAAGTGGCTGCAGCGGGCTTGGTTGGCCTTTGCTGCTTTGCCAGTAGAACAAGAAACTCAGTTAAATTGTTTTTGTTTTTTTGTTTTTTTTGTTTTTGATGATATCAACTACTAATTTTATTTCATGAAGAAAGTGGACGTTTTTATATTTAAGAAATTACAACACAACAACAAAAAAACACCCTAAATGAAACTATTACGAACTTTCCCATATAACATCATCATATCTCTGTTGATGTTTCACAATCTTTCCTATATCATCGAACTGCATAATAAAATGGGGAAATGTAGTTTCTGAAGAATGAAAAGTTCTATTCTAAAATCTCGCTGCTAATAATTGTTATTATTATTATTATTATTGTTAACGCAAAAAAATACTTCGTTGATTTATAAAATTTAATGTTAAAAATATTTGTTATATTAGAAGAATAATATTTGTTGTTGTTTATAATATAATTCAAGCTTTTACCATCAATTCCTTAGGATTCACGAATTCCAATGCATGTCTTTTAATGGCGTGGAATGCTGCATTTGGTGCATACCCGGGATGATGAGGCGTAGGTGGTGTAGATGTTGATACTTCAGTTTTTCCAGTTAAGGTTAATTGTTTTCTCCTAGCGCTCATTGACTGTGTGAGAACATTTTTTTTTTTATAAATAATTTCAAATGTTATTTATATATATATATATATATTAGGTAGACCAGAAAAAGTAAAGTCGCTTTTTAACCTTAAATTTCAGACAACAGTTTTTTATTATTAATCAATAATTAAATAAATTACGGTATGCAAATTTTTAATATCGATAAATACGATAAAAATAATCAACAATCGATTTTTTAATTTCAAATATTAGAAATAATTTGACACGCGTAGTAACGACATTACTTTTTCGGTCCCCTTTAATATATAAAATTATATAATTGATGTACAAATTGTGTACTTACATCCGAATTACAATGCCTATCGAATAAATGCGTCATTAAAGAAAATCTACGTCTCTTTAAAGCATCGCAACTGCCCCATAAGCACAATATTTCTTCTTCGCCAGATGGACAATGAATTTCACACACATGAAGAAAAACTTCATGGGGAGTTTTAAATTGCCTATGGGAAAATATATATATACATATATATATATATATACGTGAAGAAATTACTTTAAGATGATAAATGTAAGGGGATGAGGAAAACAAAAAAAGTAAATTACCTTAGACAACCTCGCCATTCACAGAGATACGCATTAGGATCTATTTTGATGGTAATAGTTTTGTTCTCGGGTGGAATTTGACTCGTGGAAGGTTTTGATTCTGGTTCTGTCGAAGTCGAGGAACTTACAGTTTTGATAGCCTTAACTGGTGGCTTAACTGGAAGTCCATGCGTTGCTGCTGCTTGATGAGGTGTAGTTGGTCTTGTTGGTGGCGGTGTTGAAGCAGGTGTTGGGGTTACGACCCTCGATGGTACACTAGTAGACACTGGATTCTGTTGAGCCATCGCGGGTATCGTAACGGTTACAGTATTTGGATTAGTTTGTGCTACCGAACTATTAACTATTATGGAAGTCTGTGGAATAGTGGCTGACGTAGGTACCAACGGAGGAGGAATATTACCAAGAGCTGAACTTTGTAGAATAGGACGCGGAACTTGAGTTACAACAACTTGTTGTCCTTGGGGCGTAACAGCTACCATTTTTTGCGCCGTTGTTTGAGGAGCAGCTTGAGGCTGCAATATTATAATAGTTTTAGTCCCAGTCCCTTGTTGTTGAGTTGTTTGAGCAACGAGAACTGTCTGTGCTTGTCCTTGTACTAATGCAGTTTGTGGTTGAGCCAATACATAATTTTGTCCAGGAACACCACCGGATACAACATATTGCAATTGCCCTCCCGCACTTTGTTGCAACAAAACTTGGGGCTGCGCTTGTGCCTGTCTTCCTTTGACAGACGCAGCAGGAATTATAACTTGATTGTTCGATTGGATCGTTTGTTGAACGACTATTTGTCGTGGAGTAGCAACTATCAACTGTTGTTGTGGCTGGTGATGTTGTGGTTGTTGCTGCGGCTGCTGATGATGTTGATGATGCTGATGTTGGTGTTGATGCTGATGTTGATGTTGATGCTGATGATGGTGGTGAATATGTTGTTGTTGCTGCTGCTGCTGCTGTAGTTGGTGGTGTTGTTGCTGCTGCTGCTGTTGTTGTTGTTGTTGTTGCTGCTGCTGTAGTTGTTGTTGTTGGTGCTGCTGCTGCTGTTGTTGTTGTTGGTGCTGCTGCTGTTGTTGGTGTTGCTGCTGCTGCTGTTGTTGAGTAATTTGATTAATAAATATGTGAGAATCTTCTTTGACGAAAGAAGGAGGAATGGGTTCATCCTTAATAGTTATTTGATCGTCAAGATCAGTTTCATCTCCTATACAATCAGCAGCAAGAGCTGCATAAAGATTAGCAGCAGTAGAGGAAACCGTAGCTTTCTCACTATCCTTGTCATCTTCCTGTTCTTCCGTTTTGATATTCGAAATTGCAGATTCCATGTTGGTTGAATCAACAGCATGATCAGGCGACGTTGTACCATTAGAATATTTGAGTTTTTTCGTATCTACCATCTCATCGGAATCCATAGCTTCTCTTTTAATTCCTCTCAAAGTTTCCATGAACGTATTCTCGGATACATCGGTCTGCATAGTAACACTTTCCATTATTTCTTTTTTTATTTTAATATCACTTGGAGATTCTTTTAATACCTTTTTAATATGATTTTCAACTAGATCCATTCCCTTTTCGTTGATTGCATTCTTTCCGAGTACACCGTTCAAAATAGGCTCCTTGTCAACCACCTTCCTCTCTAACAAATCAGCCAACATCATACTCTGCAATGGTTTTTCCTTGGAACTTACACTTGACGAATCTTTGGAAGATCCATCGTCTTGTGCATTAATATCTATATTACTTGGTGCACCATTTAAAAGTATTCCTTCAAAACTCGTCAAAGAATTATCTTCCTCGACACCAACACCAGAAAAATCTCTACTACCACCTATACCACTACTAGAAGCCAAAGAATTGTTCGTTGAATCGGAATCTTCAGCAATCGAAGTACACGTACTTCGTTGATTGGACTTGTTCGTAGCAGCAGCACTACCACCAATTGTGGTAGAACTCGGTGGTTGACAAACCTTTGCAATTGAGGATATGTGATTCTCAGTCGAATTCAATACGGTTGTCGTTACAATTTGGTTCGCGCTCTCATTTACATCATTTACATCAGTCTGAAATAATAATATTATTTATAAATGAAAATACAAACATTTATATAATTAAATGAATATCATCCTTCCTTACTTTACTTCTCTTACCTTCACACAATTGTTAGTCACAATAAATTTAGCTCCATTAAGTCTCTGAATTTTTTTGGCAGGAATAGATGCAATAACTTGTTTTTGTTTTGAGTTGACAGAAGTTGATTTAGGGAGTATTGTTGCTGGGGTTGCTGCAGGAGCTGCAGGTTGTACAACACCTGTTAACTGTTGTTGCAGTAACCTTTGTTGTTGTTGACGTTGTGCAACCTATCAAAATGGAGAATCATCGTTAGTACAAACATTTATCAATTGTTTCTAAAAATCAATTATATAATCCTATCAATTCATATTTTGTCACTTTACAAAATTCATGATTATTTAATATATTTTTGTTTTATAAACAACATCATGCTGTTTGTTAGTATTTATTTATTTACTTTTTTTTTTTATTTTTTATTATCATTGTCTTATTTTATTGAACAAAAACTCACTCAGTTAAATGATCATTAATGACCTACTTATTTCGTATTTTTGTTGTCAAGTAGGGGGGAATGGGATAGGAAATTTTTGTTTGGATGGAGAGCTTACATTTACAAAAAAGAAAAAAAAAGAAAAAAACTAAAATATTAACGTCACGATAAAAAAAACACAAAAAAAAACAAAAAAAAAGAGGAAAAATCAACACAGCACACCACAACACTACATATCATATACTCCATACACTAATCAAAACAAATTGTAAGAAACAAAAAATTAACAAATACCTATTTGCAGATAGTCTACCTAATTTGTTCTATAATAAAGAAAAATGTACTTCAATTATATTTTTCATAATATTTAAAAGTTATGACATCTACTAATATATCATTTCAACCAATATCTGTAATATGAAATTGTATAGAAGAATATACATTGAAAACTGAAGATGATACTTTGAAAGTATCGTTGATTGAATTTATTCAAAATCGTTCCAAATAACAGAAGAGATTAATTAAACACAATTTGACAAATCTCAAATATGTTTGTTTTGTTTTTATAAAAATACACTACACTTTGTGTCATGTTAATGTACAATTATACCTGGTTGCTTGTTATTAGCTGGTTGGCACTGATGCTGGATGCGATGCTAGTGGTAGTGTTTGTTACACAGGCAGTAAGGGTAGACACACAAGTTGCAGCAGCACTGGACATGCAGTCACTGCTGGCTGTTACCTTGGTAGCCAATAGGCTCTTTATTATAGAACTGGATGTAGTACTACTTCTGTTATCTTCTTTTGTTACTACTTGGACAGATTGGGAGTGCTGTTGTTGCTGTTGTTGTTGTTGTTGTTGTGGTTGTTGTTGCTGATTTTGGGATCCACTGGCCAACAATGCTTGACTCAGATGGGGGTGAGATACTGATACCTAATCGACAGTAGTCATATACAATTCTCACCACTTCAACCATTAACATTATTTTTAATAACTTGATCATTTTGATTGAAAATATCATGCTGATAGAAGATAAACGAATGATGAATTTATCTAAATGTCCTATGTTGTAGTAACAAAACATGATGTTTTAATTACATAGAAGATTAAACGACTCGTGAAATGAATTTAAATGTAAAAAAAAAAAAAAATAAAGCGCCATATGATTTTCCTTTCATCATTCCATTTAATAAAACATTGAAATAGTATTTTGAGAATAGAAAGAAGAAGAAGAAGAAGAAGAAGAAGAAGAAGTAAAAGAAATACAAATGATAATCTTTTTAAAAATTGAGATCATTGTAAAATCGTCGTGTCTTTTGTAAAATGGTAAAAGAAGAAGTCGATGAGAAATTTCTGCTGTCTAAGTTGTTGTTGATGGTGTTAATAATAGCATAGGCTCTACGAAATATTTTCAGTATTAATAGAATAGAAGTTTCTTTTTTTTTTTTTTTTTTTTTTTTTTAAAGCCCCTGAGAGTTACAGAATAAAATCTACTACTAATTTTTGTTTTCTAAAGAATACGCACACGTACATTCATACGACGCACATACACGCGAACGCAATGCAAATTTTTCATATCTAATATTATCTAATAAAAATTTTCCCTATATAGGGAAATCTTACTATGAGGTGAATCTTATAATTGCGTTTTAATATTTTAGGGTGATAAATATAAATCTTCTGAAATATCAATACGCTATTAAAGAGTCACCCTCCGATATATGTTAATTATAATTTTGCATTGTTCTAAAGTAAATGAAGCATGCAATATACATAAATGATACCATAATTAGGAAGGAGAATTACTAGCGTATGTTAAAAGTGAAGCCCACACGTATATAGCTTGATGAGAGAAACTACGATCAAAAGTGAGAAGAAGAACCAAGGTCATGAACGAATGGCAATACAGATCTAGGACTTGGACCCACCTGACTTTTAGAATCAACCTTGGTGACTGGATTTTGGGATTGATTTGACATACTGGAAGGTGGTTTTGGTGGGGCAGACAATTGGGCTTTTAAAATGGGAGATGCAGGGGCTGGAGTTCTGTTAACAACTCCTGATGCAGGATTGTCTAGGGCCGTGCTATCGGGAGCAGGACTTATATTCTTGAGTGTACGCTGTTGTACGGGAAGCACCTTTACTGGAGTTGCGTTGAGAGCTGGTATCGGTGCGTTATTAGTTGAAATAACGGTTTGGCTCGGAATAATTATTTGGCTTGTTGTGGCCCGTACGCGGATTCCTTCGTAATACTGAGTACCGGTTGATTCTCCTTTCAATGGATTTGGACCAACGGATCCTCCAAACACTGACCTACACATTTATACAATGTTCAAATGTAAGAAACATTTCATTTATTAAGAAGTCCTTCAAACATATTCTTCATGTTGATTGATTCATTCAAATAATAATAATATACCTAACACATCTAGGAAAATGAAGTGGCGCTATTACTCCTCTCCTGCCAATCTTCGTACAACATCCAAGGTATTTTTTGTACAATTCTTCTTGTTCAATACGAATCCCTGGTGCTAGTTCGAAGGTAATCTTTAACCATCCTAAAGCGAATTGTTCGTTTTCTTGAATGATTTGTTGATGCGCGTGTTGTTGTTGTAACGCAGTCGCTGTATCTACCGCTTCTAAATACAGAAAAAGCAAAATGAGAAGAAGGAAAATGATGAGGAAAAAGAAAAGAGAGTGAAATTCAATACAAAAAATAAAATATAATAAATAACATTGCAATCATGGAATATATATATTCGTACATACTGTGCGTAGATTTGCTTGTAGTTGCTGGTGTGTTGGGTCTGGAAGGTGCCGGACTGACCGGAGCTGAAGTTGCCGTAATCGTAGCTGGGGTAGCTGGCACAGGTGATGACGTTACCGATGCAACCGGAGTAGTTGCAGCAGTAGCAACTGGAGTATTCGGAGATGCATTTGATGGTGTGGGTATGGTAGATACCGTTTCTACCACTCTCATCAAGATGCAAGCTTTTGGACCATAGCTCTGTGCTTCTACAGTGACAAGTGCAACCAATGTATCGATAGCTCCGCGTACCCGCGCGACGCTTGTGCACGGTCTTTCACCCAACGAGGTTAACGCATATAAACATTCCAAAGTATAGACTAAAAGAGCTATATCGCTTAGGGCTAAAAACCTAAACAAACAAACAAACAAAATATTCAAACAATATTAATCACATTATATTGTGGTTCTCAACAACAGTTATGAAATTAATCAATGTACCTGCAAATAAGTTCGTACACGCTATCTTCTAAACCGAACGTAACGATTTCTTCATTGCTATCCTGTTGACTGATCTTATTAAGCACCTCCAAACAGGATATAACAATAAATCTGTCCTGCGACTCGATACCTTTAGCAACGCAAGACAGGACAACGTCCGTTATCCTCTCACCAGCTTCCTTTAATACAATTTCGCTTGCTATATTCCCTAATATGTCGAAACCAAGTTGATGCAAGTTACTCCACCTCGCTCTTATACACAATAATACGAATCTCAGAAAACATCGATTCCTGCTTAGCACCGCTGCATTTTCCGGAGTAAAACTTAGATTTCGTAAGATAGACGCTATCTGTAACACACGTTGACCATAAGGATCTTGCGTGCCTAACGTTCTACCAACGCAGAACAAGTCTTTATCCTCTTCCTCGAATTTTATCGAATTTTGATTTTGATCTTTGCAAGTTTCATCTAAATGAGAACCAATAATAGGATCTAGACGAGAACATTCTGGAAGCACCTGAAATTTCAATTAACCCAATATTATTATTTAATTCATCAAAAATTGCGCATGTGCGTTGGCAATGTATGCAATAGTTTAGAATTAAGTGTGTATTTCAAAGTAATTGAAAAAACATCGGTCAACTTGATTCTCCCTACCCCCCACCCCTTTTCAGATTAATTTACAATGTTAAGACAAACTGAAACCAATGCAGCAGCAGGTTTCAATTTGCACGATTGCATGTGAAAGAAGACTATGCGCATATATTGCAACATGTTTTGGTATAAGGGGTAGGGGGTAACAGGAGAGAGGACTTGGTTTTATTGATAAATAAACAATAACAAAATGTATTAGTTTACCCCATCAACGTCCATCAACGTGACGGTTTCCTCATTAGTGTCTTGACCCGTTACTACTGCTGTAGCTTCTTTATTATTCTGCTTTTCCTTTTCCAATGTTTTCCGCCTAGAGAATGTGTTCAAGCTCGTTGATGGCTTGTTCATAAAGGTTTTCTCATTGGTAAGATCTATCACGTCTTGCGAATCAAGTACGTCGGACCAAAACGAATTGATAGAATAATTCCTAACGCGAGAATAAACCTCGATGAAAAGTTGACGAGTACCAGGCGAGTCAAAAACACCGGCATGGGCTAACAGGATGTTCACCAAACGTGGATACTTGTCTAAACGTAACGTGTGCTTTCCTTCATTAGACAAAAGTGTGCAAACGTTTATCGCAAAGTCTTGTTCGTTTGGAAGAGGTGACAATAATGACAATGCCAATTTATCATAATTTGTTGGCTTGTACAAGTCGGACGATAGACCATTGTATTCGCGAAGAGATTCTGTAAACAAAAAAGAACAAAAACATATATTGGTTATATTTAATATTTATTTTAATTAATTCATTAATTATTTATTAACTATATTAATTAATTTGTAATATCGTAATGATAAAAATCATCAATCCTGTTTTTTTTCATTTCATTTCATTTCAAATATTAAAAATAATAATTTGACACGCGTAGTAACAACATTACTATATAACTGTATAATCTATAAACACCTCAAGTGTTTAACCTTGAATATTAATCTTATAAAATTATCCAGGTTCAACAACCTTAAATAAAATTTGTTTAAATAAATAATAAATATAATAATCAAAATTATTATATATATATATATACAGTGTCAAAATATTTTACTAATGATAAAATAATTAGCTAAAGTTTGTTTTACGTTTACAAAATATATGCATACAAAGTTGTTGAACACGATTATTATTTAAAGGATAGAAAATAATCTTTGTTATATCGGTTAAGTGAAATTTTTTAAATAGAAAAAAGAATGAAAAGAAAAAAATAAGATAGATAGAGAGAGAACTGAGAACACGGTTTGTAAATATAAAACATGCTTTACGGTATATCGCATCTAGATACCCTGTGTGTCGAGGAGAGGTCGCGTTCAATAACCGCAATCGCTTCACGTGCAATGCCTATCAACCACGATCGTTACGCTCGAACTCTCCTACTATCTTGTCCACCAGCTGCCATTAAATATGGTAGCACAGTAAAGGTATCATTATACATCGACTCTCATAAAGAGACAGGAGAGCCCAGTTTTCAAACGCCTTATTCCATCGCAGACCCCCATAACGATTGTTATATGTTCTTTTTATTAACAGTTGGGATGATATCTTCATTTTCGAATGAAAGGCGGCAGGGGGGAGGGAGGGAGGGGGGCGGGGTAGAAATAAAAATAGAAAAATTGATCGTACGATTATGATAAATCGAAACTCATTTCGTATGAATACAATTTGAACGATTTAACTTGGGCGAATTGCCAAAATATTTTTGGATAGTAAAAGTTCAAGAGATTACGGAAGACAAGTATGAGAGATTATGGAGTAGTAGTAGTAGTAGTAGTGGTACTCTCTTTTGCTGTATCTTTTTTTTTTTTTTTTTGTAAATACATCAAACGAAAATACGATTTCATATTCGGACGATAAAATAAAAATGGTAATGGGATCATTTCTATTATATGTTCAAAGGAACCATCAATAGTCATTTCAATATAATTCCTAAAACTATGTTGGGTCTAATAATTGGACCTTATTATAGAGTGGGTGGCTCAATGATTTAAAAAATGAGAAAAAAAAAACGTTTGGGGTCGGTGCACATCGAGTGTAGTAGTGGCATCATCAAGAAAATGCATAGAATGCGTCATCGATTGGTTTGGTTGGTGGTGTGGTGTCATGGATATGATGTCGTACAGTATGCGTAGTAGACGTCACGCAGTCGTGGGGGCTGAGGACGACCAGTGACGACGACTACGTCACCCCACACACCGGGATTTTGCTTTTTACACGTCGCACGCGGCCGCCCAGAAGAAGAAGAAGAAGAAGAAGAACCGCGATGCGACGACAATCGCGCACAAGGAAGGCCACTACTTCGCACGCGCTCGGCTGAACTCTGGTGGGATCAAAATTGAGAATCCAAACCGGAGTCACGCAAGCGCGTCGTTGTTGATTCTCTGCCTTCATCGTGCGCAGGGAGAATGTCAAGAACTGCTGCTGCTGTTTCTGCTGATTCTGTTCAGCTCCTGTTCAGTTTCTGTTTAGTTCTATCCAGCTCTGCTCTCTTCAGCTATGTTCAGCTCTGCTCAGCTTTCCTCAGCTCTCTTATAACTCCGTTCGTTCCTATCTCCTGCAAACGTTTATTGATTGCTTTCTCTTGTTCTATTCCCCCAACCCAACCAACCAACCAACCCAACCAACCCACACTCCCACTACCCACCCCCATCCAACCTCTTGCTCCTTTTGCTGCCACGAACTTCAGCTCTTCCGCGAACTTCCATTCGCATACTGCGCATTATCTCTTCCTCTCGTTCCACCACTACTTAACACCCATCACCACACCACCATCCACCACCACCACCACCACTACCACCTATCAGAGAGGACAGATAGACAGATAGAAACCAAATGATTATTTTACAGATGACTTTCAATTAATCCCATCATCCCAGAGATTCCCCCCCCCCTTCTTTTATAAAATTACATAGCACGTGCAAAAATATTTGTTAAAGATCTGAAAGAATTCATGTAAATCTTTCCTAAACAAATATTGATCTATGCACAGATATACATTTTTATATAAAAATAATGAAAAAGAAGGTTGATAGTGGTTGGTGGTTGTGAACGGACATTTGACTAGCTCGAGGGCAGAGAGTTTTTCTCTAACGAGTTTACAGAACCTGGAGGAGGAAGAGGAAGAGAAGAAGAGGAGAGGAGGAAGAACCCTCTCTCTCTCTTTCCCTTTTCCTCTCTTCCTTCCTCTGCAGATCATTCGTCTCTGCGGTTTGCGCTTGCGGAGATGAAAGGAAGGTGACGAAGCGAGGTGACAAAGAGTTGGTGAGAAGAGAAAGAGAGAGAGAGAGAGAGAGAGAGAAGAGAAAATCGAGGGAGAGGGAGGGGGGTATGTTTCACCCGTTTCTCTCTCTCTCTCACTCTTTCTTTCTTTCTTTTTCTTTCTCTCCCTTTTCTATACACGAAGAAGAATTATTGTCGACAAACGCGCGTGCGCCGCAAATATAGACCCGACGTGTTTCTGCCCATCAAAGCTCAGATATACAGCTTTGTATGTATGTCCATAATTCCATACACGTACACGTACACGTACACGAATACATATATATACACTAGCGTACACCTATAAATATATATATATGAGAATGAGAGAGAGAAAGAAAACGATGATTATTGCTCATTAAATTATCTCTTCTCCACGTGCCGTATACTCGTCAGATATTTCCTACATTTATATTTCTACATTAACATGTACGTACGCACATATACACACACACACGTATAAATGTTCTAAACTACATAAACTTTCTTATTTCTTCTTCTTCTCCCTCCTTTTTCTTATTATTCGGGTTACTTTATTACAACTTCGTCGTCGTCGTGATCAGTTTGAACAAAAATGGCGTACATTTATTTATTTTTTTTTCTTTTTCTTTTTTTTTTTTTTTGTATAGCTCTAATCAACATTCTCTTCCTGTTGTTTTATGATTGCATAATTTTATAATATCATGTTTCAATTATTATTGCAAGTTTTGCAAGTGTTAAAAGATATGTCTCTTCTTCTTCTTTTTCTTCTTGTGTTACAAACAACACACAGTTCTACAATTTCCAAGAAACGAAAACGACGTCGTATTCGTTGTCATCGTCGTCGTCGTAGAGTTGGTAACGCGTTAGTTAATTTTCTTTACGCGTATTCTTCATCATCTTCTTTCATCTTCTTTTTTCTCATTTCTTTATCCGCTTCGTTCTGCCCATCTGTTTCCCTCAAGCGTACCGCAAGTAAAGAGAGAAAGAGAGAAAAAGAGAGAGAGAGAGAGACAAGTTCACTCTATATGTATATAGAATTTTATACGTGTGTGTATATATATATATATGTTGAAAGTCGACAGCAATTCTCCATGTGAAAGAGAGAGAGAGAACACGTCAATAACCCGTTGCTGCTTCGTCACCATAGATATCATACATTTATGTAGCGTCTGTTGTGTATCGACGTATTATACATACATACATATATATATGTATACGATACGTGGAAACATATATATATATATATAATCCTTTTCACAATGTATTCTCGACGGGCGTTCACCTGTTTCTCTCTCTTTCGGTGACACCTTTTAAATCATTCCTTTTGTTTTTTTTTTTTGCACCTTTGTGTGTCCTCATTCGAAAACGATAACTGTTTTTTTTTTTTATTTTTTTTTTTTAATAATAATAAAAGGCTAGCTAAGGTAGGAACAAAGAAATATTATTAACGTGAGTATAATAGAAATAAAATATAAGAATAATCATCTTCCTTTTTTTTACCTTTTCAAATGAACATGTAAAATACATTTCTCATTGTTAGAGAGTCTCAATCATGTTGAGGAATAATAAAAAACATTTAACAATTAAAACCACAAGGCACTGGACACAGGCACATGATGCACATTTTTTTTTTACTTCTACTTGATTACAATCAAATAAAATAAATTTTCAAATATGGCGCTAGTTTTCCTTTACCTAGTTATTTTCTACAGATTATAATTAAAATATGAAGTTATTAGTATATGTAATATGTAATAGAATAAATATTACCTGCAACATTGTGTTGATGATGATTATAAGTAAGAGGAACCGAATGTAATGCTCTGGCAGACCACTTCCGGTGTCTGGAATCCTCGTCTTCGTCGTCCGCTTGTGTTCCATCTTCTCCTAAGAAGTGTACCTTCTCGTACCTGTCCAGATATCTAAAAACAAACAAACTCAAATTAGTACACATGACGAATTACATGTGATGACAAAACTTAACAGTGCACACTGAACCTTCGATCGATCAATGGAACCCAATGTTTTTTTATGACATTTAAGTGAAGATGCAAATGAGAGTAACAATAAAAACAACGATCAGGTGAGATGAAGTCAACCACCAGCCAGCCAGCCAGCGAGTGTCGGTGAGAAAGAGAGAGTGAGAAAGAAGATGGGGTGGAAGAGGAGGATGGAAAGAGAGAGAGAGAGAGGGACACGATATCGTGGGTGGGCAAAAGAAAGTGGTGGGGGATAGGTGTAGTGAATTCATTCATGCACCAACGTAGTAGTAGTAGAGTACGGAAGGTGCACAACACAGGCGGTGGAGCCAGCCAACCAGAGCCTGATTGGCGGTTGGTGGGTGCAGGCCGAGCACGGACACTTTGACTACTGTGCCGGTATGCTCTCAGTATCCCTCTGAACTTCAATAGTAAATGTACTACTAACATGTTCTCTAACTAACCAAATTCTTCTTCAAATTAGTCTAAATGTTAAACCCAATAAGATTTGATCAAACGGATGGGTTTGATTTCATTAGAAATCAAATTGAAATTCACGTGAGAAGTATGTGAAATAAAATGAAGTTTAATCGGACAAACACGTAAGTAAGTAAGTAGGTCTTAGAAAGCCCGTTATCAGGAATATAAACATAACGGATACACATGTTTAGAATGAATCGGTGTGCACGCCTATTATCAGTTAGAGGAAACAGAACGTCCTCGACGTTAGGCCAGTTAGTTCGCTAGCAAGCTAGCAAACTAGCTAGTTGACTGGTTGGCGAGAGACAACAAGGTTGTTGCAGGGCTCGATTGGTGTGAGAGAGAGAGAGAGAGAGAGAGAGAGAGAGAGAGAGAGGAGACACCAACTGAGAAAGCACGTGGCGCGTCGGTGAGGCCGGGCACTGACTGAATGAATGAATGAACGTGTACGTACGATACGATACGGAAAATGGTGGTGGTGGTGGGGCGGAGGACCAACGCCGATACTACTCGGTGGTGGTAGCGCAGCATTTTGCTGCTACCTCTGCTCTTGCAGACGCTCGCGGGCTGTCAGAGGCGGTAGAACCCGCTTTCCATTCGAGGGCGCGCGCCTAACACAACCTACAATTCTCTTTCTAGTACCCCTAATACATCGTAATTCAACGCTAAGTTGGATGTTTCTCAGATAATGGGGGATGATAAGTACCCTTAACATACATCTATGTTAAATTTAATTTACTGTATGATAATTGGACAAACTGGACTAATTGTTAGGATTAATGGTTTTATTGGATATAATGTATAGACAATATAACCCAACCACCCCAATATTGTGTACCCGAGGAAACATATATGATTTTAGTTTGTTGTATATGTTTCTACTTGGTTCAATAAATTAACCTAAGTCCATCGATCGATCTTTTCAAGTTTATTCGCTTAATTTTCCTCTACTTTCGTTATAACAATTTATCACTTTCTACTAGAGATCTATATAACAGTACAGCACAATACAATACAGTACACCACTTACCGAAGGTATATTTGTTTAAGGCCGATTCCGCTGTTGACGCAGCCGTTCGGCAGATGAAATTGTTCGCACAAAGAGGCCCACTCGTTCCTTGTATTCACCTGCAATGACAAAAATTAAACAATTTTAGTTAAAAGTTTAAAAATAATAATCGTATGATATGATGAAGTGTCTGACCTAGTTGAAGAATTATTCATAAGTTTACTTTGTTATAACAATTATTGTTTGTTGTAGAATATATAAATAGAAGTTCTCTAAGTAATAAGATACGAATGACCTTGAGGAATGCAGCAAGTATTAAAAAAAAAAGATACTTCATAAAGATTCTACAGGTCAAGATGACCACGCCTACGACACGTGCCAGCCGCCAAAAAGTTGAGGGATGGGAAGGCGTTTGGTTGTTGGTCTGGTTATTGAGCGAGAACTGATGAAAATTTGGATAGGCCCTTGGCAAAAAATATCAAGATAGGAGAGGTGGGGGTTGGGGTTACGCGAATATTGGGTCAGTGCTCTCTCTCTCTCTCTCTCTGTTTCTCTGGATTTGCGCCCATGCTTTGCCCAGCTATTCTCGTCACTTCGCTTATGAACCCCCACCCCCCATCCCTCAAGAAGGGAAGAGTAGTGGAACCTAACACAACTCTAACAAGACCCGAGAACGTGGCGCCCCGTGGTGGACGACCTCGCGGTAAGGAATAAAGGCGCATCATCAAAGCTGACCGATGAATCCTCTTTTACCCGCCATCCCCGTCGTATTAGAAGTCGCGTGTCCAAGAAAGTTGGTCATGGAATAATGAAGACAACTACTACAACAACTACTAGCTAGTCTTTATATCTCATTTCTTCCTTTCACAATATTTTTATTTCTTCCTTTTCTCAGATTGTGGTATCTCTAATGCATTAGTGTTGTCCTTCTTTTATCATCCTTTGAATAATAATCCCTAAAAACTTCATCAATCCTCATATACCAAATATGACATTGATATTCAGATATCAAATATGTAATAATCATTTTCCTATTGTATCGTTGACCACCCAATGTAATTGGGATTTGCAATCAAACACGTGGAAACAATGTTTCTTGATTGGAAATTCGTTTAGTGGGAATACTGTGTAAATCCTCCAAAGATTCCATTCTTTTTCATTACATTACAATCGATTATTTGTTGATTTAGGTAAATGGAATTATAGAACATAGAACCAATGTCTCTCTATTGACCAGAATTCAACTGAACTGTAACCAACCGTGATCAAATTCTAGGATTACTAAAACTACATTGGTTCTATGTCACTTATTACATTAACTTAAGATTATTTATAAACTTGACAATTGCAGTAAGACATTAGGTTGTTTCTTGGGTTCCCTTAACTAAATTTTGATAGAAAAAAACAAAACCAACACTTCTATCATAGATGAGACTCAAAACAAATGCATCGAACTAACAGCCAGAGGCAGAGAGAGCCGCCCGTTAGGGGATCCCCCTCTGGCTCTCTCTCTCTCTCTCTCTCTCTGGTCTGCTCGTAATCGTGCAACTTTGCTTGACCTTGGTAATACCAAAGAACGATGCGCATGCGCGTGAATGTTCTTTGAGAGAGCGTTGAACGACTACGAACGTATCCACCACGTGTTTGGTTCGGAGGACCGCGCAATGAAAGTGTCTTTGGCGCCATGTGCTGCTACGTTGGGGTAGGACATGGTCTCTCTTTACCTCCTGCTGCCCCTTCTCATCCCCCCTCCTCTCTCTCTCTCCGTCTCTCTTTCTCCTTCTCTCTCCCCCCTCTACCTGATTCCACACACCCCTCTCTCTCTTCCCCCCTCCGTTCGTTCCTCATCACTTTTCTTTCACTTCTTCTTCTTCTTCTTCTTTCTCTTCCTCTTCCTCTTCCTCTTCCTCTTCCTCTTCCTCTTCTTCTTCTTCTTCTTCTTGTCTATGCATTTTAGATACATTCGTATTTTGCATCACTGTATATATGTGCAGGAATCATCATCAACAAATCTCCATCTTGTTTTTCTTTTAATCTTTTCTTTTTCTACAATAACAATAATAATAATAATAATTACAATTATAATAATGAATTCTTTCTTGGTGAGATAAGCTTAATGAAAATTCTTTTTTTTTTGTTATGTTGGTAAGCTATTAAGAACCATTACTATACCTGGGTGGTGGTTGGTGTATGTTTTCAAAGTGATACTTTAATTTTCTTTTTTTTCTCTCTCTTATGGATAAGAGAATTAACGTTTTACAGATAACGCGAATCAATAAAAGGAATGTAAAAAAAAAACAAAAAAAAAAAAGAATTGCGAGATAAGTTTATGATAATACGCAGTAGATAATGATAATAATCATTATTAGTTTTTTTATTACTTTGTGTATTCATCATTCAAGATGATATGCATAAGTTGAACAAAGTTTCAAATTAGAAAAATACCACCAATGGGTGGGTTGTTTCCCCCCTTTTTTTGTCCAGTATTTGCAAAACATTGAATATAATTGAATTGCAAATTGGACAAGTATTTTTTATAAACTGTATTTTCAATTAATTAATTACAAATTAGATTTTGATGATTTAGTTGATTCTGATCCTGGTTTCTTATTTTTTAGGGAATTTTTACTATCAATCGTAAAGTCTGACTGGTTGGTTGAGATTTGGTTAATTAGGAAATCAAAATTGAAATCGTTTAATCCTTTCATTGCTTAATACTTTAACCTTAAATGTTTCTTTTTTTAGGTTAGAAACAAACTAGTCTATTATTAATCAGATTGTAATCAAATATAAATATTAAATTATTTTACATTAATATTAACAAACACGTGTGTATATATATATATATACTTCGAACGTGATATGATTAGTAATTTTTATTAAACTTAACCTCAAAGGGTTAAAAACGTTCTCGCGAATAATTTTACCATCAATTTAACAAACTAAAAGTAGAAATATAATTAGCATCAATGTGTTTACACATGTATGTATATATGTATATGTGTGTATGTGTGAACGTTTATACGTTTCCGAATGACTAGAATAAAATGTATTTCTTGCGCTTACGCAGAGTCTAATAAAATCGATCGACATATTTATGATCCTCAGGTTATTTTCAATTCTTTGTAAATAAAAGAAAAAACAAAAGACAATAAAAGAGAAAATAAATAATTAAACTTAAAAATGATAATTATAATTGAACATTCGTTTAAATTTACATTAAATTATAATTTAAATCACATAAATGCCTGATGACACTACCAGGCATTCATCATCATCATCACAACAACACGTGTGTGTGAGAGATACGTGATCAAATTATTTATATAATTTAAATTTATATCAAAGAGAGAGACACACTGTAAAATAATATATTTTATCGAATATAAAATGTCGTGTGTATTATTTCGTTTTATTTTTGTACTTAAGATTATCATTTTGACTAGGTGTGTCTACAAAATTATGAAAATCATGCTAACGTCATCGTTAAGTGGGACACACACATATACATACATATATATGTACTTTCCTTATCAAAACTTTCCTAATAACAATTGACCAAAAAAAAAAAAAATAATAATAACAAAGATACACCTGTATAATTGATGAACGTTTTCTTGGATCTAATTTACAACAACAACAACAAAAAAAAAAACAAAAAAAAAGAAACTGTAATAAATCATCAAACGAAGAATCAGATATGACGCGATATAACTTTGTATTTTACTGCAACTACTTATTAAATAATTAAAAAAAAAAAAAAAAAAGAAGAATAATAATAATAATAATAATAAGAAAAAGAAGAAACCGTAAACCAATACTTTTACATAATTTTTTTGTCCTTCTACCAAAGATACAACAACAACAAAAAAGAGAAATATTTCAAAGTTACTAGGCAAATGAGAAGAGATCTAATTATTTCTTTCCCCTCGATTAAAATGCAAATAAGTAAAAAAAAAAAAAAAAATAAAAAATAAAATAAAATAAAAATCTCGCAAAAGGAGAGATTAATATATATTCAAGTGGAATGAAAATAAAAATTCGTGTCATTGGATTTCAACTTAATTACCAACCCATAATAATAGCCCACGTACGTAAAAGCCCGATGAAATGAACTTCCAACGCGCATGCTAATGAAATCTAAGAGGAAAGAGGTGTATGTGTTCATATACACAGTGATACCTCCCTCCTCCACCTCCTTTCAATACATACACATATATATAATTCAATACATAAACGTGTTAGAAAATTCAGACCTGTCGTTAAAATACACTTCAATATATCTGAACAACCTATCATCATCAACCGTATCTAATAAAGAAAACGAGTTTTAGCATAAGTACGAGTACGCACATCAAACTATCCCCCATACTTTAAAAAACATCATCATCATCATCAGTGTCATCCTTGTTTTCAAGAGACATTAACTAACCTAGAATTTCAATTTGAGTACGTTGATTTATACGTATCTATCAGATATAAATGAAAAAAGTGTGAGGAACCATGAACGAATAGAATCGGAGGTTGCAACAACAGTCGTCAGCCTTGCTACGAGGTTGAGGTCGGTCTACTCATGCAAACTGAAAGATAGAGAGAGAGAAAGAGAGAGAGAGAGAAAGAAAAAAGAAAATAAGAGAGAGAGAGAGAGAGAGAGAACGGGAGAGCCCTACCACCTCCACCGGCACTACTACTACCACCAACAGAGTAACACGTGGGCTCACAGACCCACGGCGCGACTGACAGTTCCCAGTCAGCTGATCGTCCACTAGGGGGGATCGAGGGGACAGGGAGAGCAGTGGTAACAAGAGGCAGAGGAGGTGGAGGAGGTGGAACAGAAGGATGAGGTGGGGGATAGAAAGAAGGGTAGAGGGACGGGGGGTTAGCGACGCGCAGTCTGCTGCCACTGCCATCGTCGTCGTCGTCGTCGTCGTCGTCGTCGTTGTCGTCCTCGCCATCATCATCGTCATCATCGTCATCGTCAACCGCCACCACCGCCGCCGCCGCCACCACCACCACCACCACCACCGTCGTCGTCGTCGTCGTCACCGCTCAGCCGAGATCAGCTGATCGGTGGAGGTGTGCTGGTGACTGACTGACTGTGAACTCTGAATGGAACGAATGGATGAAGAAGTCTTCGCGTGCGTACACGTGCGGGGGTAGGTGGTAGAGAAGCTTGCCGGAGGACGGGGAAGAGGAAGTGGCGATGGAGGAGGAGGAGGAGTTGAAGCTGGGGGTACGGGGGACGGGACGGGGGACAGCGAGGGCAGCAGAGTGCCGGAGGGCGGTCGAGAGCGTATGCGCGCGTGTCTGCCTAACTATGCGCGCGGAACGCTCGTCGAGAGAGGAGAACAGAGAAATACGCTCTCTTCTCATGTTGTCTGTGTTTTCACCCGGTCCGAATCTCCTCTCTCTCTCTCTCTCTCTCTCTCTCTCGCTCTCTCAACGGTTACGTGTTTCTATCTGTATTTGGGCTAGTTAGTTAGCTAGTTGTTGTTCATCAACTTCATCATCATCTGAAGATCTCAAGTATTTTCTAGGAGGATGTTGTGTTGCTACTTTTTTTTTTTAGATATCTATGTTGGTTGAGTTCTTTAATCCATTCACTACATTATGTATCATTGAACAACACCTTGTTTCTTTAGGTGTTGAAAGTTTGTTCCTAAAAACAAAAGACGTTTAATTAATGTTAATTACTTGCGGAATATATTTGTCTTTGATTTATGACTTGAAGTTGTTGTTGCTCGTTGACAGTGAATAGAGGGGGGTTTGAGAATTTATAGTCTTGCTTTGTTACCTTTTTCTTTTTTAATTGATTGTATCGATAATCCTCTTTGATAAAAGTTAAGGACCATTGATTGATTGTTCATTTTATTACAGTTTGCCTAAGAAATCTTAGACACGTTGTGGCAATTCATTCTGACGTTTGATGTCGCGCAGCAACTTGTTGAATGAGCTGCTATAGGTCTCAAAAAGAATACATTGTCGTGCCCATCAAGAACCTAGCTAAGATTCTTATTTATTCCTGGTAAAAATTGAAACCACGGTTTTAACGATCTGTTCATTTAAAAGTGTCTCTTACAGTAATATTAAACTGACATCAATAGAGAAGAAACTTGGTGGCAACAATACATGCGGGTATATCATCATATTGTTCAAACGTTGTGCAGTGTAGTAAAACAAACAACGGACGTTCATTTCCGTTGCCATTGCAGATTATCCCCGTAACGATGGAACCACTGAACAATCTGCAGGAGGAGAACTTTAAGTTATAATATAGTTCTTCCACGAACTATAATTTGAAAGAGTAAAGCATATCGCGTTTGCAAAAGCACCCAACAAATTTTCATTTTGTTTTAAAATTATCGATCATAACAATAATTCTAATTTCATCTCGTTCAATGTGTTTCTCATCGAGTGTTATCATTCCATTTGATCCTATTAGCATAAATCAAAGTGCAAAGAGTAAAAATGAATGAAACAACTTCAGGAAAGACAACCGTGAAATATTAGATGAAAAATATGACACATGAGAAGTAAGACAATAATAGTAGGGGAAAGTTTCCTATAGCTGATCATCGCACAATAATCAATGTCGGTGTATGGTGATGATAGAGTGATATGGTGGTGGTGGTGGTGGTGGTATGGTTTCCTTGGCAGTTGTCTTTCATCTATCAGAGAGTCCTCGGTTCTTTTTTCGACTAACGGTGTGAGTCTGTCTCTTATACTGAAGCATAGCGATACACCACAGAGAGACAGACCATTTCTACTTATCTTGGCATAGCGACGTTGCCGAGTTGAACTACCACAGGAGTCCCACTCTCGGAAGTTGTCCGGTGTCTTGGTGTCTTAAGTACGGCAACATCGTGTGCGGTATTTCTTGTAAGTACTCCTCTCTGCTCCTTCGCCGTTTCCTCCCCTTCCCACCTTCTTACCCTCCTTTTCTTATTCCTATCTCTGTCTCTTTTTCTCTTATACGGTTAAGCATATATCTATTTTTCTTCTTTCTACCTCTCTCTCACCATAGTCGTTCAGAGCCACGACCGACCACTCAGACACGCGACATTTGCGATGAAAGTAGTAGGTGTCTTTTACCTACAGGCAAGAGGAAAATAAAAATGAGATAGTGGAAGGGAGGATTTCAAGGGGGGAGAAATAAAGAAAGAAAGAAAGAAAGAAAGAAAGGAAACGATTTTCAGGAGAGCAACAAAACGGTAGTGAATACAAACCTCGACCGTACGTAAACGTTTGCGCTTATATGCAAGTGTGTTGTGTGTGTGTTTGTTGTACGTGCGCAAAAGTCCGAGGAGATTATCGTGCGCGCTGATGCGCCAAAAAGCGATGATGATCTGAAAGGGAGGGAGGGAGCGAGCGAGCGAGCATCATCATCATCATCATCGTCTTGCTACACGACACTATCCACAAGACAATAAATAATCTTTCCAAGAGATGAAATGGTCATCGACCGGTGATCAAAGTGTTTCTTTAATGATCATCCTATATGACGACGAAGAAAAACAAAAAAAAAGGCTCTTCATAATTATCGAGCACTTGTTCATTCATTATGTATGAATTTAAAAACAGTGGTAGCAAAAGTATTGGTCATTTTAACAGATAGGATTAATTATATGTAATCCTTATCTATGTTAGACGTCAACTAGATGATAGTAGACGTGATCAAGTAGTAGTAGTAGTAGTAGTAGTAGTAGTAGTAGTAGTAGTAGTAGTAGCTAGGAATAATAATGTTCAGCAATTTTCCATTTCGCTTATCAGATAGGAATGTACAGTAGTTTCAGCAATATCATCGTATACAATATATCTTTCTTTCTTTCTTTCTTTCTCCGACTACTTTCGAATCAGCCTAACGATCTTCCGTAAAGCATAAACTTTCTCCGATACAAAGGAAATTCCTGTGATATCTTGAACCAACAAAGGAAGATATGAAATATTTGTGTATGCAGTAAGGTAAGAAAAAGATCGGCCAAAGTATACAGTAGTTGGCCAATTTAGGCAAAGGACAGAGTTAAAAGAGAGTGAGAGAGAAGAAGAGAAGAGAAGGGAGGTATGCGATAAAGAGCGCATGCGTGGGACGAGCAAAAGCGGGCAACCGGGAATCTTTCCGTCTGCTTCGGTATCCGCACGGCAGCGGCGGCTGTTAGGCCATGTGTGAGGAGTGCGCGGGATGGTGTGAGGTCGGTCGCTTGGTCGGTCGGTCGGTCTCCTTCCTCGGTTGAACCAGGAGTGAAGCAGAACAAACGCAAGGGGGGCTGCTCTCCCCCGCCTGGGAGAGACGCGCTGTTGCCGTATCTCGCTTGGCATAGCTCGAACGGGTGGCGGCGCCGCCGCCGGCACCAACTCTTGCGCGCTATGTGTGTGGTAGGGCGCGGCGTTGCCATATCGACCGTGTCCTCACCACACCACCGGGGAACGACGAACGACGAACGAACGAACGAACGAACCCAACCAACCAACCAACCAACCTACCAAACCAACCAAACCTACTAAACCAACCAACCGATCTCTCTTTCTCTTTCTCTCATTTGGTACGTGCCAAGTACCCCTTCTCCTTCTCTTCATCATCTTTCTCACCCGATCGCACCAAGCGTGTCCCACGGCCACGGGAATGAATCAAAGAGGGACAACGACAACGATGTAAGGCGCCGATGCCGCGGCACCTGACTGACTCAGCATTACCGACTTCGCGGCAGATTCCTCGCGTACTGCACGCACTCGCCTACGACAGCCAGACCAATGCCAGACTACTACTATGGGTGCGCGGCACGATTTGATGCGCGACTCTCCTCCTTCAACAGTCCCAGACTATCTTCTTCTTCTTGCCCTTGAACGAGTCACACTTATACCCTCCTTCTAGGCCTACCACTGTCGTGCCTTTTTCTTCTATATATAGTTTTATATCGTGCTTTCTTCTTCTATATAGTTTTATATCTATACTTTCTTATTAAAAGTATCATATTCTTATTGCTCATTTTTTTCCTTTATCTAAGCTTTGTTTGAAATTGACCAATAGTGTTACAATTTCTCTTCTAAGGAGGACAACTTGTTTTTTCTTTTTTTTATAAGACATTAACATCTTATCCAATTTCTCTTTAGTGTCCAGCATTGATTATGCCTTCATTCCAATTGACTGCATTATCTTTTAAATTGGTATGCACTTCATAACAAAGTTACTCTTTGATTTGTTCGATTTATTTTTATATTTTCTTAATCTTCTAACTTAATACTCGATAATTATACTAAATTACGATGAATTAATTATGCGGATGTTGTGTTTTATAACTATTTAGATTTCGAAATTGGAATGTTAGATATAATAAATAGCAATATTGAAGAACTCTCTCATCACATGTAACTGTAATAGAATATTGTAATATAAGTATACACAAGTTGATTTCATGAGGGTTCTTTCCAATGTATACGCGTCAAAGCTTTTACAATAATTTACCTCATTAAAAGTATATAACAAAAAAACAAAAAAAAGAACGAGCATAATTACGAGCATGCTAGCCTCTAAAATTACTAATCATAATTATTCGAAGCGTGACTTAATCGAATTTACAATCTTATGGTTATATTTTAATTATGTCACCATCAGACACCACTGATATGATTAGAGACATAACAGAGTCGTATCGTTTGAAGAATATCAACTTGCAAAACTCGATTGCTAATCGTCGTACACGCACAACTTTCACTTTGCACCTTCCTCCTTTACCTAACTAAAAGAAAATCAAACGAATAATTATTATTTCATATGAAAGAAAGAATTGTATCCTAATTTTTTTTTAAATATCACCCTGATAAGAAAGAGACAACTTTTGAAGATATATATATATATATATATATATATATATATATATATATATATACTCAAAGTTGGTATATGATTAAGAAGTCAAATTTGAAGATAAGAAGAGCAAACCTAATACCGGATAAGAGAGTAGAGAGTCGTCCACTTTGAATTTATAGGATATAGTGAGAGCTTCGGCTCGATCACACTTGTTGAGGGGAAGCCTTCGTGCACCACTGCCTCTATATCCTCCTCCTCCTCCTCCTACAACCACCACTACTACTACTACTACTACTACTACCACCACCACCACCACTACCGCTAGGCACCATCACCACTACTACCACTAACATTGCCTTCTCTCCTGCTTCTCTTCTTCTCACGATATTCTCTCTCTCTCTCTCTCTCTATTCTAGCTTTCTCTCTTTCCCCTTCTCTTTCTCCTCTATACACCTCCTTCCCACCTTTGCCTCATGGTCTATCTTCCATTCCGTACTCTACCCCTTCGCAGCCGACCTTGACCCTATGTCGTTTCCGCATTCTGCTAATGTTATGATTTAGATGATACTCCAACCCAATTGGTAACATTCATTATTCTCTAACCCTTTACCAAAATATTCATTTCTTTTTTTTTAGGCTATGTTCTTAGGGAAAACATTATTTCCTGAAAGATTATACTTTTCATTATTATTATTATTATTATTATTATCATATGTTTTGTAAAATATTGTTGAAGTAGAATACTTGGACGTTAATGAGGTCACTGACAGTTATGAATTATTAAACAGAAATACCCAGGACTTGCACGGTAATGTCATTTTGTCATACTCCTTGCAGAAATGTGTGCATCAGGAACGTGTTCGTTAGGTTTGCATGCGGGTGATCTTCTTCTTCTTCTTCTTCATGATGATATGGTGGTATATATATATATATATGTATATACACATACTGCACGTTTTAATACGTTCACTGCGTAAGAGGAAGTGAGAAAGTTCTACCACGGTCGATAATTATCCGTATACTATACAAGTGCCTTATATATGCTGCTCTACACAAAACGCCATCATTGTACCAAACGAGGCTTTTTTTATATTGTAATACAAAATATAATTCCTTATCAATCTAAAAATAATAAAATCCAAAGAATCTTTCCTTATAAGGAAGTAGTAACCTTTTGAAAAGATGAAAAAGATTTCTATCTTTACCATTGAAAGAAGAAGACAACAACAACAAAACGATACTACACTGCTTGCTAACAAGCTGATACCCATTATAATGATGCATAAGATTTAATAAAAAGATACCTTCTTTCAATATATCCAAATCCTTGGCATTCATTTTTTTGTTTGTTTTTTTGTTCAAATGTTACAACAGATAACAGTTAACAACTAAACTATGACGAATTGGAAATATATTTTTCTTGTAATTATTACTTCTGTACCTAACTATTATTATCATTATTATTATTAGTATTTTCATTTGTTAATTATGTTTTATTCCAATGAATTATTATTATCATTCAAAATGGACTCACCTTTATCCATCCACCACGGTCGGTAACAACAACGTATAATAAATACAGATCTATCTCCTTCCCACTGATTTTTGGAGACTTTCGAAATGGAGTCCTGAAATTGTAATAAAACAAACCTTAACATTGTTCTTTTTAATATTCTACAATGATAGTAAACAGATTCATATAAGATAAGATATAACCTCAATCTATTATTATTATTATTACTATGATTCTTTTTCATTTTATTTTATTGTATAAATAAATAAAAACAAATCTGCATAGAAGGTAACCTACATTTCTGTAAGAACGTTCATTTGTAAATCTGAGGAGACTACTTTCTTAGAACTTTATTAGATTTGTCTAAAAGAAATTCTCTTTTTTTATTTTTTATTTTTTATTTTGTTTTGTGCAATCTTAATTACGAGAAGAAAGTTTTTTTCTTCCTTTTCCAAACCTTTTCCAAGCAAAGTCACAATCGAACAATCTACTTAACCTTTCACAACGCGAGAACTAAATTCGAATTGCTATTCGAGAAACGTCCAAGACATTTTATCTTTCAACGTTTTTATTATAATCAATAATCATTATTTATTATTTACCATACAATTTTGATTGAAAATAGTATCCCTAAAAGTTTTAAATATGAAACGTTACGTTAACAATCGATCGTTTGTCAAATAAATCGAATAAATGTTCGATAAAATACTAACAAGTATCGAAATTACAAACGAACTATGATTCACGTCTAACTTCAGGTGTCAACAATTTTGAATTATGACAAAAATCAAAGGAGTGTTGTTTATATGTAAATATTTGAATAGAAAAATACAAAATTACAAATAAACAATTAACTACGATGAGAAGGGGAAAGAAAATGAACAAAAGAAATAAATACGATAGAATACACATACACATACATATATATATATATATATATACACGCGCGTGCAATAATACAATTTGAAAAAAAAAAAAATATATATTTAAAAATTTTCCTACATAACCTCAATTTCTTTTACATCTTTTCATTCGATTTAATTCGTACACAATATAACACATATTGTCTCACGTAGTATCGAGAATTTGTTTTAATTAACTACACAAATAAAAATAAAGCACTGATACGTAAGAGAATACACGGAAAACAAAAACAACAAAAAAAGAAAGTAGAAGGAAGGAAGGAAGGAACGAGAAGAACGAGGTAAGTGACCGGGAAACGGCGACGACGTGAAGTGAGGTTCAAGTATGAGACATCCAAAATGCAAGTGAGAGAGAAACAGAAAGAGAGAGAGAGAGAGAGAAGAATAAAAGAGAAGAGGAAAATATAAAGAAAATAATATACATAAATAAATAAATAAATAAATAATTACCCTCTGGTTTCGTGAAAATGCCGGAGGTCCTTCATGAAGTGTTCCCTCTCCCTCTCGTAGGTGACGGGATCCTTGTCGAGGATCTTGGCCATGATCACGGATACGAGGACGGTGTAAGAATCTTTTCTCTGTCCTGATGTTCGGAGTGCACTCCGTAATAATTAGAGCAGCAACAATAACAACAACAATAATAGGGCGGCACGTAGGGTTACCGGAGAGCAGCAAAAAAAAGGGTAGTGTAGTAAAAAGGAGGTTCGGATGGGCGCGCATGGGAGCACATTTACGCGAAGACGATTGTCCTGGGTTCGTCGTCGTGGTGTCTGTTGCTGCTGGCGAGGGTGGTGTTGCTGGTATCGCAGTTGTTGCTCTTGGTGGTGGAAATCCAAAGAGCTGGCGACGACGAGGACGGTAACGTAGGTGACGAGGATGATCAGTAGTAGTAGTAGAAGTGATAATGGTACTGTCGATGAGGACAAGGACGTTGTCGTTAGTATTGGTGGTGGTGGTGGTGGTGGTAGTGGTAAGACGACGAGGACGACCACGGGTCGACACGGGGTCGCGACCCGTTCCCGACAACATCGGGTCGTCTTGTCCTGGCCCCCGGAGTGTCGGCCGGTGGCCTTTCTCTCTCTCTCTCTTTCTTTCTCCTACGTTCCTTCGTTCTTTCTTCTTTTTCTCTTTTCCGTCTTCTTCTTGTGTCCCCTTCTTCTTCTCTCTTGACCGTTCCGTGTCCGAAGAACGCGCGCGAAAGGCGCGAACCGAGGAAAAAAAAAACGAACGACGATGGACAACAACAATGGTCTTTTTCAACAACTGCAACTGTAACTCACAACTTTGATGACGACGATAATGATGATGATGATGATGATGATGATGATGATGATGATGACACAACGAAGATGATGGCTCGTAGGAACAACTTTGCTGACAGCGGTTTATCCTCCCGGGTGCTTATACAAGTAAGACGCGATGCACCGGACTACTGATCACAGGCGTGAAGAAAATACGGTGGGTGGAGACGTTTCTAACCACCGTAGATAACAGTGAAAGAGAGAAAGAGTAGTAGTAGTAGTAGTAGTAAATAGTAATAGTAATAGAGTAGTAGTTTAGCACCGCGTGCTGATTTGAAACAAATAACGAAACGCGCGCGAGTTTATTGCAATCTGCTGCCCGAGAAAAGACGTTACTATTACTTTACGGTGGACACGTCTTTTCTTTCTCTCTCTCCTAATGTAATATACAACGCGTTTTCACAGCGCACAGTGTATTCTTTCTTTCTTCCTTCCTTTCTTTCTTTCTTTCTCCCTCCCTCCCTTCCTTCCTTGTCTTTAGTTTTCCCTTTGGCGTTCTCCCTCCGATCCCTTTCTCGCGGGGCACACAGAAAGGCACCCCGCGCGATCAACGACGACGCGACTCGTCGTCGCTCGTTGGCGGCCGCGCGGATCGATTCACCTGTCACTTGTCAAGTTAAGGCGAACGTTTAAGATTCGTCGTCGCGCCACGACGCACACCACTCTCTCTCCGTAGCTCGTCGCGGCGCACCGTAGCGCAGTACAGGCACACAGCGCAGCGCAACGCACCGAACGAACCACCAACAACACCACCACTCACAACAGAACCAAACTACTGAGAGAGACCAACACACGGCTACAAATGTACGTACGTATTATACTTCCTATGGCAACACCAAACGATAAACCAAGATGGATAGATAGATAGAAAGATAGATAAATAGATAGAAACAGACAGACAGAAAAAAAGAGAGAAAACGTTCGCCTCGCGGCTCTCTCTATCTACACACCACGTTATTCCTGTTCACGTTTAAGACGCGACTACGGCGCCAAGGTACAACGATAACTGCCCAATAGTATTACAACAACAAGCCCTTTCAAGGGCCAGCGAAACCAGCAGCCTCGAGAATCGGGTAAACGAAAAGAAGCGGCAACTATTTTGTCGCGCGCTCCTACGCGAACCGACTCCCAGAGCGCGTTTCCCCTGCGTAGCGGCGCGTTACGAACGGCGCTTGACGTGCGCCCGTATATCAAAATGGCGTCCCGTTCTGCCTGGCATCCATTGGCGAAGCCACGGCCGATTTCCCCGTACGGTTGCTCTCCCCCTTGCCCTCCTCTTTCACCTCCTCCTCCTCCCACCCACCAACCTCCTTCCTCTCCCTCGCGAACCCTCCGGATCCTCTCTCTCTCTCTCTCTCTCTCTCACCCCCCTCTTCCCCTTGTCCTCGCGCTCTCCCTTTATCCGTCTTTCTCTCACTCTCGACGTAGCCTCGTCGGTGATACGACGACACTACGACGACGACAACGACAACGACGACGATAACGACGACGACGACGGCGGTGACGATAGCACCGACGACGACGACGACGACAACGACGTCGCGCGATGCACGTACAGCACCGCACTGCACTGCACCGCACTGCACTGCACTGCACTCTATCTCTCGCTGCACCGCACGCACACCGCACGGCTCAGCACGTTTCGACACACCTCTCTCTACCCCCCCTCTCTTGCACGCTCACGTTCTCGCTCTTTCTCGCGCTCTCTCTCTTTCTCAAAGCCAGTCGTGTAGCTGTCGCGCGCGCGACTCTTTGCCACCTTCTCCTCCCCCTCCTCCTTATCCTCCTATTTCGCCACCCTCAGTGCTTTGCTCTCGTACCACACTGCTACGCGGAACGTCTTCGCGTCATTTCGGTGAAATCGTGACACCACTCGACATATATCGGTCACCGTTGGGATACTTCCGCGACGTGTACCGCCTTTTTTCGCTGGTCGCTCAAGACCTAGGAGGAAAATCCCGGCTCACGCAGTATTTTTACTTTCAAAATGGATGGGGCCCCCCTCCGAGGAGCGGCGCACCGTTTGAATTAACGTTAAAGAACGCCGCCAGAGGAGCCACTTTATTTAGCCACCCCAACGCCATCTACAACCCCTGTGAACTCGCCTTTTTTTATAATCTCAAGAGATATGCCTGCGATTGGCGCGCGATTAAAGTTCTTCCCTATTGCTCAATTCCCATGAGATCCTATTGGATCGTTCTAATGATCGTTTTTTACTGGTCGATAAAATATCGAACGCTTATCGTTATAAAAGATCGATGATTATACCCGCGAATTTTTAAACATTATTACCTTCGATCGTGCAAGCTCAATGTGTAATTACATTATGAAAAAAGATAAAATAAATAACATTTGATTTTTAATATTTCAAATTGTACTAAAATATATTATTTAACTTCCTACTAATTATAATATTAATTTAATACGACGGAATCGTAAGCATCATTTTTTAACTTGACTTGCTTCTTACGAGAATCTACAGAAACCAATTGTGGATTGGAATGAACTTGCTTTTTTTTTTAATCTCTCTGAAAAGTTAAATATTTTAATTAACTACAGAAATGACGTACAAACGTAAGAAATATCATCGAGGAGATACACATTTAAAAAAAGGTTGGAGAACCAAAAGAAGAACCAAAGATTTGGACGAGGTAATAATACTTAATGCATAACCTTAACGAACACGTGTGTCTTGTTTCCTTCATCTATGTTTTTTTTTTCTGTACGTTTATAAATAATCATTCTGCAATTAAGTATTTTTTTTTTTTTATTTACTCTAGATTGACGAAGATTTAAAAGAAGAAAATGTGAAACAATTGTTAAATCAAGAAATTGATTTTGACAAACCAGGAAGTGCACAACATTATTGCATTCATTGCGCGTAAGTTAGGTTAAGAATTTGTGAATAAATAATAAAAAAAAAAAAGAGAATAAAAAAATAATTACAAAATAAATTTTATTTTTAATGATATTGCAGGAAATATTTTATAGATAAAACTGCATTGCAAAGTCATTTTACAACGAAGGTACATAAACGTAGATTAAAAGCATTGGAATTAGAACCCTACACAATTGAAGATTCTGAAAGGGCTGCTGGCAAAGGAAATTACATACAACCGAAAAAAAGAAAAATAGAAACTTTGACAATAGATAATGAAACTGGCACAATACCAAAAGCTAAGTTAGTAAAAATGGATACTTAAATTTATTATAATAAATCAACATTTTGTTTGTATGATTCTAATGATCATAAAATATTCATTTGAAAAAATTCAACGAGTTATAAATATACATTTTAATTATAATGGCAACTAAATTGTTAATACAACGTATTGTTAATTTAAATCATTGTTTTATAAAAAACGTTTGTTATAAATCATCCAAAAAGTATGTTTCAACGTTGCACGTTTCTGGTAGAAATGCAAACAAAATTTGCGTATTTCTTTCGCCATATTTGGATTTCGATGAACGTTTTAACGACATTGATGGATTGCAAAAAGAAATAAAATTACGTAAACTAAACATGGATCTAATAGAAATGAAAAAGTCATGGGACTTTTATAAATCTATTGAAACGAAGTATTTAACTTTGGAGAATAGAAAAAAAGAGATGTCAAAGATGATAACATCGTTAATAAACAAAACGGAAAAGACTTCAAATGACGAAGAAGAGTTAGTCAAATTACGTTTACAATTTAAAATGATCATGCAGGATATGAAAACTATCAAAGAAATGTTATGGGATTTGGATGAAACTGTAATAGAAAAATTATTAAAATTACCAAATAAATTGGATGATAGAACACCACCATCAACACCAATGATATTACAAAACGTTGGCAAATCACCAGCCATATTATTGGACAATAATAAAAAGAGTCACATCGAAATTGGGGAAAAACTCGATCTAATTCAATACAAAGATCCGATGAATTATTATTTGTTAAATGATGCGGCCATGTTTGAATTTGAATTATTAAACTTTGCTGGAAAAATGCTTAATGATAATAACATCATGAGAATAACAGGATCAGATTTGTGTCGTAGCGTTTTGGTAGAAGGTTCGGGTTTGGATCATGAGAATCCTTTAGATACATTTATATTAGAAAATGATGACGAATCTGTCATGGATATAAGCAGCCATATGCATTTGGTTGGTGGAACAAGTTTATCATCAATGTTAGGTCTTCACGCTAAACAATTAATCAAATTGGATAATTTACCAATCAAATATTATTCCGTTGGTAGACAATATACACCAGTAGTTTCTAATGAAACAATGTTATCTGGTTTATTTTCCGTTGGTCAAGCATCAACCGTTAATATCTTCTTAATATTAAAAGATTCAATGGAGTGTACAATTGAATTCGACAAAATATTACAAATTATTAACAATTTTTATAATAACATTACAAATCATTACAGAGTTGTTATGCGATCAGCACCAGAATTATTAACGTGCGAACAAATGAGAGTATCCATCGAATTATGGTCACCATATTTTGAACAATACATCGAAGTTGCTAATCTTTCTTTACATGGACAATACTTTAGTAAAAGATTATTAATAGGATATGAAACAACAGATCAAGTTAAAGAATTTGTTTCAATAATATCTGGTACGATGCTTTCCGTACCACGAATAATAGGATGTTTGTTAGAAGAAAATCCTGATAAATTTGTAATACCTTCTAAGATTCTTCAACAATTATCTGATACAATGAACACTGATTAATTCAATTAATAGATAATCATGTTTTTTTTTTTTTCATTAATTCACACTTTTTACTTCTTAATATCTTACAATTGTAATTAATACGAAATATCATTTCATTTTTATTTTCCCCTGTGTTATATTACACGTCGAAGGGAAATAAATGAGATGTTATGTTCATCAAAATTGAATTAACGTATTAATAAAGCTTATGTATTAATATATATATATATATATATATATATATATAAAATGGTAATATATTTATAAACATTTTCAATTAACCTTTGCTTACCACACTTGGTCCGAAAGAATCCCCCCAAACCTTTGTTTGCAACTTCAGTCATTTTTCTCAATTGTTCAACTTTGATTAATTTTGTAAACATATTTAAATTTAATTTAAAACTATAAAACCTATATAGTCTTTTTAAGTAAGTATTAAAGAAGTCTCCAAAAAAATGTTGAAGTAAATTTATGCAATAGTTTCTTTTTTACAACGATTTTTCTCGTCCGGGTCCTTTGGACCCGGGTATGGTAAACGCGTTACTGCTGGAAGGGTGGTAAACAAAGGTTAAAATTCAGCAGGGCAAATTGTTTAGTGAATAATTCAAGGTAGCAGTCACAATCATCTTGAAAAACAAAATTACGTTTGTTAACCAACCATTCATACAATTATACTTATACATCCTCACGGGTTTCACCAGTTGCTATGGTGCTATATCTAACTCTTTTATTAACAGAATGAATAATTGGTTCAAATTTCTTTTGTAGTTTTAAACGGTACATGTAAACGAGAGCACACAATAAAACGACTAAAAGGAACATACAGAAATACAGTGTTATCGAAACAGCTGTTTTGGACAATCTTAATCCAAACGGACAAGGAAGTGTCCCACCATAAATGCTTCTCTCTTTTCCATCTGTAAAACAATAAAATTATCTAAACATTATATTTTACATATGAGATCACATCAATCTTAAAAAAAAGTCACCTTCAGAACATTGCAAACTGTTCTTATTTCTTACAAAAACTTTGGTCTTGTTCATCCATTCGATAAATGGATTGAGTTTGCACGAACACTCGAATGAATTTTTCGAAAAGTCAACGGTGAACGATTGATTCTGTTTAATAACAGATTCCATAGTACGAATATCGTAATCGGAAACTTTCGTAAATTTATTTCTCTGAAGATCCAAGAAACGTAACTTATGAAGACAGGATAAATTGAAATGCAATCCTGTTAATGCGTTATCACCTAAATGTAAATCCAAAAGGTTTGGTAGATCACAGAAAACGTTTGGATCTTTGAACTCTGATATCTCATTTTGTTCCAAATGCAATTTCATGAGTTGTGTTAGATTGCTGAGGAAACAACAAGGGACTTACTTTTAGTATTTTTCTTTTAGAATAAAATTAATACAAAAAAAACAAAATAATGTCTACCTATTGACAAATATATCGTGCAGTGTTGCTGCTAAATCTCTCGGTTGACCATCTTCAAAAGCATCAGTTAAATGTAACTCTAAAAGTGATACGAAATTGGAGAAAACTCTTGGATGACTTTTAGCAGGATCCAATGATAGTTCATTGAAATCAAGAATAAGACGTTCAACACGTTTAACGTGATGATACGTTTTTCCTCGTATTTCTTCTATTTTATTATTGGACATATCGATGACTTTTAAATTAGGTAATCTGTCCAACGTGCCGAATATGTTCCATGGTAATAATTTCAAATAATTACCCGTAAATATTAACACCTGAAATGAAAATGGGATAAAATTGTAAAAGAAGAACAAAAATCAAACAGTTAATAATTAATAATAAATCAATCAATCAATCAATCAAATGAAAATCCCGCAAAGACCTGACCTGTGCGGCATTAGGAAGATGTTCCAATGGCGTTGTATCATTAAATCCAGAATTCGTACAATTGACAACGTATTGATGATGACCGTCATAACACATTCTTGAACAACGGCAAAGATTTTTAAACGCATCACCACAATTGTGAACCGAACTTTCGTTGGTCTCAAGATTATGCCAATTGGGATCATTGCAATCAACTTCTGCACGAGTTTTGATTATCATCGATAGTAATATAACAATTGCTACGTACGAGGACTTCATCTTAATCTTTTACAAAAAAAATATATATACAATAGTTTATTAAAAATCGTTGCTAAAAAAAAAAAAAAAAAATAAACGAAACAACGTATCCATTGTTTCGAGTATATAATACATTAATAAATAATAATAGTAATAATGTATTAAAAAAAAAAAAAAAACAAAAGCAACAGAATGTGCAGTAGCAAGAAACCCATTTGAATTTTATTCGTGTCGTTAAATAATAAAAACGAAGAAACAAGAATAAGAAGTGGACCACACTTACGTATAATTCTGTTGTAATATATTTGTGTTCAACGATCGATGATCACAGTGTGTTTAAAAACGTCTTCATCGTTTTAATATAGAACAAATATTAGATCAATCGCGAGTATATCTTAAGATCATTTTGCAATGCATCCTTATCAACGTTTCTTATTTACACGATTAGTTGACCTGATGAGATAGGAGAAAGAAGAACTTCTGGAATGGTACCGGTAGTAGTAGTAGTAAAAGAAGAACAAGAAGAATAAGAAGAAGGAAGAAAGTATTCGTGGAACAACTAACGGAAAAGAAAGAAAGAAAGAAACAAACAAAACAAAATAAAACAAAAAGAAAAGCACAGTAGGGAAAGAAAGAATGAAAAAGAAACTTACTTGACTGAGAGTTATCTGGGTCGACTAAAAACGTAACGCGTTAAGAAGATGGAAGAAGATTGAGGAAAGACCAGTTAAATTGTATTCCAAAAGATGCAACACAACGTGACACGGCACGTACCATCGCTGAGCCCGCAGTTGGGTCTGACCGCACCTGTATGGGCCCACTGAACGCCCACCCATCCGCTTACCTCTACCTACCCCCCACTTTGAAACACTTCACCAAACGTCTACCAACTATAAATGGAGCTTCTTTTTCTTTTTCTTTACTTTTTCATTAATTACTTTCCTTTTTATATATTCCTACAACAAATATATCTAATATTATTACTTATATATTACAATCTTAGTTTGTTTCTTTGTTTGTTCATCAAATTAAACCTTGTTTTAATTCAACTCTTAACTATTATTATAGTTTACATACTTTTGTGTGTGTGTGTTTCTTACATATATATATATATATATATTTATTTTTAGTTTTCTTTTATCATTCAAATTATTTCTAATCGCAATGTCGTAACGCATAAATAAAAATGAACGATATTCATGTGTGTTGAAAAGGTGATGATCTGACAAATACAAAGTTTTCTTATATTACTTCTTTTATACTTTTTCAAATATTCTTTGTTTAAAATAATGTGTGTTTACTTAAAAAAAAAAAAAAAAGAAAAACAAACTTTTCTTATACTATTCAAATAAAAATTAATAAAATTAATTTATAAAAAAAAAAAATAATAATAATAATAATAAATATCATTATGTATGATGAATTGTTCAAAGAAGAGCAGGTGTGTAAACGGAATTTATTCGACACACCGAGGCGACTCGTATAGTTCCTTATATGTACATACACACACACACGTGTCATTATATGAGTCATATAGGTAAGCATGTCTACAGGGTGTCCCACTTTTTTTTCACCAATATTTTAATATCAATAAAAATCCAAACACAAAAATCTTGTACAAATTCCTACATTTTGAAATGCATCAATTTAAAATATTATTACAAAAATATGAAACATTAAATGCACTGGTATTTTGTTGAAGTAACAAAAGAATGCTTAGTTGATCCCATTTTTATCTGAGAAAGATTATCTGTACAGTTATTTCAAGAATTTCTTCTTACCAAAGTTCTTACCAAATGAGACACCCAGTATACATTTATACAGGGTGAGACATAACTTGTTTTCCCTTCCAAGTAATTCACAAAAATTGAAATCAACATTATTACAACATTACTTTCAAACTTGAAAGACACCACAACTTTTTGCCCATATTTAAATAAATTAATTGAATTAATTTTTAATAAGCTTTATATGTGAATATTAATTTTGTTTAAACAATTTTACAATAAGAAAGCAACTTATATTCTCGTATGATTGTTGTTTGTTAAAATTTGTACAAAGTAAACGTAATTCATACATAAATTATATATTCAATATTATTAAATATATTCATAGACAAATAATGAAATATTGGGATCTCTGGCAGGGTTCAATGGCGTAGCAATTCGACCTATCTACTTTCATTTTGAATTTGGTCACCAGATAGCGTATTATATTATATTTTTAATATATATAAATTAAAAATTAAGATATTTTTGTTGATCATCTTGTATACAACGACAAATTCATGATGAATATTGGGATCTCTGGCAGGGTTCAATAGCGTAGCAATTCGACCTATCTACTCTCATTTTGAAGATAGCCACCAGATAGCGTATTCAAGTGTCTACAGATCCCAATAACAGATTGATTATTTTTATTTTCTTTCCATTTTAGTATTGTCTTGGTTTTTTTTTTTTAATATACAATCATGAAGAAATACATTACTTAACTCTTTAATAATTAATTAATTAATTAATAATAGTGCATCTCAACACAATGTTGGAGAGTGACACGTGATCAAAAAAAACAAAAAGAAATGAACAAATTTGATCAAACGAAAGATGATTTGTTTCCTTTCGAAATAATTACTTGAGAATTTACAATGAAATCCTTTGTAGACTAGACTCTGTGGGTGTTACACACTATGCTTATATTTTGATTTGAAATACACACAATCTTTCATACATACATACAACACATACTCATATATATATATATGCACACATACAATTACAAGATAATTGAGAATACTTCCTTGATATTTGTACCATTTTATAATCACCAAGTCAGTAAACCTTTTATTTATGATTCTTGTTTAAACACACACACACACACACACACACTCTCTCTCTTCCTTTCTTTAACAATAAATAATATCTGTCAATATCTTTGATTTTGCGCAACAGGCCCACATTGTCTATTAATTGAGAAATATATGTTTTTATACAAAGAGTGTCTTTAAAAGATTTTTCTGATCAAAAACAATGTCAGTGTATTTTGTGCATCAAAATGAAACAAAGAAATATAATTGTATCTAAACATAAATCATTAAACTCTTTTGTTATTAATGATTTATAGGTTATGGTTATTTATGAGTAATTACTATTTGTTTTCTTTGTACATTTTCATACACAGAATATCAATTAATAATATTTGACCAGAAAAATCTATAATATATTTTTGTATATATGTGTATATGTGTGTATATATATGTGTGTGTATGTGTATATATTAAAATCGATACCAATCTTTTTTTTTGGTCTATTACTTTGGCCTGGAAAAAAGAAAAGCATACGATGCGTTTTGTTAGGTACTTCTAAACACGTTACATACATGTTATCTCTATTTTTAATCTTGAAACATTTATCAAAATATATATATATATATATATAATAAAAAATCTGTGGATTTGAATAAATCGCACAAAGTTAAATTAATGCTAAATTAAATTCAGAGATTCACCATAATTGCGATTGAGATTTCAAATTGATTTTCAGTCATTTTCAAATTCATATTATTATTTAAATATTTTTTTAAAAAAATATATATATATATATAATAAAAATCAGTAGATATGTGAAAAATTACGAAAAAAATTACGAATACAATCGTAATATTTCAAATTTTTCTTGAAATAACGAACACAACATTTTTTGTGCAACGAACGTGAATACAAACAAAATTCTTGAAGATATTGTGCCATTGTAAAATTGGATGACCAATTTCTTGGAATTATCATTAATATTATTCTCTATTGTCCATCAGTGTTCTTTTTTCTTATATGTTAGATGAATGATACGGTTTTTGTTTTCTTTTTACAGAACCATAAAATGATATAAATCCATCTTGGCACAAAAGTAGACCAACGAAATCGGTTTGAAGAATATTATAATGCTTCAAAATTGGACGAATATAAGAAGAAGATGAAGGACCCAATAAAGATCATGGTTTGATTTAGGCTTTATATCTGTCCGATGAGCCACTTGCGCAACATAAAATCAATGCGAATATCAAACCAAGAAGTTCAAGTATACCAACACCTATGGCAATTCCAATAGCAATACAACTTTGACTCTTCAATGCATTCACCAATTTGTCTATGCACCCCTGAAAATGATAAAAATAACAAATCATACTTTCGAGTTAACTCAGAGTGAGAACTAATATCTATCAATTATTGTGTTTTGCAATATAATAAACAACAAATGAAGAAAAACACGGATCAAGATAACAATGTAAAAATTACCTCATTATAAATAGCAGGACTAACAATATCCCCTAATTTAAAATTGCGTGCAGTTTCACAAATTAAACTGTCCCTGTCCATGCAACAGGATTTCGGTACTTTGTAAGCATTGTCAGATTTCGATGAAACTGTTAAAGAAAGATCATATTTATTGGCATATTTGCTGCCAGCCCAATCATCTGGTCCGGTTGCACCGCAACATCCAAGACCCGATTGGAAAGCGTCCACCGTTTGAGTACGAAATTCCACGAATCCATATTCGTTCTAAAACAAATCAAATAATGCAATCAATGCAAAACCAAAGACGATGATCAAACAGCTTACGATAATAAAAAAAAAAAAAGAAAACAAATGAAGGAATTACCTTAACGGTGTTGATGACGGATAATTTGACGAGTTCTTCGAGACGATCGCTATTTGTATAGAGCCAAACTCCAGCAGCAATTTGTGCGACTATTACAACCAATAGACAACTGAAAAAGCCAACTAGCATACATTGAGACTCACGAAAGGCTCCCCAACATCCAAGAAAGGCTACCACGAGCATGACGAGTCCAGCTACTAGCAAAATGTAAAGGCCTGCTCTGAAATTGTGCTGTTCTTGTGTCACGGACACGAGAAAATTGTGATCGACTAACATCCATATCGACAGGACCACCGTTGTTAATCCAATAGCCTGAACAATCAAAAATAAGCAACGATAAATGATCAAATAAATCAAACATAATAAATTGATCGAACACGATATACAAGTCAAATGTTTTTTGAAATTCCCGCCATTTTATGAAAACTGTTTGTGCAAGGTATAACACAACTTGTGTTTGAATTTAAATGTTTCATTCGTATATTTTTAACGCTGAGATAATACATTTCAATTGAGATAGAAAAATACAAAAGATTGTATTAACTCAAAGATAATATTTACTATCATTTATTCTGACCATGAACAATCATCCCTGAGTGCAATAAAAATCAATTGAAACTCTGATACGGAAAATGATCATAGATTGGTTTAATATCTAATGAATATGATTTATTATGCTAAGCATATACGAGACATTCTTCTATTTTATCTATGTCATACTTCAATGCTTCCTAGCCTATCAAGAAAGTGGGTTAACGCGTAGGCTGGCATATGTGTGTGTGTGAGTACCACCATGTTCGTTGAATGACTACAAGCCTATATTTAAAACGTGTTTATGTTTATAAATAAAGATTTCGAATGAACGAGATCTAAAGGAATAAAAAAAAATACTCTACGAGTAGCAGTCTCTTAAGAAAAAAAAAAAGAAATTACAAGGATAATCATTTGAGATCAGTTTCAGTTTTCTTAAAAAAAAATAAAATAAAAAAAATAGTTTACTAAGAAGGAAAGGAATATGATAAGATTTAAAGTTGCAAAATAAGTATATTCGTAGAGAGAGAGAGAGAGAGAGAGAGAGAGAAAGAGAAAGAGAAAGAGAGAGCCCAGATGTAATCGATAAAGCTGTGCCTAGAATTGCTCCTGCCGGGAGATAGAATTACAGTAACGTAACGAAGAAATAAAAGGCCCACTGCATATAATATATAAACATTGATGATGATTATTATTATATATATTAAAATATAATAATAATAATTAATATTATTATTATTATTATTATTATTATTAAATATTAACACTAGATATACCACCATTTTTAATATACCTATTTCTACCATACTAGTCAAAATGACTAGTATATACGAAAAAAATGCTTTTGGAGCTTTGCTTCCAATCTTTATTTACTCTTAAAAAAATAACACAACAAATGTTTAATAATAATAATTTTAATAAATAAATAGATTTATAGACATTTTAAAAGAAATAGGATAGGAAGACCGCGAATGGAAGGATCGAGCTCAGGGACGGGAACAATGGCGGGATTTGGTATTTGTGGCAATGAACTTTCGAATTCCTAATGCCAATTAATAATAATAATAATAATAATAGACATTTTAAAATTATTTACAGAACTCAAATGTTACATGAAGTAGACATTTTATAATTTAAAATGGCCTCCGACTAGTCAAAATGACTACTCTGGTATATCTAGTGTTAAATATTATTACGAGAATTATATATATAAAAAAAAAAAAAAACTTGTTCTTTAACTTTTTCATTTGTTATTTTTCTTTTCTCATTACAATTTTGTCATCATATTCGTCATTTTTATTAGCAATGTGACTGACTCACGTAGATATATTCCTGGCATTTAAAACGATGACGAGAGATTTCGATTAATCATTTATACATAATTCTAACGTAATCTTTTTTTCTTTGACAATGATTTTGTTGTTTAACGTTGTAATATATTTTCAAAATAAATTCAACTACAATCTTATAAGACATTAAAATGTTCGTTAGAATTAAGATACGTGACTTGAAATCTGACTACTTCTCCTAACATAAAATTCTCTGAACTTAAGAGCCCAAATTGACTGCTGCTTTTGTCCAACACCAAAAGAACCTTTGAAAGGAAAAAAAAAAAAAAAAAAGAAAGAGAAACAGATGTGTGTTGGGGTCTGCATTTGAGTCAAAGCACTTTTTCAAATGAAAAATAACGGAACGAGGATAATACTCGTGTTTTGTAATGACGGTGGTGGTAATGGTGGTGGTGGTGTTGTGTATGCTCGACGGACTCGTTTCTTTTTTTTTCCTTTTTACTCCCCTTTTTACTTTGTAATACATTATTATTATTATTATTATTATTGTTTTGTTGTTGTTGTTATTTATTTTTATATTTTTCTTCTTTTTCTTTTTTTATATGTTTCAAAGCTTTTTACTTGTCTCTTTTGTGTAATGAAGCTTAGCCACTCCCTGTTATAAGCAACAACGTAAACGACCCCTGACTCTATAAATTTAATCGACAATCTCTTTCTCTTTATCGATAAATCCGATCAATAGTGTGTTGTTCCCCATACCTGTATAAACATTTTGCGCTTGCCCTTTTCAAACGCTTCGTCGTCGACATTATTATAATTTATTTTTTTCTTTTAACTAAGCGTGAAAAGGTTGCACAGAATGTTGCATGTGAAAGAATGCATCATATGTGTGTTTTTAGTAGGAAGATACTTTTACGATGTTTGAGTTACAGATAAATGAATATATGTGTGAGTGTGTGAGTGTGTTTGTGTAGATAGGAAATATCGTATTTTCAAGCAGATGCCCTTTTTTGAATGTTCAACGGAAATACGTTTCTTGATACCATAGAAAATATTATAGGAAGGAAACAGAAAACTGTTTAGTAAGAGAGTTTTTAATGTAACTTGATATAAAATACTGATATTTATAATTGTGTATGTGTACATACACATACATATTTATCCCATATGTTCATGTAATATTATTCATGATACTTTACTACTACTCATATTCAAAACATTGTTTTGATTGATTCAATTCAATTATAATTGTTTTAACAATCAAACAGATTTGTTTTGTAAAACAAACATAACAGTTTACATCCTTCCTTATTGTATACAAGATACTTGATTGTATATTACAATTTTTATTAATCAAACGTTGAACTTTGTTTGATTAATTAATCGTACAGATGAAAGGTTATAAATGAATTATCAAAAGTAATAAAAGCGCAAATAATAACGTTGATGATGCATTCTTCCATCATTTTATAGAAAATCATTGTATAAATCATACAATCATTTGTAATGAATCCCTTCTTAAAAAACAATCGTAAATTGTATTTAAGATGAAGTTTAAAGATATTAGATGAGACTCTTCTTCTCATTGGTCGAATGTAAATGTTGAATCTGAATGGGGGGAAGACCAAAATAAACTCACCCAAAAGCCGAGATTCACCCACACGAGGGCGTACTTAACAAATCCGTAACACTTGGGTAGCACCATGATGTTTTATTGTTCCCTTTTTTCGTTCCTCCTTTTCTATCTTCTTTCTTGTTTATTTTTCTTTTAATCTTCTTTTGATTGCTCCGTCACTTGATGGTCCGTTGACGTAAATAATCGTTGAGAAAAAACACCGTGTTTGTTTTTTTTTTTTTTTTCTAATTCTATTCTTATTATATTAAATTTGTTTTTTAGTCGTGTAAATCAAACACCCTTTTGTAATATGTTTTTTTTTTTTTTTTGCAAATACAATTTTGATAACACTGTTTTTGTGTCAGTCAAATGTTAAATTTCAGATTTAACGAATTTCAACAAAAAATACAATTTCTTGTTTAATTTGATATTGGACTCGTTAATCAAGAATAAATGAATGAATGAAATTGAATGATGAATGATGTACACGAACTAAATCCTCCATGCCACGCAACGCGTCGCAGCCGACTGCCAATCGACAAGAGCGTCACACGTTCCTTCCATGGCCGCACGCGCTGGATTTTTCACAGCAAAGGCGTACTGCTGCTGCTCATCTCGTTCGAAAGGCCTACTGACGTCAACCGTTTTAAAAGAGAAAATTATATTACATACGTTCTTCCCTTACTTACATATATATATATATATATATATATATATATATATATATATATATATATATATATGTATACATATACTCTTCTTCAGGTCTATTTTATTTCTTCTGCGCACGCGCTACTTTTTTTCAACAATATTTTATTTATCATTTCCAAATGTTTATTTTTATATCACCTTTCTAATGACTTTCTTCTATTAATTCTTCTTATTAATTAATAACAATTATATATCAAATTTTATAAATGTTATTTTTAAACATTTTCTAATCGATGCTTGACTAGGATATACTTCTATTAATGATGGTGGATACAAAATTAGGAAGACATGATTGAATTGTAGGTATAATGATAGAGGAGGATTTTTTATATACTTGTTTTATCAATCGTCAAACTTATTCTTCATTCGTGTACTATTCTTAACTATTAAATATATATATATATATATTTTTGTTTTTGTATACAATTGATTTGAATTTTTTTAATATACTCTATCAATCTCTTCCACCTCTTTCCTCTTATCAATATCCCCGTTTATGTCTATCGTGTTTATTCTCACCATTGTATGTGGCGTACGATAAACTGAAAATAATAAATTAATTTTATAAAAGGATTATATTATCAATGATTACAATTATTATTTTTTTTTTAATATACTTATTTTGAGTTTTGTTGTTGTTGTTGTAAAGCTTACAGTGTAATCTACGGTATTGTTTCCTTTTCTTCATCCTAAAATGATACTTTGTACTTGATAATGTTTTTTCAATGACAGTTGCATTGATTGATACCAAATCTCGATTTAATATGGGCCTTCCTACAAGAGTGAAATCTGTGCTTCCAACTAACAAAACTTTTTCAAGTTTTATTCTATCACCTATCGAAGGTGGCCAATGTCCTTGTACAATTATGATATCATTTTCAGTTATTTTAAATTGTTTACCACATATGTGAACAACTGCAAATAATCTACCTACTTTGTTCGTTGCTATTTGTTTGTTAATTTCCTTTGTTACATCTAAAAATGCAAATCTTTTGTTAATATACGTTCATATAGTTTTATATAATTCATTATATACAAAAGTATACCCTTCATTAACTTTTCTTTTTCTTTGTCAAATTCTGGTATTTCAACTTGATGTTTTGGTATAGGAGGCATCCATCCTAAACGTGTTGTAACATATGTAACTCTTCCAGGTTCCCATAGACTTAATGCTGACAAAAAGAATTATCTCAATTATACTTTGCATTTGTATGTATTTTTTTCTATGTTACATATAGGTTATATTTCTTTTACTAAATACTTGATTCTGTGACTTATTTTAAGAAAATAAACCATTCAAATTTAATTCTATTTATTACATTTAATATTAGATGCAAATGTCATAAATTTATTTGTATATTGAACATTCAGAGTAGTATAAAGAATTGAGGTTATATTCAACTTTCAATTCTTATGACTGCAACCAAGATCTTACAAATGATATATAAATAAATATTTGTATTACCTGAATTTGTTGTTCTGCATATTGCAGTAGTTGTTAATTTGTTTAAACAATTATTAGCAGCTAATCTAAATGCATTTGAAAAGATAGTAAGTGCTGCCATGTTTACCGAGAGTCGTAAACTACTGCCGACATCAAATCGATATTTATTTTAATTTATAATAGATATTGATTTGATATTGGCGTTTAAAAAAAAAAGAGAGGGAAATTTAAAATTAAAAAATGCGTAACTAATGAATTATTATTAAACAAATATAATTATTATATTTGATATGTTAATAATTAAAGAGATATCTTTTGATATCTTTTAACGATTAATTAAAAAATAATTGTATTAATAAAAGAATAAAATTAACCTAAGATTTATAAATAATTTGATAAAAATTGAAGAATGTTTTAAATAATAGAAAAATATCATCTTACAGAATAGTGAGAAATGGTGAAATAATATCGTTTAAATGTATCGATTTAAATGAACGTAAAATAATGATTTTGAATAAACGCGGGCAAATACATGCGAAACAGAAACTGTAGTTCCGGGGTAGAACGCATAATATAGCGCGGAGATGTCGTATGTGGTAAATCAGTCAGCAAACGGTTACTTGTTATGTTTAACAGTTGTGCTTGTTCGTACTGCGAGGAATCGATGAGTGTTGTATTATTTTAATTCTTTTTTGGGCGCTTTTTTAGTAGCCGCGAAAATTCGAAAGATGCAGTTTTATAAAGAAAAATTACTTTCACCGGGACAATTGAAGAGATTAAGCGAGCACAAATATAGTTGCACAACCAATAGTCTATTGGATGCATTTCTTCAACCCTGGTGGGACTGGTTAGTCAGCAAGGTTCCACTTTGGCTTGCACCAAATTTGATCACGGTTTTGGGTCTAATTGTCAATATTGTTACTACATTGATATTAGTTTATTATAGTCCTGATGCTAAAGTTGAGGTATATATAACCTAAATTCTTTCTTATCATATCATCACATATCATGCATGCATAACTGTGACCATTATACTGCAAATTAAAAGATACCAACACGGTCTGTCTATCAAAGACATATTATATATCTTCTTTCATATATGTTTCCATTTAATAAAACTCTTTTATATTGTTATATTCACTTTTATATTTTTTTTCTTTGTGACAATTACAATGACAATGACAATGACAATGATACTGACAGCAGTACTGCCAAATACATATATATATATATATATATATATATATATAGTTTCTTATTTTCTTAATATCATTTTATTCCTTGTCATGCTCATTAATTATTCATCAAATTAATTTTCAAATTTATTCGTTAACTGTTTAAATGTAAATATTTTCATTTATAATACTTTGTTATTATTATTATTATTATTATAGGCACCCAGGTGGGCATGCTTTTTATGTGCATTGGGTTTATTTATTTATCAAAGTTTGGATGCTATCGATGGCAAACAGGCTAGAAGAACTGGTACCTCTACTCCCTTGGGAGAACTGTTTGATCATGGATGCGATTCAATATCGACAGGTACATTATTTTTCATTATATTTTTCTTAATATTAATATTAATATTAATATATATATATATACTCTTTTAACCTTTCTAATAATATTTAATAATATTGTTTTGTATTTTTCAGTATTCGTAGCATTATCCGCTTGTATAGCCGTACAGTTGGGATATTATCCAACGTGGATGTTCTTTCAATGTTTTTGTGCGATGACTTTATTTTATTGCGCCCATTGGCAAACTTATGTCTCAGGTAGTAAACAACAACAATTTATTTTTATAATGTTTGTTATACATTACTCTTATATTTTGTTTATTTACATTTATATTTTAATTTGTTAACAACAGGATCTCTAAGATTTGGTAAAGTGGATGTAACCGAAGCTCAGTTCACCATCATAGCAATACATCTGATATCCGCCATTTTTGGACCGAGAGTTTGGATGATGGAGGTTGTATCTCTTTTTTTTTTCTCATTGACATTTTTTTTTTTTTTTTTTTTATGTCATCATCTATCTTAAATGTTCATTACTTTTTTTTGTTTGAAGACTATTTTATATTTGAATTTTAGTTGTAGCAAAGTTTTATGCATTTTATTATTATTCACATGTCGCGTAATGTTTTTTTTTTTTTTTTTTTATCCAATTGTTTCATTTTTCTTTTTGTTTATATTTTCTTTAAGCATAGTCTCCTCACCTCTATTTGTATATATGTATATATATACACATAGAAATTAATGTTCATTATCGACAAAGGAAGCACAAATAATCACAAGTAATCTTAGACATACATTGTATGGCTAGTAAAGTGTGAAAAGATTCAAAAAGAATTCAAATTAGGTACCTAAACAAAACAAAAAAGTAACTAGAATCTTTTCTCATCATTCTCATGCTTGTTTTTTTTTTTTAAATTATGCTAATAATCATATTATTACGTACAAAGTCAAATCAACATCTTTAAATCAATCCTCTCACGTATATATATATACATTATTATTATTGTTTTATTTTATTTTATAAGTTATGTACAATTTTTATTTATTTATTTATTTATTTAATTTTGTTTAAAGTATTATCACTTTAAAGAGTTGATATTCTCGTATTATATATATATTTATAACAATATTAAAGCCCAATATTTGCATATCAATGTTAATTCTAATGAAATTAAAAGAAAATTTATGAAAAACTGAAGGGGAATTAATTAGGAATAGAAATAAAAAAAAAAAAAAAACAAAAAAAAAATAGGAATTTATTTTGTATATATATATATATATAATTATTAAATTGTTTTGGTTGTTTAATTCAATCGATGATGATGACGACGACTCATGTGAAGATTTCGAGAGAGAATATTAAAACAAACAAACAAACAAACAAAAACACAAAACAAATCAATCCCAAACCGGTGATTATAAAAATTGCATGAGTCTAACGTGAACGTTTCTTCCAGATACCATACATTGATGGTTTTCTGTTGAAATATTTAATAGGAGTTATGACAGTGGTGTGTGCTCTGGCAAACTTATATTCCATATTTTCGGTGATATTCACCGGAGGAGTTGGGAAGAATGGTTCGACTGTCGCTGTAAGTTCGTTTAATTAGACATTTTTTCGGTTGAACATAAGGAATTGGGATCGGCATGGCATGAAGAGCAGTGCTGGAAGTACTATATATATATATACATATATATATGTATATATGTGTGTATATATTTATCGCCAAATACTTAACAAAACTTTCAAACACGTTTATATCCTTCTTCATCATTTTATCCTCCATTATTATCCTTCGTCATATTTTTCTTTCTTTTTATATTTATATTTATGTTGGTTGTATCCTTAAAATCAAATCAATCAAATTAATTAATCAATCAAATCAATCAATCAATCAATTTTGATCTTTCATGATTATCTAATTTGCTTTATTCATATTTCTCAATCATTACGTAGATTCGTACGTAGTTTGTTTTTTTTTTTATTAAACGTTTTTAATAACATTACATTCTCATTATGACGATGATATTAATATTACATTGTTGTTTTACATATTGGGTTTTTTTCTCCTTCTTCATCTTCTTATTATTATTATTGTTATTGTTATTATTACTAACAAGGGATAAAACAAGAGATTTTTGTATTTCTGTGAAAAGTATATATATATAGAGAGAGATATTAAGTTATTAAATATAGAAGAATAAAAAAATAAAAAAGTATAAACGAATAGAATAAAAAAAGAATGAAACATGAGTGTAAACAATAATTCAGTTTTTGCAAATGGTAGGGGGGTATAATTAATAGATGATAAAAAAATGTTATATTAGAATGCAAATTAATTTTGTTCTCTACGTGATGAAATAATAATAATAATAATTATAATCTTAGATTTGTTTTTTCCTTCCTTCTTTGTTTCTTCTATTATTCATATTAATTATTATTATTATTATTATTATTATTATTAAATATAGTTATTACATGAGTAGTTATTTTCTTGCTGCAACTCATGCTCTCTCTATCTCTCTCTTTCTCGTTGTTTGTTATCTTACTTACATTTTATGCTTTTTTTTTCCTATAGAGAATTTATTTTTACAAATGTGTAATTAACTTTTGTATCGTCATACGTTTTTTCTTTCTTTCTTTTTTTTTTTTTTTTATACAAATCTTTAATGCATTTCAGAAGAATTTCTTTACTTTAATTAGAATAATACTTTTGTTTTGTACGATTGATTTTATCAAATTAGTTTCATGTTTTTTTATTATTATTATTATTATTATTATTATTTTCTCATATTTATGTTAAAAACTTTTGTTCAATCTGTGAGATTCTTTTTCCTTCTTTCTCCTCTCTCTCTCCACCATCTCCACCATCTCCATATCCTCCTTTAATTATATTTTTACATTGGTTTCTTTCTGTCGATCGATTACGTGATACAATTATACAAAAAAAAAAAAAAAAAAAAAAAAGAAACAACAACAATAAAACACACATCAGTTTAAATACAAGGTGTGTCTCAAAAGTATCCGAACTTATCTCCATATTTCTTTTCCCCAAGGTTACTCTTCGTCGTTTGGTTTTATAACATCCTTTAAAGTAGTAGTCCCCCATTTGATTGAATAACACGCTCCCTACGCCCTTTCTCCACTTTTAAAAGCAGTCCTGCTGGTACTCGTTTTTCGGTAACCCCTTTAAAACTGTTCGTTGCAATTGCAGTAACAAATTTGTATTTAATTTTGCTTTAAACTGGAAAAGAATTGTTCAGAGATTAATTGAAATGATGAAGACAGCATTTGGGAATGAGTGTATTGGTCAATACGCAAATAAATATGGAGGTAGTTTAGATAATTTTGGGATACCACACCTTGGTACACCAACAAGAGCAACCCACGATTATTACAACTACAAAACAATCATCAACGAGAATAACAACAATAATCAATCAATCAATCAATCAACGAGGAAGAGAGAACACTGTACAACACTTACTTAGCAATTAATTGTGCTTCCTTTTTGAATATATATGCCTCTAATGAAAAAAAAAAAAAAAAAGATTTAGGTATAGGAACATCATAAATATCTTCAATGGTATTCAATGATGATGATAGTCCATGTTTCTAAGAAATTTCGATGATTGAATGAGGTTGAGATGATTAGTATGGATTTTGTAGGTTTGAATTATTTACTTGTTGTAAACTATTTCTCAATTCTTTTTCACATTCATCTGTGATTCGTCATTATTTTAAAACCCCCTTTTTTTTCTTCCTTCTAATATGTCGTCGTTCAACAAATTCGTTGATCAATGGAGATTGTAATCAAATTTGGGTTTTACAAATTTCGTTAGAACTTTTTTTTGTCTTTTCAAATTCGAATTCCATTTAAACGATTAAATTAATTGCATTTCTTTCTCTCTCCCCAGCCCCCGCTTAGTTGAGGTGTAAATCTCAAGTAAAGTAACTAAACCTCTTGCAATATTTATTTCTTCTATTTCGTCTGAATGATAGGAAGGGGGATTAATGTTCTTCTTTAAAAAAGAGTAAGGATTTTCTGGATTTGTTTAGATTCCTATGCTCGGTCTGGGTACCCTAAGTTCTTACGTGGCAGCAATATTTTACGTGTGTTACACTCACGCCTTCCTTCAATTTTGTAAAGTCTTTGAATCTGGTGGAATTGGAAAGAACGGTTCGACCATTGCAGTAAGTTCGAACAAAAATGAACAAACAAAAATTTTTACATCGAAATAATAATTAAAAAAAGAAAATAAAAATAAAAGACTTGGTAGTGGTGTCGTTTTTTTTTTTTTTTAGCGAAACAACAAGTAATTCAAACAAATGAATTGAAATGTTGTTTAAAACAAAAATTATGAAGATGATACGACAAAATAATTTCTATTATTATTATTATTATTATTATTATTATTATTATTATTATTAATATAATTTGCCAAAGCTGTAGTTTTGTATATTTTAATTTTTTTTGTTTTTTTTTTTTTTAGAACAATCTTTTTTTTTACTCACACCAATTTTTTGCAACAACAAAATTTTTTCTTGCGCTTGATAATTAATCACTTCTTACTCTTTCTATTTCTTCTTCTATTTCTTCTCTCTCTCTCTTTTTATATTTTAGTTTCTAGTTATCTTTTATCTATCTTTCTCTCTTTATTTCCAACAACAACTAATCCTATCCTTAATAAACAACTTAGTAGATCTAATTATTTGTAATTAACAATAATTTCCATTTAATAATACAGGAAACTCTAATTGCAACATTGGAAATTCAAAATCATGAAAACTCGTCCCAAGTTATTGAATAACAAAAATACTCTTGTAATATCTTTAAATGTATCTATGATTCAATCTAATCCAATTGCCAAATGATGATCCATTACAAAAATTCGTTTATTAGAAAAACAACAACAAATCAATTAGGTCATTTGTTTATCTCAATGAATGAAAACTACTATTTCCTTGTATACCACGTGGGGAAAGTTTTTTTGTTCTACAAAGGTCGTAATTGAGATCTTCTTTGAGATTATTATCAAATAAATTAGGTTATAGGTGAATTAGTATCAGTGTAATTAATCCTTCCTTCTTTATAAACAAAATTGTGTCATTGTTTCTTTTCTATCGATGGTTATGGGTCTTTAACCAGTTAAAAAGTGTGACGGCGATCGGTGCTCAGAGTGCGCGCTCTGGTGTGTGTCGCGATAATCAAGCGATGACGGATATAGTCGACATACACTGAGTAAATGGCGCTGTTCAAATATTGAATAATCAAAAAGAGACAGACGAATTCTTTATTTTACAAAATGAACAATTTTGTTAATTATGTACACACTGTTTCTGAAAAAATTCATATATTAAAATTTACGAATGTAATTTAATTTTCGTTAACAAAATTACAATTTAAATATCAATTTGTAACAAATTTTTACCCATGACTGATATACAGCATGTCATAACACAAAATTTTGCTACATCTCCATGACGGATATAGTCGTCAAACACGCTTAACTGGTTAATGAATATACCTGTATATATATATCTTTCGTTTCAGGGTCACTCGTCTATCTATTTCTATCTAATCAATCTAATTTACATACTCGTTTTATATACATATATATATATATATATAAATCAATGACTTGTTTGTTTCAATCATTCAATCAATTTCTCTCTCTCTCTCTCTCTCTCTCTCTCTCTCTGTCTCTCATTCTTTTTCTCTGTTTATATCTATTTGTCTTTCTAAAGACACTTATTGTTAGATAGATAACCAAAACAACAATAAAAAAATAGAACAAAAATAGAACAAAAAAAAAAACAAAACTAAAAGAATAAATCATGTGTTAATGCGATTAAGAATATTCACTCTGCTTGATGTTGAAGCTTAAACACTAACGGAAAGATGTTTCGTATCGCTCATGCAGTTGCCATATACTGGCACAGAGGTCAAGATCTTTCCATTATGGGCCGCCGTGGGCATCGCTATTTTACTTGCACAAAGCAGTATATCCGTCATACTTGCCGGTGGTGTCGGAAAAAATGGCTCCACCGTCGCAGTAAGTGTTTTTGTCAGAAAGTCTTCTTTTCTTTTCTTTTCTTTTTTTTTTTTTTTTTTTATTTATTTATTTATTATTATTCATTTTCACAAAGTATATATTATATATCTATCTATCTATCTATCTATTTATATATCTATCTATCTATCTATCTTTTTCCTATAAATGATCCACACAACCACCCGACGTGTGTAGTGCACTTTAAAATAATCCAAAATGTTACACTTTTTGTTATTGTCTTTATATTTTCTTCTTCGTTTTCTTTTGATTTAGTCCCAATTTTTGTTCATTTACCCATTTTATGTGTATTCAGTTTTGATTGTATTTAATTATATATGATATATATTTATATTATTATGATTATTATTATTATCATATGTATCAGGAGAGATCAATTGTATCATCATCATCATCATCATCATTGTTATTATTATCCTTTTAAGTTTTTATTATTTCTTTTTCTTCTTCTTCTTCTTCTTCTTCGTTACATTTCAACGTTTTGAAAAATGGCGGGAACAAAGTTTTATTAAAATATATCCAATTATTTCTAACATTCTAAAAGAAAAATGAATTGCAACAACCCTTGTGTTGCAACATCTTTGTGTTCAACCCTTTTCATAGCAAACCTTATATATAGGAATATCGTCAATACCAAAAAAAAACCCTTGTATAATGACCATAATATGTGTATGTGATTTATAAATTCTATCATTGAGATAAACCTAATTAACACGTTGAGCGCCACGCTAATTCTTATGCAATTCTTCGTCAGGCCACGTATGGCAAAACAAAAAGTAAACGTCAGGCACTGGCGCCTGACACGGCTTGAACGAGAAGTTCACTGTCAGTCATCGATGACTGACGTGGTTTGAACGTGAAATTCAATGTCAGTCATCGATGACTGACGTGGTTTGAACGTGAAATTCAATGTCAGTCACCGATGACTGACGCGGTTTGAACGTGAAATTCAATGTCAGTCACCGATGACTGACGCGGTTTGAACGTGAAATTCAATGTCAGTCACCGATGACTGACGCGGTTTGAACGTGAAATTCAATGTCAGTCACCGATGACTGACGTGGCCTGGACTAGAAATTCATTGTCAGTCATAAATGACTGACGTGGCCTGGATTAGAAATTCATTGTCAGTCATAAATGACTGACGTGGCCTGGACTAGAAATTCATTGTCAGTCATAAATGACTGACGTGGCCTGGACTAGAAATTCATTGTCAGTCATAAATGACTGACGTGGCCTGGACTAGAAATTCATTGTCAGTCATAAATGACTGACGTGGCCTGGATTAGAAATTCATTGTCAGTCATAAATGACTGACGTGGCCTGGTCGAAAAGTTCATTGTCAGTCACCGATGACTGACGTGACACTCAACGTTGTTGAATGTATCCCTGATGTTTTAAACAAATTGTTCAATTAATAATAACAATACGTTGCAATGTTAACGAAGATTTACTCCAAAGTTCGTTTGTGTAGTAGGTTTGTGCTTCTGATCATTTGGCTAGTATAAAATGGCAATTTAAAAAAAAAAATGAAAAAATACAAAAAAACATAAAAAAAAAAACAAAACAAATCTCATCTGTGTTTAGTATTATATTTGATATCATAAAAGTAAATAATCATCCCCAGTACTTTTAGAAAATCGATTGGAAATTTCTTCTGGTTTAGTGTCCTCCTACCTAGCACCCCCGCCCCGCTCCCGCCCCCGCCCCCATAATTAAAAGGCAAATCTGACGATGATCAACATGAACAACAACAACAAGAACAACAAGAACAACAAAAACAATAACAACACTTGTTCCTTCCTCTTCTTAAATCAATTTACAGATTGTTCTGTACTTGTTAATCACCAATTGTGTGCTGTTTTCAACAAGGTTGTTTATTGTACCACTACCACCACCACCACCACCACCACCCACACTCAAAACGCGTGTATATTTTTGTCTTCCTCTTTGTATCTCTCTCTCTCTCTCTCGTCTATCTCTGTTTCTGTCTCTGTTTCTGTCTCTCTTTCTCTCTCATTGTTTCTCGTAAAGGATCAGGATCATTTGAATAGAAACAAAAATTAGGACGTGTTTTGTGTATATCCTCTTTGTATACCTTGTTGTTTGTCTTTCAACTCTCCCTCCCCCCCCCCCACCACCACCTTCCCCCGTTGCATTGCCCTGCCCATGTTTAAAATGTCCACAATCCAAAATGTTGTTTATTATCTGTCGAAATAAATTTGTTCAACGAATCTTGCATGAAATTATTATTTGGGAAACAAAAAATACAACAATAAATAAATACAATAAACACAACACAACAAACTATCTTAGAAAATTGTTTCCAATATAAAAGAGTTTTAGCAGCACAAATTTTGTTCACTAATTAGAGTTTCGTTTATATTTGTTTCTTTTTTTAGTTGTTCATTGTTTTTTTTATTTTTTTTTTTTATTGTTTATTTTGATATAAACACTCTTCTTCTTTGTTATTTCTATTCGTTACAAAATAAATAATGTTGTGTTTGTATCTTTTATTTTTTTTTCATTGTCATTTGTTATCTTTAAGGATTAGTTTTCTATATCTTTTTCTATCACTCTCTGTTTCTCTCTCTCTCTCTCTCTCTTTCTCTCTCTCTCGCTCTTGTTTGTATGTAAAAAGAAAAAAAAAAAAAAGGACAAACTTTGTTTTTTTCTTTTTTTCTTTTTTTTCTGATATGTAATATTTCTCTATGCATGTTACTATTTTTGCAAGCACTGCTTTGTGGTTTTTTAACAATTTAACTTTGATTTGTTATATAATATGCATCTATTATTGTAACATCATTTATTTTACAAATGGAGATTGATAATTAATTGTTATAATAAAAAGATTAATAATTATAATAAAGATTATCATATAATAATCTTTATATATATATAGACATTATTATTATAATAAATTAAATATTATAATCTTAATATCTTATCTTAATATATATAAATTACGTCACGTCACGTCACGTTGTTTGTCCGCAATGAACTCCTAAACTACTGAACCGATTTTAATCAAATTCTGCACACTGTGTGTAATTTCATCCAACTTGAAAGATAGGAATAGTTTATATTATTTTAACAAATGGCGGTATAAGATAATTCGTATCGGACTGATTGTGAACCAAAGCAACGCATGAATCCTCATTTATACAGTGTTATCAAAAATTCGTTTGTTTCGGTGACTTATATTAGGTAAATACAAAAAAATACATTCTACATAGTTGCATTGGAAGTTACTTATAACTCGACCTAATATTAGTATCATGAAGATAATTATATAATAAAATGTTTATTAAATAATTAATTAATTATCAATCTCTCAATTGCATTTATTATCTTCTTGATTGCTTTTGCTTGTTAACATTTTACTGAATACTCGCAAATTTTGTTATAGAAAATATTTTAAAAATAAAAATAAAAAATAAACAATGTCAATCAATTTTTCAAATTCAAATTGATATTTCTTTTACAATTAGTCTGTCGTATTTGATTATAATTAGATAAAGTATAATTAAAAAGAAAAAAGAAAAAAAGAAAACAGTAAAGACATATATTTGATTTATATTTCAAAGAGTATACAAAAAAAAAACAAAAACAAACTAAACAAAACAAAACAAATAAAGTAATATCATTCGTTTAAAATGAATTAATTTTTTTGTTTGGTAATAAAATAATCGAATTTTACTGCATAACTGTGATCAACAATTTTCAGGGAACCTCAGTACTGTCACCAATCATCCCATTTAGTTTCGTGGTAGTGCCAGCATTCATTATTTATAGAAAAAGTGCTGAGCACGTATACGAAAATCATCCTGCATTGTATATACTTGCATTTGGGATGGTTGCAGCTAAAGTTACCAATAGATTGGTGGTACGTATATATATATATATATATATATATATATATATATATATATATATATATATATATATTTATTATTTAATCATTAAACAAATATTTATAAATGTTTATAATTTTATTTGATTACTTTACAGGTTGCTCATATGACGAAAAATGAGATGCAATATTTAGATAGTTCCTTGATCGGACCAGCCATGCTGTTTCTTAATCAGTACTTCAACTTTTTTATCAAAGAATACTACGTTCTATGGCTGTGTTTCGTAAGTTGTAATCTTTTTTTTTTATTTTTTTATTTTTCTAATTATTTACTTAACCCTTTGGCTACTACCATTTGATGTATTAATACGTCGTCATACATTTGTTTGGATATTATGTACATGATGTTTTGATATGTAATTCCAATTGATTATGAGATTTAAACTAATTGTAAGTTCATTTTGGTTTATTTTAAAGTAATATAAGTAATTTTTGATATTATTATTAATTAATTATTATAATATTTAATATTAATTTACAGGTAATTACGTATTAATGCCATCGCAGCAAAATTTAGCTAATGCGCCAAGGTTGTTGTGTGCAAACAATAAGGTTGTTGTATGCAAACAACAAGATTGCTGTGTGCAAACAACAAGGTTGCTGTGTGCAAACAACAAGGTTGCTGTGTGCAAACAACAAGGTTGCTGTGCACAAACAACAAGATTGCTCTTTATTGGCGCATTAGCGGAATTTTTGCTGCGGTGGCGTTAAGTATTCAAATTTGAATATATTAAATTTTATTATAATACTTTAAAGTAATTTTCAAACAAATGTGTACCCAAAGGATTATTTATTTTTTCTACTAAAATAAGAAAGAAAAGAACCGCGCCTGTAAAACCTACAAAAACAATCTTTTCTTCTTCCAAACAAAAACAAAAAAAAAAAAACGTAAAAAATCGAATCTCTAATCTGTGTTATTTAGATTTGGGTCACATTGGACCTTCTGCGATATAGCTCTCAAGTCTGCCTTGAAATTTGTGATCATATGAAGATAAAGCTATTCAGAATACCTGTTGGGGATCATCGGAATGTCGGCCCTCAGCTTAACGTCGCCGAAAAAAATGGTACTAATAGGTCTCAACGTAACAAATTGCAAAAGAAACACCATTAAGACTTAATTGTGATAATAAATGATCTGTATCATTTAATATATATATATATATAGAAACATATAAAAAAGATTATAAACAATAATAGAACCGGGAGAGGAAACGTTTAAATGTTGAAAACGAAAAAAGAAAAACAAAAAACAATTTATTAGATTATAATTTTTGTAGTTTGTAAAATGAATCTTGAATCTTTTTAACCAGTTAAGCGTGTTAGACGACTATATCCGTCATGCGTACAACAAATTTGTTACAATTTTGTAACTTTTATAAATATTCGATTTTTTTTTCTCTAAATTTTTCTCTGTTTATTATGTACAAATATATTTTCATATTGAGAAACTGTGTGTGTGTGTAAATAACTAACAAAATTATTCATTTTTTTTTTAAATAAAGAAGTCTTCTGTCTTTTTGACTATTCAATATTTAAACAGCGCCATTTACTCTCTGTTTGTCGATTATATCCGTCATCGTTTGATTATCGCGACACACACCAGAGCGCGCACTCTGCGCACAGATCATAATCAACGCCACACTCTTAACTGGTTAAATTAGAATCTGTACAAATGAGACGAATGTTGATGAAGAATTATTATTATTATTATTATTATTATTACAAAGTTTTTGTTTGTGTAAAAGTACATAAATATATATATATATAGCTCGTTTGTTATCACATTAATTTATAATATAATATAATATAATATATATATATATATATATAGCTAGCTATTTCGTAAAACGATTTAGTCAAATTCAATTTTGATGATGATGATGATGATAATGATTAATGATGATGATCTGAATCGTTTCATATTTTACGATGATATATCGTTGTCAGGTATATATATATATATATATATAGTTTAATAGTAAAAGGGAAAATTTTACTAAACATTACGAGTAAGGGTGTAACTTGTTCTATATAATGCGTTTAATACAGAATAATATTATAAAAAATTCTAAATATTTAATATTTAATATTAATTTCGTTATATATATATACATATATACTTTTTTTTTTTTACTTTTATTTTGTAGGCTTTTCGAGGGGAAAATTATTAAATTAACTGCAACACTACTAAACTCGATGAATAAAAAAACCCAACGGTGATAAAACAAACAAATCTATGATTCGGTACTTAATTTGGAAAAAAAAAGAAAGTAAAAAAAAAAAAACAACAACAACAATTTGATTAACGTAGTCAAAAGTATAAAAGAAAGAGAAAAAAAATTATGGATTAATTAATTAATTAATTCAACAACAACAACAAAAAAAAGAAAAAAAGAAAAAATAATAATTAATCAATTATTAGTTTTTTTTTTCATTTGACTAAAAAAAAGAAAACGCAGAGAAGCCACAACACAGGTGCACCTTTAAAGCTCGTTTTCTCTTTTGCTAATTTAATATACATTAAAAAAAAAAAAAGAAAAAAAAGAAAAAAACAAGAGATAAATAAATAAATAAATAAATAAATAAATAAATAAAATATAAAAAAATATAACGATTAAAATACAATAATAATAATATTATTAATAATTATATATAATAGAAAAAATTGATCGAACATTATTTTCATAATATTTCTGCCTTTTGCAGAAATGTCCTTTGTAAACTTTGGAGATACTGATATCAATAGGTATATTAAGTTCATTATGATATATATATATAAATAATTAATTAATTACGTATATATACATATATATATATATAGATAACACACTCCGGAATGACATGATAATCATGATGATATTTATTTTTTTTCAATAATTGTCGTCCTCTATGTGTGTTTGACATTTTGTTTTCTTCTTGCACCCCCGCCGCATATATACCAAAATATTTTTAATTATACACACATGTATGTACACATATATATACAGTATAATCTCATTAACCTGGCACTTCAATAGACCAATACCGTATCAATAATCCGACACCCCCGTCCGCGCCACCCCTCGTCTTTCTACGCCTATGCGATCCGTCGCTGCGTCGTTGTCTAGAGCAATCTAACCTCAAAATTTATCACTTTATTTCTCTCTAATCCAGTAATCCGAACATTCCAATAATCCTGCACCCTCTGGTTTCATAATAATGCCGGATTAGTGAGATTGTACTGTATATATACATGCCTATATGTGTATGAATGTGATCAATTATATTTCTTTTTAATCTTATCAATTTAAAAAAAAAAAAAAAATTAAGTAAAACACATAGAAAAATATTCTATTAGATGATGGTATGTGTTTTATGTTTTGAATGTTGAACAAAATTTACTTTTGCAAATGAAATCAATTTCTCTTTCTTCTAAATGACACTTTTCTTCTTGCACTACTTACTACTTACTACTACTACTACTACTACTACTTACTATACTACATCTTTAATAATAATAATAATAATAATAATTATAATAATAATTTAATCATGGCATTGGTGTGTAAATACTATTGTCATATTTGTTTCGTTAACATATACACACATCAATTTATCTTCTTTTATTTATTTTTTTTTTTGATTATTAATCTTTTATTATCTGTATATGTAATATATATATAACAATTTGTACATACATTGTAGATGATAAAATGTTTAAACAAAAAAGAAAAAAGAAAAAAAGATATTGAATTCAGGATTAATAATTGTGTTGAAAATATGTTAAAAATTCATTTTAATGTAACACAACAAATATTAAATCATAGTAGTTTCAGATAATAATTATAATAATAATTATTATTTTATATATTTTTTTTTTTGCATTAGGGTTGTTGTACGTTTATTAGTTTAACAAAAGACTTGTATTTTCTTTTCTTTTCTTTTTTTTTTTCTATTACAATTTAATTAAAATTATTGATGAAATAATTCAATTCATTATTCAATTATTATAAACAAATGAGATGTGTTGTTGTTGTCGTGTCTTTAATGAAGATGAAAGATGAAATAAGATTATTTTTCTTTTTTTATTTTTTTTTTAAACATCGATCGAATGCAATTTTTTAATAACTAATAATATTAATAATAATCAGCTTTTTTGATGTATATTATCTCGTAAAGATATTTAAATAAATCTTTTATATTAATTTACACATATAACACATATTACATACAAACACACACACATACACACACCTGTGCTTTGGAATCTTCTTCTTATTTTTTTTTTGTTTTTTTTTTTTCATTTTTGCGGGACGCATTAAGCAAGAATTGTATTTTTTAAACAAATTTACATTTATAATAGGAAAAATTAATAATGTAATCACGAATTTGACTATCATCCAAATTTTCACGATGAACCATTACCACAACCACCACCACCACCACCGCCATGACACCACACAATGATATAAAAAAATGATTAATCAACAATTACCACTCAGCTTATAAACAAAACAAAACAAGACAAAAAAAATGCTTTCAAATTTATTTATTTATACAATCTTTCTCTTGTGTGTGCATTCTTTTAAATAATATTTAATAATATTCTTCTAGATAAACAAACTTTTTTTTTAACCACCATTTGCCACTTTTTTTCTTTTTTTTTTTTTTCGTTTTCATTTAATTATAATAACCAATCTAATATAAAATAATGTCATTAAAAGTCACCTTATTTTATACTATTCAAACACTTTTGAAGAAAGAAAAGAAACAAAAAAAATAATAATAATCAAAACAACAACTATAAATAATAATTGTTGAATGTTAATTATAATATTTATAGTAGTTTATACGCTTTATTTATGTTATTTCTTTTATTTTTTTTCCCTCCATTCTTTTTCTATCTCTGTCTCTCTGTCTCTCTCACTCTCTCACTTTCTCTTTCTCTATTTCTTTTTCTATTTCTATCTTTTTTTCATCTTTCTTTTAGCTAAATACACGTAAGTATAATGTCCAATGCGACTAAACAATACAAAAGCACACAATAAACAAATTAAACAAAAAATTAAATTAAATTTAATTTAAATGTAAATTTAAATTAAAACAAACAACAATTCAACTGTAAAATTTTCAAATTTTCATTTTAATTCAATTAAAATACAAATTGTGTTTCTCACTTTTTTGGTTTTATTTCACAATCATTTCGTTACGGTTGTGCGCAAATGGCTGCTTATTCCGCCATATTGAAATTTGCTTGACACGTTTAGGTGTAGTCCCCCTTCTTTTATGGGGGATTGTTGTTCTTCAGTCGTAACGAATGGTGTTTAATTTTATTTCAATTCAATGTTTTCTCATAGAAATGATTGAATTTTTCTTTTTCTCGTTTCATTGATTTTAAGAAATTTGTCATCACAGTTTTTTAATGTTCAACTTTTCCAATGTAATATAATGATTTTCAATAAAATATTATTTTAGAAATTGATATACGTAAATCTTTGTCGTCTTCTTTTTTTTTTTTTTTTTACTCACAAGTTGCACTTCTTTCTTTCTTTCTTCCTTTCTTTCTTTTTCTTTCTTTTTCTTTCTTTCTTACTTTATGTTTCCTTTTATTTTTATTTCTTACTTGTGTGGCATCATTGCAATCTAAGCAATCAACCCACCCACCCACCCACTACCCTTCTGTATTATTTCAATATTAATTTATTTAATAATAATAACACATTATTAACAATTAATGGTAAATATTTGCGGAATGTGCTTGCCTGTTGCACGTCTTGTTTAGTTTATTGCATTTACAAAAAATACAACAACAACAACAACAAAATTTAACTCTTAAAGTGCACATTGGGTGTTTGAGACCCCACAAACAAATTTGTGCATATCTCGAAAATGGTACTGAATTCGAAACAATGGATTATTTGTCTAGTGCCATCTAGTGTTCATTTTGATTGATATAAAACCTATTCTAGTTTAAAAAAGATATATCAAACTACTTTTAAAAAAAAAATTGAGAAGTTTAAATATTAAATAACAGCTTCAGGAGACGCGGCGTTCAAACACGTTCGGGGATGTCTCAAACACATTGGGGGGTGTCTCAAACACATTGGGGGGTGTCTCAAACACATTGGGGGGTGTCTCAAACACGTTGGGAATGTCTCAAAAGGTTCGAAAGTGTCACAAACACGTTCGAAGGTGTCACAAACACGTTCGAAGGTGTCACAAACACGTTCGAAGGTGTCTCAAACACGTTCGGGGGTGTCACAAACACGTTCGGGGGTTGTCTCAAACATATTGGGGGGTGTCTCAAACACGTTCGGGGGTGTCACAAACACGTTCGGGGGTGTCACAAACACGTTCGGGGGTGTCACAAACACGTTCGGAGGTGTCACAAACACCCACAGTTGCAACTTTAACTAAACTTTTACCAAGTGTGCACTTTAAGGGTTAAATAAATACACTAATCGTTGTTGTTGTTGTTGTTGTTGTTGTTTCGTAATATTTTGCAGCAACCCCATAATCTAACATTCTTTTTAATGATAATAATTTGATGAAAAAGAAAAAAAAACAAACCAATCTACAAGACGATAATAATTTTTCTAACGTGTGAGTGTATGTTTTTGCACGTGTATTTTCTTTGCATGAAAAATTAAAAATAAAATAATTAGAAACACCTCAAAAAAAAAATACGTTGAAAAAAAGTGTTTTACTAAGTGTACTAAGTGTCTCTTTCGATCTTTTTTTTTTCTTTTTCTTTTTAATTGTTGAACGTACAAATATTGTTTATTTTTTTTTTTTTTTTATTAAATATAATCAAATTAAAAATACAAAGAAAAAAAGAAATAAATAAAAGATCTGCGAACGATAAACAATTATGGAGACGACCCGCCCCTCCCTAAAAAAAAAAGCAGCTATTTTATTATAAATTTCTTATCAATTTAATTTTAACACGTTGACTGTCGTTGTAAACAAAACAAAAATATTAACATTAACAAATTGTTTATGTTTTTTCTATGATAAAATAAAATATTATTATTATTATTATTATTACTATTATTAATGGGCATTAAGAACTCAAAAAAGTTCATTTGAACTTTTCAATAAAAAAATTAAAAAAAAAAAAAGAGTGTGGGTCACGGGTGACCCCCTAATGGCAGTGAACGTGTTAAAAACAGTACGTTTTCAATCTAATATTTGTATTGGTATGCATGAAAAGTTTTGTTCACAGATCACATGGTCATCGAACAGGAACCACTGTTAAACGAAGATTATCATCATCATCATCATCATCGTGGCTCTGATACAACAACCCTCGACATCTGACGATTACTACCCCCCTTTCCACCCCCATAGCGTATGGTGATCATTATCGAATAATGGTACCACACTAACTTATATATATATATTTCAAACTTAATTTACAATTTAACCAAAATAATGACGATTGTATAAAACATAAGAGAAGTTACAAGAAATGGATGAGAAAATTCTTTACTTAAACAATTATGGGGAAGAAGAAGAAGAAACAAAAAGAAGAAGAAGAAGAAGACAAAAAAAAAAACAAAAAGAAAACAAACAACAACAAAAAAACAAAAGTTATATGGTTAATGTTCAAGGTCGGATGTGTACAGTATTTTTTACTAGCGTCGTCGAGAGTACAACAATAACCTAACCTAACATAAAAATAAAAATAAAAATAAAAATAAAAAATAATAAAAAAAGGTATTTGCATACTATATAATAATAAATATTACCAAAAAAAAAAGAAAAAAGAAAAAGAGAACGGTACGTAAAGGAAAAAAAAAAAAAAGAAAAAAAATATTTCAACGTAACGTTTTTTTTTTTCTTTTCTTTTTGCGAAGGTTATTTATTTATATGTATATTTTTTTCTTCACACTTATCAGCGGACGTTGTGAATTATATTTATACTTTTATTTTCTTTTTTTATCTCTCTCTCACTCTTCATTTACTACATTGTAACACTAACACACATTGTGATGGTCATCATCATTTATTTATTAATTTGAAAATTAATTGCAATAGTATTCTATTGTAATTGTTTGTTTGTTTTTTTCTTTCTTTCTTTTTTTTTTTTTTTCTTAACATTCTTTTGTAATAACCCCTTTCTTTTTTTTATATACATTTTTTATATGAGTGTATATTTTTTTTTTGTTTTTTTTTTAAGAAATTGTTTATGCATTTTTTTATAAACCACACGATTTATGCGCGCTCCAGCCCATAATTAAATTCACACAAAAAAAAAAAAAAAACATATTAAATGTGCGTATGTGTAAAAAATTTGGGCTGATATTATTGTATTAATTAATGCATTTATTTATTTATTGGGATCTCTGGCAGAGGGCGTGGTGTAACAATTCGACCTATCTATTCTAATTTGGAATTTAGTCATCAGATAGCGTAATCAAGTGTCCTAGAGATCCCATGTGTGGCGTAGCAATTTGATTTATCTACTTTAATTTTGAATTTAGTCACCAGATAGCGTATTCAAGTGTTACAGATCCCACCACGTGGCGGCGTAACAATTTGACCTATCTACATTCATTTGGAATTTAGTCACCAGATAGCGTATACAAGTGTGCTAGAGATCCCAATATGTTATTATTTGTCTAATAAGCTTAATTAAAATGAAAATAATAATAAATATGAAGTCATATTAATTAAATTAAGATGAAAAACAACATTGTACGTTTTGACGTAGTTTAATCGTGAAAAAAATTTCATTATCAACATTATCAACTAACAACGATTGCAAAATGTATAAAAAAAAAAAAAAAAAAAACCCAAACGTGAAGAACAATGAATTTATGAAATTCGTCGTTTGACTAAATTGCTGTTGTATTAAAAAAAAAAAAAAAAAAAAAAATAGAAAAGAAAAGAAAAGTTATAAACTTTTCACCGTCCACTGATAAAAATCTATCGTGCAGAAAAATGTAAGCGGTAAAAAAGTAATAATAATAATAATAAATAAATAAATAATAATAATATATGAGATCCCCAAATTGAACAGCTGTGTCCATTTAATTATCTTTTACAAAACACCTTTATACTACACACTCCAAACTCGTACTTTAACACGTTCCTTTATTCCTAACAACAATAATTACACACAAATAAAATAATATAAATAATTAAATAAAAAAAAAAAAAAATACTAAAAGAAACTAGAAAAAAGGATTGAAACTTTAACAAGGTAAGTGGTCAGTTATATCATCAGTTTACCTTTTTTTAAAAATTATAAAAAGAAGAACATGATAAATTGCATCAAGTAGCAAACAAACAATCAAACAAACAAACAAGCTAGCAAGGAAGCAACGAGAAGAGTAATTTTACAAACAAACAAAAAGAAAGGTAAAAAAAAAATAAAAATCAAATGTTAAAACTAAAAGGAAAAAAAGGTAAGACAAAGAGAGCAAGAGAGAGAGAGAGAGAGAGAGAGATTGAACCGGGCGCAAGGTAGGCCAAACCCTTGGCGTTTCGAGGGCGTTATTGATCGATTCTACTGGTAGTAAAAGCTCAAGAGAAAGTTCAATTTTGAGTTGATACTACAAGTTTAACGAAGCAAGTAGGTCTCCTGGTAGCACGTAGGTAGTGGTTCATGGTTTGTTATTTGGTTCAACATTAAAAAAAAAAAAAAACAGAGTAAGTGTGCGTATAATTTTCAAATACAATTGAACATACCAATGATTATGTAAAGAATTCAATCTAGTTCTGCTAAGAATTTATTGACAAGTTACTATACTTGATGATGATGATGATGATGATGATGATGATGATGATGATCATGATCAATGAAAAATAATAAAAATTAATGATATTATTTTTGTTTGAACAATTGTTTGACGATGGCACTTGCTTGTACTATCCGCTCCTGTTAGTTTTGCGCCTGCCTGAATGAATAAGCAACGAGTTATAATGTGTGTGTGTGTGTGAGTGCTATCAGAAGACCACCAGAAACGAGATATCGGTTAGTTTAGTTGTTTCATAGGTTGCTCATTCGTTGCTTCGTTCAGTGTCACAACACTTAACACAATATTATTTTATATTCTTCAAAAAAAAAAAAAAGAAAAAAAAAGAAATACAAAGTTCTACTCGGAATGTATCTATCTTCCATTTCACATTTTATTTGTAATATTATTAATTAATAAAACTTTGGGATTATATTTAATGGGATTATCCTTCGTTGAGACAGGTATTTCATATAAATGTGCATGTTACGTGTTAGCATTGTAGTTATATAGCTTCCATTTCAAGATTTCATCACATCTCGTCATGTTATTTTATTTTGTTTTTTTTGGGGGGGGGGGGAAACAATACGCTAATCATTAGGTATACGTAAGATTACGTAAAAGGTATGACAGTTTAGGTGACAATTAAGTGAAACGTCAATATGTCTGAGAAGACCACTTTCAATCAATTATATCCTCATACAATTAAAATTTCTAATTATGAGATAATGTAATCATACAAATTCAATTATTAGATTAGAACAATTTATCATTTGGGATCAATGGGGTATACTTTGTATCATCAAAGTTATCCTAGTTCGTAGTAAAACATTTGAAGGAACCCCTCGACCTATTTTTTTCTTTCTTTCTCAGTGGTGGTGGAAATGTTGCAAGTGGTAGAGGAGTAGGAAAAAAAGAGGTGGTGGTGGTGGTGGTGGTGGTGGTGGTGGTGATGCTTAGAAAAACGCGAACATTGCGAGAACTAGGGAAAGACGGTAGAACGTGCGGATGCGCCACACGGTGTTCGTTTGCCCTTGCTGCGTCCACAGAAATCAATAACTTTAATAGGAAAGTGCTGGGATGACGAATAGTGTCACGGTCAATTAACAACGTTGTTCACCGATCGTTATTTGATTAGAAAATGTGATGATAGAGTTGAGGATTCCTGACTAATTTTCTCGTTGTTGTTGTTGTTTCTTTTTTTCTTTTTCTCACGTGAGATATTATCATAAACAAGAATACACTAAAACTAATCAATTTGATCAAATTAATCGATTGACTCTTTCTAATTGACATAATTGCATTGTTTAATATCACGGGTCATAGATTGAAAGATTGATATTTCGTTTTATAGGCTGACAAAGACCAGCAAGGTAGTAAATCGAAGAATGAAATAGCCATGATTGGATTAGGAAACGAGTTGGAAGATAAGCCATTGGCAGAATACTTTTCCATATATTCTATAAAACGGTGACAGATCATTCAATGGCAACCATGGATATACAAAAGAAACAACTTTGTCCACGTTTGGTGGACTATCTTGCAATCGTTGGAGCACGATCAGCTCCGATTTCTCGTCAACCTGTTCAGGTATGCAATATGTTTGATGATTAATGTTGTCTCATGAAAATCTAAATGGGCTCATTTATTTGTCTTAGGTTCCAGAATTATTACGCAGATATCCAGTGGAGGATCACAAAGATTTTCCTTTACCTCTGGATATGGTGTATTTTTGTCAACCAGAAGGTTGCAGCAGTGTGGGACCTAAACGCACAGCTTTGAGGGAGGCCACATCTTTCACTTTCACCCTTACTGACAAGGATTCTGGTAAAATATTCGAAACAAACTCTTCATAAAATATTGTACAATCTAATTTGTTTGTTTGTTTTTTTTTTTTTTTTTGAAATAGGAAAAACAAGATATGGCATTTGCGTGAATTTCTATCGACCAATAGAAAGGGCTGGAACAAATGCACGGGGTGGAATTTCAATGAGACGAGACAAATACAATACAACGTTTAGAAGAGAAAGTTGGAGGAAGAGTATGGAAAAGAGTACGGATTCAGCATTTTCTAGGTGAAACGTCACATCCCTTATACTTTCCTAATTATCTTAACAATAATATCATCTTCTTTACTAATCTAATGTTAGATCAATAACAATTATGTGATTGTATCTCGAGCTGTTATTTATAGCGACTATAGAAGCAGCGCAGTTGGTCCAAGTGATTCGGAAAAAGATTGTTCAAGTAGTAGAAGAGATTCTGATACCTCTCATGCACCTTATGCACCTAGATTAGGTGTTACAGCACCTAGTGGTGACAGTGAAAGTGGTGGCAGTCATTCACCCTCTCCACGAGCTTCACGAAGACGACAGGTAAGTTTTCATTATTACTTTGATCATAATTCAATTTGAAATAATATATATATACCCAGTGTGTTTTTTTTCAGAGGATTCGAAATCATTCTTTGACATCACTTTGTATTATTTCTCATCATCCATTTTTTTCAATGTTCCGTGAATGTTTGTTCGTTTTGAAGAAAATCATTGACGCTTGCAACGATAATTCGACTCCTCAAAAAGTAGGAGCTTCCAGACAAACTAACAGGTATTGTTTTCATTTCTTCTTTTTCTTTTTTTAAATTACAACCGTCACAATACATGTCATTTATTTGTCTATTATGTTTTATTATTTTCAGAGATTCAGTTTGGAGTGTTCTTAGTGGTCAAGTCTTGGAAGGTACACCGTCCATCGTGTTACACGATATTCGGGAAATAGAAACGTGGATTTTGAGATTGCTGAGCAGTCCAGTACCCGTACCAACGAAAACCCGTGTAGAAATAGAAGTAGTCTCGCCACAAATACAACCACCACTTTGTTTTGCATTACCTGATCATACAAGATTTTCTTTGATTGATTTCCCACTACATTTGCCACTCGAATTACTTGGCGTTGAAATATGTTTAAAAGTTCTTACATTAATATTATTAGAAAATAAGGTAAATTCATTTAGTTTGAACAATTGTTGATCAATTTCGATCAATGATTAATATGATTAATAACATTCAATTGTTTGCTTCATTTCAGATCGTATTACAATCCCGTGATTACAATGCTTTGTCAATGTCGGTAATGGCATTCGTCACGATGATCTATCCCTTAGAATACATGTTCCCTGCAATACCATTATTACCAACCTGCATGAGTTGTGCGGAACAATTATTACTAGCCCCGACCCCATACATCATCGGAATACCTGCATCTTTTTTAATGTATAAGAAAAATTTCAAAATGCCCGACGATGTTTGGCTCGTCGATCTTGATAGCAATAAAATAACTGCACCTCCTGGTTTGGTGGATCAATTACCGTCCTTACCTGAACCGGAAGGTACCATACTAAAGAACCATTTGAAACAAGTAAGTAAAATAATAATATTTCATATAATATAATCTTTTCTTCAATTTCTATTACTTTAAAATCATATCCACCGATTTTTCTGTTAACCCTTTAAAAAAAAACAAATGGGTTAATGTATCATAATTGCACAATTAATCCCATCCATCATCTAATAATTGTAAATCCATTCGTTTCCGCAGGCAATGCAACTGATGGATCAAGTTGGCTCTGGTGTAAATATTCTATTGGTTTATTTAGTTTTATATTATTTATTTATTTCAATATAATATTTATTATTTTACAGTAGTTAAAAACAGTCTAAGCGGAATCTGTTGCAGTGTCGTAGTCAATCCTAGTTTTTTTTTTTTTTTAATTTAATTTGATACCTGCATAGCTCAAAAGTTGCACTACTTCCTTGCCGGACAAAATCGATTCTAGCGACGCATCGATTATCTATCTATTTTTTTTTTTGCAATTATCCTACTAGTGCCATATACCTATAGCTAACTAAATTTTTTTTTTTTAAAAAGTAGACCTCATTCGGTACATTGTTTAAATCTTATCAAGATACGCTTGCAGTCATAGATTTTGTAGACAAGCCAATCCTGCTTCTATTTTCCTTATTAATCATTACACATACGTATGTATATATTTTCATATTGACAAATATTTTCAGACAATGGGTAGTATGTCAGCTTCACAAGCCATACCCCAAGATACTTGGCCCTCATCACGCTTGTCTTCGCAATCACCAAGCAGAAGAGAAAGCACAGCTTCTCAACATTATCAAAATTTAAGGTAAACTTTCAAAAGTTAAACAATTCTATTGCATCCAATAAACATCATATTTTTTTTTAGCGTCTCGACAACGAGACACAGGCCAAGTGTTGATTATCAACATGGTCACGTTCAACAAAGCCCATTGGGTGGAAATATATCACAGTTACGTCGTCCATCATTGTCAGCAGCACTGACATCAGTTTCAACATCTGGAGGAAGTGGTACACCTTCTCCTTCATCATCATCATCACCAGTAATTATACCTGGGACCATGACAGGTGGTGGAACGTCAACATCAACAACAACAACAACAACATCGACTATGGCACCACCCTTTAATCCTTTTATCTATGGAAATGACGTTGATTCGGTTGATGTAGCAACAAGAGTTGCTATGGTTCGATTCTTCAATTCGCAAAATCTTTTAGCCAACTTTACCGAACATACACGAACCTTGAGACTTTATCCTCGACCCGTGGTTGCATTTCAAATCAATTCGTTTCTTCGTTCACGACCAAGGGCTAGTCAATTTTTAAACAAATTTGCTCGCACGCAAGCAGTCGAGTTTCTTGCTGAGTGGTCATTAACACCAAGTAACGTTGCTTTTTTGAGAGTACAAACTGGTGTCTTTGATCCTACCCAAATCGGTGATAAACCTAAATGGTACGCTGCTGGTCTTGAACCGATACATTTCAAAGTTTGGGATAATTCTAGTTCATTGGCAAATGCAATGAATGCATTGAAAGAATTGGAAAGTCAACCGACAGATGAAAGTGGCTCGGATTCGGAAGGTGCTGAAAGTACCAGTTCATCTTATTCATCTTTAAGTGATTTTGTTTCGGAAATGGCATCATCTGATTTATCACCAAGTTAGTATACACACAATGTAATTTGTTCTAACATCATTATGAATATTTTCTAATATATTACAGGTTACAATTGTCCTCAAGTAAGTCAACCACAACAAATGGCACTTTCGATAGAACTAAAGAACATTTACAATCCACCAAGTTCATTGCAATATCCTGGAGTAGAAGAGGAATCACCAGCACGACCAGAAAGCCCACCAAGTACATCATCCAGTCACAGTGATCTCAGCAGTCCAAGTTTCAACAGAGATTCCGAATTAGAATTAAATCCAAAAGCTATGGAAACATCTCAATCGGCCAATGTAAGTGAACGAATAATTGTGGAATGGTTTTTTTTCTACAAATGTCAAATGTTTTTTATATTATCAATATGATATTAAATTAGAAATACCTAGAAACAATTACGTTTAAAGAGAGAACGATGATGGGCTTTTTATATCACAATGTTCTTTGTCGTTTCACATATCACATTATTTATTATCTTCTTTTTTCAAGCAAGCTTTATTTTGTTATCCTTCAAAAAAATACAACAACAACAATCTTTTCATTCTTCTGCTATTCTCTATCGCTTAAAATGTGAATCGAGTGTCCCATTGAAAAATGTCTGATCGTTAATCTATCAATAAACAAACATAATTCGGCTAGTATCATTATTAACATATCAATCAATCAATCAATCAATCAATCAATCATGCATAATTAAACGTTATCATCATAATTTTGGTTTCTATGTTACATGCTTTTTGTGCTAATGAATTACTTGGTCATAGGATAAAGAGGAAGGTGGTAGTTTTGAGTCAGACTCTGCATCGACAATAACTCCACGCACAATCCTGAGCGCACAAAGTTCAGTAGGCCAATTTGGAGTGGGCATGGGGTCATTAGGTAACTCCTTGCTCAACGACACTGAACGCACTACCACCCCTCACAGGACATCGCGCGTCACTAGATATATGGTTCCTGTGAGTCATTCTATATGCGTGCATCGGATTTCTCTGTCCTGCATTTATCTATTCAAAAGATTCCAGCCTTGTCTCTCTCTCTCTCTCTCTCTCTCTCTTTCTATCTCTCTATCTATCTCTATCTCTTTCTGTGTCAACTATAACAAAGTGCATGCACATCTGGTATCATTGTCAATTTCACTGGGCTTGCGCTAATGTCACCGTGTTCGTAACCAACAAAATAATACATCACTTGGCATGTAAAACTGAATTTTTATTATCTTACAGTTTATGTATTGGAGCTATTCTCACCTGGGTCCTCTACTATTCGTTTAAACTTATATATATATAAATATTTTGTCCTATAACGTAGCTAAGTATAAGATTAATTTTGTTCAAGTTATTACAATAATCAACCTAATAAATTCTTGATTAAACAGAGTATGTAGTATCTAACTTCTTTTAACAGAGTTCAGTAAGAATAAAATGATTTGTTTGATACTGTAACTTGGTAGTAGTGAACACACTGTCCACTGAGTATTATCAAACTAACTTGTTTTTTTAGAATTAATTTGGTGTTTTTGCACAATATTGCGTAAGATATTTTGAATGAATGCTTATTGCAAAGATGAAACGAATTGAAACAAACAATAAGATACATTGCAATAAGAAATCTTGTCTACGTGATGTTAAAGGTTATGCCCAGTGGAACGAGTCTTCAAAGACAGCCAAGTGTTGGCAATGTTTTGGCAAGAACGTCAAGTTTTGGATCTAGTACGAGCCCACTTTTAACTCGACAATTAAGTGGTAGTATGGATAGTGAAACACTTGTTGCATCTCGTCAACAAGTGGCATCTGGTTCACCTAATGGACACAAGAACAACAATGCTGGATTGCCTGGGAATGGTGTCATGAGACAAGGATCTCAGGGCTCGTTGTTTGAACAAATTGCAACTCAAGCTAAAGATCTCGTACGAGAAACAACCAGACAAAGTAGTCAAGATGGACTTCTTGCTCATATGGACAAAGTACTTAACTTTTATATTATTTTTATTTGAATTATTACAAAAAAAAAAAAAGAAAAAAAAAATGTAAAAATAAATTTCTGTTTTTAGCTAAAGCATCAAGCAAAGGAAAAGATCACCGAAGCAGGTGAAGATAGTTTGTTTGCACCACTGGAACAGGTATATTATTTCATTATTGAAGATAATAATACAATTTGATATATGAATACCATTTTTGTTCACAGTTGACACAACAAACGAAGAAGGCTGTTGGTGAAGCTACAAAATCTGTTCAAGAGGCATCCAAAACTGCAATAGAAGCAAGCAAGACAGCTGCAGGTGTCAGCAAAAATACTTTTGACGATTTAACATACATGGGTAAAAGTACGTTCGGTGATTTAACCAAGAGTGCTAAAGAGGTTGCAACGAAAAAGGGTCTGCTTAAGGTATCCAAGTACAAATTGTACTGTTAGATTAATTAAATAATTCTTACTGTAATTTGTAATTGATATTGTTACTTCAGGGTCTCGGAGAATCACAACAATTTTCACCACCACATACACCACCATCACCAGGTGTAACGCAAAGAAGAGAATCATCAAGTACACAATTGGTTGCTTCGGATAATCGTTCAGCACGTAGAGAAATTGGTCAAAATTTTTTCAGCACCTTCAGCAGCGATTTGAATGGCATTGCTGCTCAAACAAGCAGCATGTTCAGCGATTTATTTGGTAATTTTTATGATCATTAAAATTTCGAAAAATGTTCTCATTAACGTTTATCTTTTCATTTATTTTCACAGGTAGTAGAAACAATTCTAATCGAAATATTGCACAGTCACAAAAATCCAAGGACAAATCTGGACACTTTCCTAAAGGTTGGTTGTATTAAATTAAAATTATGAAAAGAAACAAAAAAGTATAATCATCATGATTACACAGGTTCAGGTAAAACAGGTCTCGTTGAGAATTCGTCATTGATAAAACATTCCTCGATGAAAGCTAATCAAGAAGAAATGCAAAGGATGCAAAATGCAGAACGGTCTAGTACAAACAGTGACAATCAAACCTTCTTGAAAGACGTAAATAATACTTTTCAATACAATCATTTCATTTATAAATCTTTTTGACTATTAATGAATGATATTTTTTAGGTGGTAACACAAGTTTTAGCTGGTGAAGGTGTTGGATGGCTTAAATTGAATAGATTGAAGAAACTCATGGAAGATGAAAGCTATCGAGATCTGGTAGTAACGAAACTAAATAAAGGACTTAACAGAAAAATAAGTCCAGATGATCATATCGACGATGTGGTAAATTTTATTCTTACACGTTTGACCTTAATTTTGATGTTACTTGTTTGATTATATTCTACAATATGATAAATTTCATTTTAGTGTATCTCCAAACCAGTTTATAAGGGAATGCTAAAGTGCCTTCAAGCAGTGGTTCATGGTCTTGGTCATACTTATCATAATTTTGGATTAGGTGGAATGGCTTCTGTATTTCAATTGATGGAAATTGCTCATACGCATTATTGGAGCAAGGATTTATCCGAGGGTGGTTTTGATGGGTCACTCTTATCACAGGTTTGTCAAATAAACAAACAAATAAGCGTACAATACGAGAAATCATTTTTCATTTAATTTATTTATTGTTCCAGGCATCGAGCCCATTTGGTAGCAAAGAAAATTTGAAGTCACCACAATCTCCAAATCAAGGTGAACTTCTAGATATATCTCAAAGATTACGAAGCCCACAAACACAAGGTACACATATAAGAATGAAATGATTTAAACAAATCATAGGATAGATAAATAATAATTTCTCTATTTTAATTTTCAGAAACAACATCTCAAGTACAACTTGAGTTACCCCATGGACAGCATGGGAGTGACAGTGGCCAATCAACAACTGATATGTTTTTGGATATGTTTAGTAAAAAGAAAAAGTTTTTGTGCAAGCTAACGTCATTCGATTCCGAGGTACGAGAAAGATATTTCAAGATAACTGTTTATCTTTCTATCTGAGAGTTATTTGATTGTAACGCGTTTTTAGATACCGTAAGATTCGTATTATTAATTCGAATTATAAGAAGAAGATATTTGAGAGGGGGGGGGCGGGGAGGCGGGGTTTCCTTTTTTGATTTAGTGCTCATTTATAATTGCACATTTGCGTCAGCTGATAATCTCCCAGTTGTTCAATTAATGAACTTAGGCAAAATAATGAGATTAATATGAATAATTTCTATTATGAACATGATATGTTTTTTTAGAGTGGGCGGGGAGGTGGAACAGGAAGCAGCGAAGCTTTGTCCACTGACGGAGGTAGCATTATCACTAATCCTGCTTTTCGTCAATCACATCAAGCTTCTTTCCGAAGCACCGTGTCTGATAGCGAGGTCGAACAAGGCAATGTAAATTTATTATTGAATAATTTCATTCAAATTATTCACATTCAAGTAGATGATATTAATATTATTATGATTATCATTATTATTATTATTATTATTATTATTAAATTATAAAGAACATTTATGTAAAGGATTATCACAATTTTTCTTCATCATTGAAAATTCATGAAAAATTAGAGGCCTTGAGATTAGAGTAGTAGAAATTAGAATTAGTCAATGAAAATGACGTAGTTGATGATAGTTGTTTAGTTTTATTAATCTTTAGCTGCTTCATGCCATTTATTTCCTAACACTTGTGTTTTTTTTTTTTTTTTTTTAATTAATATTAATTATTCCCTATTTTTTTTCTTTCTATTTTTTAAACAAACAACACGAAAACTTAGAAGAGTTCAAGGCGAACTTACGGATCTAATTATGCTAATTAATTTACTACAGCTGCTTATCTATTTATTATCCCATTCACGTTACTAACACTTAGATACAATTCTTTCAATCTATATATTGTAAATATAATTAAATATATATTTAAAAAAAAAAAATATATATATATATAGATGAAAATGATTAGTAATATTTGATCGGTAACGTGTAAGGTGAACGAGTAATTTCATATTTGTATTATCCGTGTTATTCGATCCTCTGTTTCCAGTTTCCACGTCAAGGAAAACAACGTACAGGTAGCGTCTGGTCCAGTAAATCATCGTTGAGTACAGGCTTCAGGTACCATGGTGGAAATTTAATCTCTACCACACCAATGTCTAGTCCTGAAACGGCACGAACTTATCTTTTCGAAGGTAATTATATTTACACACACACACACACACAAAATATCAAATTATCTCATCATGCACAAATTTTGTGCTGTGGGTTCAGGTCTTTTGGGTAAAGAAAGATCAAATCTTTGGGACCAAATGCAATTTTGGGAGGATGCATTTTTAGACGCAGTATCTCAAGAACGAGATATGTTGGGTATGGATCAGGGTGCAGGTGAAATGATGGAAAGGTGATGATCGAATTTTATTTTTGTTTTTTAAATTCAACGACCATAACAAACAAAATGAATGAATGAATGAATGAAAGAATATTCTTTCGTTTAGGTACAAGAGTTTGAGCGATAGCGAAAGACGTCGATTGGAACACGACGAGGATAGATTGTTGTGTTCATTGTTGCACAATTTAACTGCAATTTTGGTAATGTTGAATGTTGAGAAAAACGAGGTTAAACGTAAAGTACGTAGATTGTTGGGAAAGAGTCACATCGGTTTGATTTACAGTCAAGAACTCAATCAACTTCTTGATCAGATAAACAATCTCGTACGTTTCTTTTTTTTTTGTGTGAAAAACCAAAAAAAAAGAATTGTTTAAAATTAAATTTCCAACTACATATATTTATTTTAAACAAATAAATCATTTCAGTATGGTAACGATATCGATTTAAAACCATTGACATCGCGACAAATGCATCGTCAATCGTTCACCGTTCACGCAGGGGTTGATGCAGAGGGTGATTTAAGATTTCTCGAAGTACGTCACGATGGTCTTGTTTTAAGATCGGTTAATGGTGTTATCGTAGAACGTTGGTGGTACGAACGTTTGGTCAACATGACATACAGTCCGAAAAACAAAGTTTTATGTTTGTGGAGACGAAACGGTGGTCAAACACAATTTCATAAATATTATACGAAGAAAGTGAGTAACAACAATTTTGATAATACTTTGATATGATCATTCATTTGAATAAAAAAAAAAAGAAAAAAAAAAGAAGAAACTCAAATCGAATGAAAATGATTTTGATGATTCTAATATTAATTTACAGTGCAAAGATCTTTATTATTGTATAAAAGATGCAATGGAAAAAGCCGCTGCACGTGGAAGAGGAGGAAACATTGGGATCGAATTGGGAGGTGAATTTCCAGTTCAAGATATGCGAACGGGAGAGGGTGGTCTTCTTCAGGTTTGCATGGAAGGTGTTGGTCTTCTCTTCGCAAACAGCAAGGTACGACCAGTCCACCATCCCTTGCCCGTTATACGTTCGCATTTACACATTTTACGTATTAATCGAGGGTGCAAGAAGAATGAAAACTTCAACTTTACTACTACCACAGTTGTACTAATATTTCCATTATCTAAATTACTTAGTTTTTTTTTTGTTTTTGTTTTTGTTTTACATTCATTAATTAATTTCTATACAATGATTACATTTTTCTATTTCTTCTGTTCTTCATATATATATATATACATATATATAGGTACTACTATTTCTATCTCTATCTATCTATCTATCTATCTAAATTATTCTACTATCTTTATTTTTTCATCTTTTGCAATGTTACTGTTTACTCTAATGTTAATATTTATAAACAAAGGTATAATTGTTCGACGATTGTACATAAGTTGAGTAATACTTTTTTTACAAACAAACAAAAATATACATTTTCTAGCTTCGATTCAACGATCCTACAAAGTTACAAGAACCAAACGTGTTCAATGCAAGCAGATGATGATATTGGGATCTCTGGCAGGAGCGTGGCATAGCAATTTGATCTATCTATTTTAATTTTGAATTTAGTCACCAGATAGCGTATTCAAGTGCTACAGATCCCAATATCATCTTTTTTCTTATGAATTTCTATTATAATTATCATTTCTATGAATAAGAAAACACAAAGATTTGGCAATAAGTTTGAATAAAAAAAAAAAAAAAAATGAATCGTTGAATTGAAGTGTTTAAATGTAAAATCAAAGAGCATAGCCGTCGCTCAGCCACTATTTGACCTATTTTTTTTGTCTACTTCTTCTTTGTATTGTCTCGATTATTGAATACTCTCTCTCTCTCTCTCTTTCTCTGTGTTTTATTTTTTTTTATCGTTACTGCATTGATGCAAGGACCACTCAATATTATCTCCCATCGCTACCTAGCCCACTACGATCTGCTTAAATTTGTAATCTGTACGTATTTTATTATCAGTCTTATTTGTATGATCAGAGTTTTTGTTTCTTATCGCGACATGGGGGTGGTGGTCTGTCTCATCTAAGAAACACGAATTGGGTTGGAGGGTAGGAGGGATAACCAAGGGGTAGGAAAGAATGAATACGATAGAGGAAATTACTTGAAAAAAAAAAAAATAATCTTTAATATATATAAATTACGTGTCACGTTTGTTTGTCCGCAATGGACTCCTAAACTATTGAACCGATTTTAATCAAATTTTGCACAATGCGTGCAGTTTCATTCAAATTGAAAGATAGGATAGTTTATATCATACTAACAGATGGCGGTCTAAGGTAATTCGTTCACTTAAATACGTGTGTATCGGACTGATTGTGAGCCACAGCAACGCGTGGTGAGACACCCCTATAATAAATATAAATGTGAGAATGTTTAAAACGTGTGCAAGAGTAAGAGCGAGAGGTTTTACTGCGAATGACGCGAATGAGATTTGAATTATTGTCAGTCAGAATAACAAAAGTCAGGGGAGACCGGGGGAAAAATATTGCTATTAAAAAAACAAAAAAAAAAAAAATAATAATAATAATAATTTGACAAAGTACTCGTGTGGCAGGGCATTTAATGACATTGCTCTGATTTTTTTCGAACGGTCATTTTGTTGAGCAAATATTTTGTTGAAGCGTACATCAATGTTTTTCTTGCATGGAGCTCGATGTGCAGCTGCAGACTCTTTTTTATATATATATCTGTATTATAATAATTATATATTCTATATATATATATATAGATATATATACACACTTATTTATATATTTATATATATATATACATATATTTACGTTACGTTTATAGGAATTATTTAAGGGATATTACTAGGATATACGGATCGTTTAAAAGTATTATCTTTACATATTATATATATATATATATATATATATATATATATATATATATATATATATATATATATATATGTAATATGTATATTATACTATACATTATGACTTGTATATGAATGTTGGATGCTGCGTAAAGATTTTTCTACAGTCTTAAAGTATATATATATATTATTTTTTTTTCTCTGTCGTGGTCACACCGGAGAAAAGTCTATCAAAATGTAATAAACAAATTAATCAATAAAATTGCACACACACACAAAAAATCCAATCATTTTTAAAATAGATAGAAATATTTGCTATTTCTTTTTATTTTTTTTTTTATTAAAAAAAAAAAACAACAACAACAACAAAGAGATAGACTTTTCTCAGCTTGGGGAACTTTTGAGATGGTCCTTGAACAATGAAACCTTTTATTATCGTTAATTAAATATTTAATTGGCCACGTCGATAGGTAAATAGCTAATTATTATGTCACCGTGCAACCCTGTCTCTCTCTCTCTCTCTCTCTCTATCTATCTATCTCTCTCTTCTCTTTTTAACATAGTGAAATATTATTGTCTACGAAATATAATTTTTTATATTTCTGTTTTCTGTTTCGTGTCCTGTCCATCAACAATGCCCCGCGGCTGGGCAAACAGGATTTCGAGGTATTAATCAACAAATCACATTATTTGTTATAAATCCAATATTTAATTATATTCAGTGTTGGCCGTGTTCCGGAAATGCTTATTTCTTTTACCGTTACTTTATTATCGTTTTTTCTCACTATTACATACGTATATATATATATATATATATACATATATGTAAACATATTCTATATATATATATGTATATATTAACCACACATTCTTGAATTGCATTTGAAACGACTGATCTGCTCTGTCTATCTTACTGTTCTCTCACACCATCGATCGATGTCTTTTGGTACTGTCCGTTGTGATTGCGATACGTAGGTATATATGTGTGTAGTTTAACGAGCACACGCATACATACGTCTATCACAAATTTTAAATATCGTCCTAAATTTATTTATTTATTTATTATTTCTTTTCTTTTATTTTTTTCTTAATCTTTGTATACTCCACCCCTACCCTCCCCCCACCCTATACGCATTCACGATTATCAGTGTTGTTCTTTTATTTTATTTTTTATTAGAGATATGTATATATGTATGTATATAAATATACATGTATACATTAATTAAACAAATATATTATTAAAAATGAAAAGCACACGATATTATTCCAATGCTGTTTGATAAACGCAATTCTACTGGAAATGGCAGAAACTAAAGTTGTTTAGATTTTGATGATTGTAAAATAAAATAAAAAATGATTTTGAAAAAAAATCATCTGGCAACAGCAACAACAACAACAACAACAACAACACCGTAAGCATCGATAATACGATGTGTGCCCATAATTATGAAAATGGTCTAAGTCAAAATTAATAAAAAAAAAAAAAAAAGAGTTGTTTATCAGTTATTACGCACTACAACAACATTATTATAAACTAAATAAATTCAATGTAATTTATTACACGATATTATCAAAACATGAATTGTTAGATAATGTTTGTTATTTATATGATATATGACTTACAATTTGAACACTTTCATAATTATGGGCACACACAGGGTATTCGGATAATCGTAAGATAAACTTCAGCAGATCAATGTTCAAAATGAAAGAATAGAATGAATTCTAATTTTTTTAATTTAACATTATTATGATGCATATAAATATTTTTTTAATCGTGTTAAAAATAATAATAATAATAATAATAATAATAATAATATTCATTTCGGAGTACGGCCGTAGATAAAGTATGTGCCGAAATAGTAGCGAATCGTGTAGTAACACCTGTAGTGCCTAAACCAAATACTGTTCTCAATAAATTATAATTAAACGTACAAAATTGGAAGACATTTTATATAATAAATCAATGATACAAAAATGTTCAATATTGTTTCTCAAATAAAAGAAGAAAAAAATGTCAGCCAATTTTGATGAACGTCGAAAGGTTACCGTAAAACGGGATTATTCCATCCCGTTAGACGGTGACCTTTTTTTATTTTTTTTTTTATTTTTTTTTTTTAACCAGGCTATTTATGATGGCGCCGATCACGCAGTAGAGCAAATTGTGTCGTGCTATTCTATTATACATCGCCATATATTCCTAAACTAAATAGCAATTATTTAACAATAAGAAAATGTCATTTCAATCAACAACAAAAGTCTCTCATCGTTCTAATTCAATCAAATTGTTCTTTTTTTTTTTACCATTAAACTAATATTAATTCTAATTTAACAATTTCATTATAATTCCTAATAACGTCATAATCATCGCGTTATCATAAAAATACAACACACAATAACACGTACACGTTACACATATACAACGTATACACTTAATACATATATATATATATATATAGATATATTACACCATAAAATGATTTTTCTAGCATGGCACTGATTACGTGATGTTCCTCCCTATCTTCCATTTATCTTCTATCGAGCACACACGAATAATAATAATAATTATTATTATTATTATATTTCTAATATAATTATTACTATACCTTACTAAACACACTTTCAACTTAAAACTATCTTACATATAGCACTTCAATATATATATATGTGGGACGAGCGCTTCCATGCCAAACTTATTGGGCATTCGTGAGAAGGATTGGTCGGTGGGCCCCCTGGATAGCTCAATTGGTTAAAAGAGCAGTCGCGCCGGAAAGCGAGAAAAATCTGTGGTTCGTTGCCCGGTCCAGCGGTCCAATTTTTTTCACGAATCCCACATATATATATCTAATCATGATTGTGCATCATATTATCGAGGTACCCCGTCCATCGCTATAAATATTACATATATATATCTATATATATTTATATTTATATCTAGACGATGCGATTGCACATTTAGCAGACTATCCGACGCTAAGCGGTTGATAACATACAATAAGTTTAGGCCATCTCCAGAGTTGCCTGCTGCTGATTAAATGTTAACCCACTACCCACTGTCAACTGTTAATGCTAATGTCAATGCCAATGCCAATGCTATTTGCTAGTGCTGCTGCTATTGCTGCTGCTATTGCTGCTGCTGCTGCTGCTGCTTCTGATATTTAAAACATCAGAAAAATAATCCAAAAAAATATTAAAGCATGGGTGCGATGTGTGAGCGAGCTTTCGTAAGCTTTTGCCATTTCCATTTAAATCCTAATCTTTAAATCTTGTCTTTCCAATTTGTTTGATTTTGTTTTTCAAAAGAATCATTTTTTTTTACAGCTTTTATCATTCGAATAAAGGAGGATAATACTTTCTTGATTCATATCAAATATTTTTTTTTTTTACCGATAAGAATTGCACTGGTATTTTTATTATAAATCATGGATCACGAGAGTATACTTGTTTCTGAAAAAATGTTAATTTAAACGAATGATGTTTTTATTTACAAAAAAAAGAACAAAAAAAAAGGATTGCTTTGCTTAGCTGCCCTTTTTCGTGTTAATCAATTTTTTTCCACTAATACAATTATGAATATGAAATTTTGCACAATTAGCATGAATTTTCAAATTCTTATTCATACGATGCTAAAAAAAAATCATAACAAAAATGCACAACCAAAAGAAAAAGATCATCTTCAGACAAACATTCTAAAAAAAAGAAAAAAAAAAAAATACTAAATAAATTAGCAGCTTGATTTTGACCATGTGTATTGATCACAAACGATGATCTTTTTTTTCCCCTCTTTGTTTTTTTTTTTTTTGCAAAATGCAAATGCATATTAACCAAGAGACTCATGTTGAATTGGTTGTTGTTATACATTTGAACAAATAATTTTAATAAACGCGTATCACAAGTGTCTTCTTATAGAATGTTCCAACAAAAGAGCTGTGATCGGTCATCTTTTCTAATTAAAAGAAAGGTAGTAGTCACACACACACACAAACATACCTGTAGACGTAGTTTTAAATCGTACTTGCATGGAAACGTAGACAGTTTTTTTTTGTTCTATCATCAAGTTCATGCTCGTTAATACATAAATTGTTCCTATTATTTACAGTTTTTTGTAAGACTCGATCATATCCGCAAGTGCTTTACCCAGAAGGATGGAATCTTTGTTTTGGAAGAATTCAGTGAGTAATTTAAATCACACACAATTGACAAATGCATTACAAACTAACGTGTTCTACGACGTGTATCTTTGTTTCAGATCCTAAAACTAGACAAGTAATTCAACGTAAATATAAGTCGCAAATGGTAAGTTTAATAAATACTTAAATAAATAAAAAGGAATATTTTATGATGCTTATTTTGCACCCGATATTATTTTCAATATTATTCGTTAAGTTTTTCATGGATATTAAATATATTAATTTATATTATTTTTACAATTAAAATAGTTTGTTCTTTTTTTTTTTTCATTTATTTTTCTTTTATAATTCACGTTGAACCAAACACAACAGGCTAACGAGATGATACACTGTATACATCGGATATTTTCAATTGCGTTTGCCGTTGCCGAACTTTCGTCAGAGGTTCATCTTGAATCTTTGTCGGATAAAGATACTGCATGAAGCTTTATTTACGATGATTCATTTCGTTTTACAAATTTAAAGTAAGTCACCTAATCCTTATTATATTATTTTTATTTAATATATATATATATATTTAACTTTGTGTTGCATTATTGATCGCACAATTTTCTATTTACCTTCTTTTATGATTTATCTTCTATATTAATGAAAATTACAGTATGCATAATTGTACAAATTTTCATATTCACAGGCAGATCAAATCTGTTACGCGGTACTCTGTGTATTTTCTTATTTGGCTGCTGGTTTAGAGCAACGTAAACCACAACAGCCAAATCAAAAATTACTTCAGCAACAACAACAGCAACAGCAGCAACAACAACAGCAACAACAACAACAGCAACAACAACAGCAACAACAGCAACAGCAACAACAACAGCAACAACAACAGCAACAATATCAGCAACAATTGCGCCAACAGCATCACAAACAACGTCAGCAACTATTGCAGCACCAACAACACCACCAACAACAACAACAACATCAGCAACAACAATTACGTCAACAACAACAACAACAACAACAACAGAGACGTCAGTCGCAAGTGTCGCCAAGGGATGAAAATATTCCTCACCAAGTTACACAGGGAAATACGAACACGCAATTTGAACCCTTTCCACAACAACAACACTGACACAAAGGCAGACACTCTCTCCCATTCGTGCATGATTACAATAAATGCGCTCCTTACGCTTGCCTACCTTGGGTATGAATGAAATTCTAACGTAAGAAAAAAACAAAAACAAAAAAAAAGGCACGAATTGTACCCATTTCATTCTTCTTCAGCCTTGAAAAATAAATCTAATAAATGTTCGTCGGCGTGGTATTTTCCTAAATGATATGAAACAAAAATAATCTAAATGAACAGCAAGCAAGCTAAGAGAAGCTTCGAAATTCTTCATCATTTCTAAATACGCTTTAGCCTGCTTTGTTTTTCCACTTGTTCGATACTTCCATTGTAACATGTGATATATGTAATCGTACTATTAACAAAAACAAAATAAAAATAAAATAAAGTACACTGAAGAAAGAAATAGGAACACAGTGAGAGAGAGAGAGAGAGAGAGAGAGAGAAAAGGAAACAAAAAGAAGCATAAAACAATATATTATGAACAATTTGTATGTAAACAAACAAAGAGAATATTGGGATCTCTAGCACTTGAATACGCTATCTGATGGCTAAATTCCAAATTAGAGTAGATAGGTTGAATTGTTACGCCACGCCCCTGTCAGAGATCCCAATACACAGGAACAAATATGTACTTATATTATACATTACAGCAGTGTATAGAAAGTGTATATTTTTTTCAGTATATATATATATACATATATACATATATATATATATATATATATTATAACACGAGAATATAATTAAAGAAAGAGAGAGAGAACGAAAGAAAGAGAAAGACATTGTAAGAGATCACATAATTTTGAGAGAAAAACAAAAATACTAGAATCTGTACGTACTCATAGTTATTAAATATGCACTAATCCAAGTGGATTAAAAAATAAAAAAAAAAAATAAAATAAAAAAGAAAACTATAAAAACGACCGATCAAGAATAACCGTTCTATCCCGTAGTTCGTTCACAGATGTTGGTTGTACAACTCGCGACAATTTGATTAAAAAAAGTTAACTGCATTTCGTATTTTAGCGAACTCTCGTTAAATATTTCGAGGAAAAAATGATAATAATATAATAACAACAAACAAACAAACAAACAAAATATATATATATATATATAAATATATAAATAAAAAAGCAAAGAAAGACAAATCACCCAGTGACTATTTTAGAGGTTCCTATTTAACAAACAAACAAAAAAGAGAGAAAATAATAAAAATAAAAAAATAAATAAAAGATAAAAAAAAGAAACACAACAGCGCGATTATTAAAATTTAATTAGTTGAACGAGACGCTGAGCAAAAAAAAACTATCGTAATGCTAATGACAACAAAATAATAATCACATATAAAATAATAATAATAATAATAATAATAATAAAAAGAAAATATACAACATTAAAAAGCGTATGAGATACGCTACGAGAGAGAAAACGAATAAAATTATTTTTTGCCTTTCCTCAGGTCTCATGATCGATCGTCTCACTATCTTTTATCGTAAAAATACATTTTAAACGACATATCATACGAAAAAAAAATTAAAAAAAAAAACAGAAAAAATACTTCCTTCCTTGGTTCGTCTCTTTTTCTCTTTTTTTTTTTTTATATAAAAAACTACAAAAAAAATATAAAAAAATAAATACATACATACATACATACATGGTAGAGTTCCGTTGCAGCATAACACGCTTATTTGACAATAACTATTAAAACTCGACAGTTAAAAAAAAAAAAAAAAAAAAGTTAGTTGGCCTATGACAGGGGTCGGCAACCTTTTTAGTCGGAAGAAAAAATTACAAAAATTACAATTTACAAAATTTCAATGTTTTTAAAGAGCCACAAAATTTGTTCTTGCCAACAATAAATAGTATTCGCATATATAGTTAGTTTTTTGATAAAAAAAAACTAATCTATTTATTCATCGGTGCCTAATCCTCGTTAATCGATTCAGAACGATTTTTTAATGTTTTTTTTTTTTTACTAAACTCTTTTAACTAAAGAGCCGCAGATTGCCGACCCCTGGCCTATGAGAAACAACGTAGACTTTAAAAAAAAAAAAAAAAACAGCAATCTAAACGTCTACGTTTTATTTTTGGAAAATATTTCCAAAACTAATAATGGTCCCCATATTTTTCTTCAAAAATGTTTTAAATCATGTGCATTCGTACTACAATGCCAAAAATCTTCTACGATCAAAGTTACATTTTATTTTTTAATCATTCTAATAATCATAATAAACTCGCGATTCTCTACATTCTAATTCTCATTGAAAAATCTCACTGTTTATATTTTGAGAAAAAAAGAAAAATAAAAAAAAAACAAAAAAAAAACAAAAAAACAAACACAAAAATCATTAGAACGATTTAAAAGATGTAATGGGCCTGTTCTTGGCGAGTGTGAGGAGCATAATACACTATTTACCTGTTAATTAAGACAAAACCTTAAGCAATATACGAAAAAAAAAAGCTTCTGTTGTATTTTAGTTAAATGCACGTGTATTAAAAATTATATTTAAAAAAAAAATAAATAAAAAACATATGTATGAAAAATTGCAAGAAACAAATAAACAAAACAAAAAAATGCTAAAAAATAAAATGAAAAAAGACAAAAAAATAAAAAATATAACAAGCAAGCAAAATATAGAAAACAAAAAAAAACTCTTTGTAAATATGTATCTACGGACTACAAAAAAAAAAAAAAAAAAAAACTAAAAAAGCTCTGACACGAATATATTAATAAAATAGTATTGTGACTTGAACTGTGAACAAAAAAAGAAAAAAAATACAAAAATATAATTGGAAGTAGAAAAAATTGAGCAATGAGATAAATAATTGAATTTCCCTATAAATTGATCATATTTTCAATTCCTTCAATAAATCCTCACTAAATATCCTATAATAATAATTTCTAATCATTTTATATGAGTCTCGTACAAAGTCGTAATATGATCATTCGTTCATTTTATTGGCTTTAATTAAACTTCATTGAATTCATAGCAGATGCGAATAACAAACGTATGATTATTAATAATACCAAAGTTTGACGCATTTAACGCATTTGTCGCATATTAAAATATCTTATTACGAATTGATAAAAATGATATTAGACAAATAACAAAAAAAAATATATATATATATAGTTGTTACTAATAATAGCAAATAAAAGCTACGAGATAGAAGTCTAGTCTTAGAAATCTATAAAATTTCTTGGAATAGCCTCGATAAACAACCTACTTGCATCTAACCATAGGTCGTTTGATGTATCGTTTTTCCGCAAAACTATCGCATTACTTCTTATATATATCTGATTACCTACGAGCATATTAGCTCTACCCTCTCTTTTCTCAACTAGTTTTGTATGATATATACCATTGGAAGACTTATAAGGTGACTCTTGTTGACGGTAACTCTCTATCTGTGAGATTAGTTTATTCTAGAAAGGGAAGAAACGAACTAAAGATGGATAGATGGGTTGGAAAAATAGCTGCAGTTACTGGTGCAAGTGCAGGAATTGGTGCAGCCATTGCTCGACAATTGGTTAATAATGGTAAATCATATTTATATAATAATACAATTATTTAGAAAATAAATATGAAATTGAACGAAAAGAATTTGTACGATCAAAGATACAATTAGAAGAAAATATTTTACAGGTATGACGGTGGTTGGATTAGCCAGAAGAACTGACAAAATTGAAGAACTAGCTAATAGTTTGGAAGGAGCACCAGGAAAACTTCATGCAATTGAATGTGATGTAACTAAAGAAGAAAGTACAACACTTGCATTTTCTTGGATCGAAGAAAACTTAGGATCCCTTGATGTGATGATCAATAATGCTGGTATCGCTAAAGAATCCTCATTAACAGGTATAAAGTACTTGGATACATAATCAATCTACGAAGGTAACGAAAACATTTGAACTTCCATACGACAATTGCAAATTCTAGATGGGTCATTGGAAGATTGGAGAGCTGTTATTGACGTGAACGTCTTAGGAGTTTGTTTGACTATGCGAGAAGCTGTTAGATTGATGCGTAAAAAAGATGAGGAAGGTTTGATTATTAACATTGGTAGTTTGGCTGGAGAAAGGGTTCCTGCTGTTCCTGGTTTTGGTATTTATCCATCTTCTAAACGTGCATTAACTGCATTGTCTCAAACTCTTCGCAATGAACTAACTGGTTCGAAAATTCGGGTCACGGTAAAATTAATTACGATACTTGTACTCATTTAATTACAATCGATTTATAAATTATGTTTATTTTGAATAGAATATTAGTCCTGGTTTGGTAGCAACCGAATTATTGGCATCTTATCACGCATTTTCCGAAGAAGTTTTAGCTGCAATGCCAGCTTTGAAAAGTGAAGATATAGCTAATGCTGTTTCCTACGTTTTATCTACTCCATCTAATGTCGTGGTAAGATTATATTTTTGTTTAAGTAAACAACATAGTTAACTTAGCAAAAAAAAAAAAAAATAACATGTGGAATTCTCTACAGATTCAAGACATCGTTTTACGACCATTGGGTGAAACTTGGTGATTTTCTTTTCATTAAATTCGTTCGATAGTTCGATAGAATGCTGAAGTAATGCGTAACTTCAATATATTCAAAGTGTATTATAAAAACACTAGTCTAGTTTTTTTCTTTTCTTTTTTTTTTTTATAGATCGCTGTATTAATCTAATGCGATAATTTTGATTGAAATGAAATGTAATTTTAACCGAACGAGTAGTGTGATAAATAAAACATTTGTTCTCTACGATGATTTGTAAAGAATTATAATTATTTTATATTATTTATTTATACAGGTTATGCTTGATATTGTTATTATAAAAATTTTCCACTTGTAAATCCTTTCCTTTACTCGTTAAAAAAAAAAGCCTCCCTCGAATATTTCTGCTCTAAAACAAGCTTAGAATTCCAGGTTGTGAACAACGATGGAAACCTTTGAACTTTATTACATGAAGAAAGCTTTTGCTCCCCTAGAGAAACGTTTTACTAACCTAAGAAAAGAAGCTTTGAGAGTTAGTATAAATTATCGTGATCGATCTTTTGAATATCGTCAAACATGAATTGAATTTATTTACTTTAGTTGAAATATCTTTGGACGTATGAAAAACGACCAAACAGATGTCGTACTCGACAAGAACTTCAAACATGGTACAATGAAGTAGTTAATTGTATAGAAAATAATGAACAATTAACGGAAGCTTCTAAATTGATCACAAAAATGTTGAAACACGATCCTAAATCTTACAAGATTTATGCTTTGAGAGCTACCGTTTTTAAACTTCAAGGTAGGTTTCATCAAACGGATTAATAAACTAAATAAAAATACAAAGTGTTAACATTGAAATTTAAGGAAAAGTGACCGATGCCATAAAAAATTACGAGATTGCACGATTAATGTTAAAATTTGCAAAAATTTCCAACAAAACTGAAACCGATATGCTTTACATCGAATCGTTGATCGAATGTTACGAAATCAGAGGAGATTGTTTTAACAAAAATGGATTATTTTTACAAGCAGCGAAAGATTACGAACGTATCGTAACACTGAAGCCATCCGAAAGATCGATCATCGATATAGAAGTAACATTAAAGCTTTCTTACAAAAATGTATTTAACATTTGGATATTACAAAATTTACGAAAGTAATTAACTAAAATTGATTTTATTTACACGAGGATAAACTTTTACAAACGATGATGCATATAAACAAATACGATGCATTTTGTTCGTACTGGTACGAGTTTATAAAAAATACAAAGGCTAAGAGAATGTCTGATCTTTTGACCATTCATGCAAAATATAAATTTGATTTGAGAGATATCGATCTGACACGTGAATTTATTCTTGAAGCTCTCTCTTTGAATGAAGATAATGTTAAAGCTAAAAAACTATTACAGGTATTTCACGTTGTTTTGAAGAAGAAAAAAAATTGTAATACATACAATTAGAGATTAATTTCTATTTGATTTCATAGAAAATGTACGAACTAGCACGAACAATGTCAATTCATTCGATAATTTGGTGCATGCACCGTTGTTACGATAAAGGTTTATACACAATTCAAAAGGTTTGCGATTACGATCCATCGAATCTTCAATATATTTTAATAAAAGCGATGATTCTACGATTATCTGGACGAATCAATGAAGCTTTATCGTGTTTAGGAAAAATGCAAAATATTTTAGAAACAAAGAAAACCGATGATTCTTTATTTAAAATTACGGATTCAACGAGTGCTCCTTTCTTTAGCGCGAAAGAGATTAAACAACAGATTAAAAAGCAATATTTATTAGCACGGTAACGTGAAGAAGAAATATTTTTAAATGAACAAAGAATAATACACATTAATTAATTTAAAAAAATAATGTTTGATAAATTATTTCAGATATAATGACGCGGTTCAATATAAAATCAAACAAAGAAGAAAGGCGAAGAGAGAAGGCGTTCAGAGAAATGAAAAAAAAAAAAGAAAATCAAATAAAATACAATTATTATTATAAATAAATGTTCTACGGGTTCAATGTTTTATGAAACCGATTGGAAATTGTTGATAACACGAATTTATTTCATTAAAATAAGAATTTATTTCTTGACCTTTTTTATCTAGAGTCCTAACTATTGCGGAAAGACATTATTATCATCTATTATCACGTTTGATTCACAACTCAACTCTCTACCCCGAAACATTCATCAAATATACATCATCAATCATTTTGTACAATTTGACAGAATTGTTTTGTTAAACGTTGAATCGTTGACTATCAAAGCTTACACGTTCGCTATGATGATTAGAGCTACGAAAATAACAAAAATACAATAAATAAACAAAGAAGAAAACGGTATCGGGTCTCGTGAAAAATATAGTGCAATTTTTCTACATAACTGCATCATACAAAAAACAAGGATGTACATAACATTTACAGGAATGAAAAGATTGTGACGACCTTCTTAATCTTGGGCCACATTTTAAGACAATATAAAAGACGACGGATCGTTTCAGAAAACTACAGTTTATTTTCTTGACGAATTCTTACTGCTTGTAAGAAAGCAAACAACAAATTTATTTCATTTGAAAGAATCTAAGTTGTTCAATTTATTCAAAATGGAGTGGAGTGGATTAGACAAAGTAGCTGTTATCACTGGTGCCAGTTCTGGAATTGGTAAAGCCATTGCCGAATTACTCGTCTTGAAAGGTTTAAAAGTTATTGGACTTGCTCGTAATATCGATAAACTCGAAGTAAGTTTCATTTAAATTAGAAAAAAAAAAAACAACAAAAATAATATGAAAGAATTACATTTATATTTTATTCGTTTTTTCTTTTTTTTTTTCTAAGGCACTTGCTGAAGAATTGAAATCTAAACCAGGCAAATTTTTACCCTTACAATGCGATCTAACAAATCAGAGTGAAGTCTTGAAAGCGATAGAATGGATAGAAAAGGGTGTTGGTTTTGTTAACATTTTGATTAACAACGCAGCAATAAACATTGAAGCAGGTTTAACAAGTGGTGAAATAGAAGATTGGGAGAAAACATTAGACCTTAATATTCTTGGTCTAACATGCATTACGAAAGAAATTTTGAAACTGATGAAAAAGAAAGGTAAAAGATGAAGAAGAACTTTTTTTTTTAACAAACAATTCAAAGTTACAAATTGATTGTACGTATTACTAAATTGTAGGTATTGACAATGGTTGCATTATAAACATAAATGATACATTGGGATTAAAGATTCCAGCAAATCCAGAACGACCAGCTTCTTCTGCTTACATTTGCAGTAAATTTGCACTAACAGCATTGTCTGAGTGTCTTCGTTTAGAACTAGCACAGCTAGAATCTAACATTAAAGTTATTGTAAGTATTGTCTTTAATGAAATACGTGTGTAATATAATTAACGTTTGTAATTTTTCTAATTACAGTCTATTTCTCCTGGATTGGTTGAAACCGAAATGACTCAACAATGGTTAAAAGAAAATCCACGTTTAGCTTTGCAACCTAAAGATGTGGCCGAAGCTGTTCTTTACGCATTTCAAACACCTGACAACGTTCTTATCAAAGATCTTATTATTACACCCATTCGTGAAATTTAATTTCTACGAAGTAATGAACTTATCGTCGAGTAAAGTATGTAGTAAAGATAAATCAAAAAAATTAATTTGAAACAATAAAGAAACTTTTTACAATTCATTTGATTATTTTTCATAAAATTCATCATGTGTCAGAAGGACCAACAAAAAGTTAATAATAATTTAAACATGTAAATATGAATTTAAATTGAATCTAGCACAGCCATTCGCCCGATAGTACTTGCGTTACATAATTTACAATTAGATTTGGAATAGATCACAAGTAATATCGACCCAGGTCTCACCGCGAGAAGGTTGCTGTGTTCGGAGACCCACGGGCTAAGACTCTACTTCTATAATTATCTTTCTAACTATTAGTACATATTTCATTAGTCATTTGTTAGAAAGAAATTTCTAAAATTCAACCGCGCGGAAAAACGTGTCACCAAATTTTTTATCCAACTTATTATTTAAGTTAGATGAAAAATCATGTACATCGTTTTAAATCGACCTACCTACCCGATTTACAATCCTAAATTAACGCAAACATATAAAAGTTGTGACGTAGATTTGATTGGAACTTCAAATAATATAAAACGCAAGTTCCTATTAAACAAACGCAAGTTCCTATTAAAAAAACGCAAGTTCCTAATACGCAAACGCAAGTTCCTATTAAACAAACGCAAGTTCCTATTAAACAAACGCAAGTTCCTAATACGCAAACGCAAGTTCCTACTAAACAAACGCAAAAATGTAAACTTACAATGTAACACGCAAAGTATTACAATATGAACGCACGCATTTATGTGCACTAAAGTGCATTGACTATTATTTTAATAATAATAAGAATTCGTAATGTTATAAAAAAAATACTCCTAATATTATTCAAAACCTGATAAAAATATTTTAATTTCTCGTTGGATTAAAATATTTTTTTTTATGATTATTAAACTTATATTTTATTCTTTTATAAGATGAAAATAATTTAAAAAATTCTATTTACATTACTCATCTTATTATAACATCATTTATTTTATTATCTTATCATTTAATATATAATTCTATCTAAGACTAATCCTCTTCAGATGCTATTAACAATATTTCTACCTGTGAATAGAAACAATTAAGAAAGATTTATAAAAAAAGAAAAATTAATGAAAATTGTTCACACACACACACACACAAATAGATTCATTACATTCATACATTCATATATTCACATACAAAACCCACCACCACACTACTACAACAACACAAACTACAAACACTAGAATCGATCTTGCCAATAATCTTTGTCTTCTGTCTTCTTATCTTTGTATTCCACTTCTGTAACAAAAAACTAGATGAAAAGGGCATGTGTGGAAAAATGAAATTCAATGTAGAATCCCCGACCAAAAATTTCCAATTTAAAAAAAAAAAGAAAAGTTTTAAATGACCAAAAGGTGGACATTAAAAAATATCAAATTCTCGATGCATTAAAAAATGTGTTCTTTCTATATTTTAAACACAAGTGAATTTGAAAAAGTGCATGTTTTTTTCAATATGCAAATATATGAATAAAAAAATGTTTCAATTTCATACGAAATTATTAATTGATTAATACAATTACAAATACACATAGAAAATTATTCAAGACACATTATAAAAAGTTTAATCAATTGTGAATATTTCACAATATATTTTAAAAATTAATTAACACCGCTTTCAAAAGGAAAAAAAAAACAATATTGTACCTTACGTCGTATTACAAAATGCATACGCAATTATGCATATCACCATAACCATAACCATATCGAGATCAAATGTACATTTGATCGATAGATTACATACATTTTTTATTTAATTGAATTTATATTAACACGAAGTATGCAGTTACATCGAGTGTCTGATGTACATATTATTACATCATTTATGTACAAGACACTTTTTTATTTCTAGTAAACTATTAAAAAACAACAAAATAGTAATACAATTTCACAATTTTTGAAATATATATTTTAAATAAATATGAATTCAAGTGAAATATCAATTCAATATGAAATTTTAAAGGAAGACAAAATTGAAATTTAATATAGAAAAATAATAATTGAAACAAAATTGATAATTAATTAATTGCTATTGCTTGCTTTAACAGATTCTAAGCTAATCAAGTCTCATAGATAATTAATCGGAATAATATGACTAATTTTTCACGGGAAAGGATGATTGACTCTAACTAATGGGACTAATCTGATTAGCCCATATATAAAAAAAAAAACAAAATACACAAATCTAAGCAAGGTGATAATGTGTTCTTCTGCGACCACGTAAGAGGGATATACCCTCGTGGAAGCAATTGTGATTAGGATGAAATTTAGATGAAGCGTACTACTAATCGTCGAAGAGTGCGATTATATATGTAGACGCAATTATGAATGAACATGAATGAAGGGTATGTAAGGCTTACCTTACATTACCCACAGCTCTATGAGCTGTATGAGAGGAGTGTCCCTACTCTACGGGAATTATAATACAAATCTACATAAAAAATAGAAAATAAAATGCCAAGGGAAAATTATTCCAAATTAATATCTACAAGATTGATAATCACCCAGGTGCATTTACAATCCCGTATGCAAAGCCTGGGCTCCCTGTTCTCAACTTATTTATATAATCCACACTCTCGAAAGTGTGGGACAGCCTTTTAATTAGGTTTCTTTATATATCAAGACTTATGCATTTTGATTCCAATTAAATCATTTCTTCTATTATAAATCTGTGTAAAAATAGTCAAATGATTTTTATATCATCTCTCTTTGCTTTCATTTCTTAGAAAAACTTTGATATTTATTTATATATATTTCATAAAAATACTTTCTCCTCAAATCTTTCAATTACATATTTATTTGTTAATAATTTTAGAATTAAAATGCACACCCTTGACATATTTATATGCACTCGCATGTGCTGGTTGTACTTTTGTGTATTTTCATTTCGCTTAGCAAGACTTATACGTTTCTAATCAGAATAATTCAAAATAGTTTCTTATTAATTTACACTATGTAAATATAAATTCATTATTATGTATAGATTGAAATGAAATTTTCTAATTGTTATTAGATAAATTTCTTTGGTTAAAAAAAATATATATTACGTAGATAGAAATATTTCAAATATTTATTTATTAAATACTTTCATTAATGTAATCACTCGTTCATTTTTTATTATTCTGAATGAGAAATGTATATTCTTACTGTATGTTCATCTGCACTTAGCAGGTATGTTCATCTGCACTTAGCAGGTATTTCCATCTGCACTTAGCAGGTATTTCCATCTGCATTTAGCAGGTATTTCCATCTGCATTTAGCAGGTATTTCCATCTGCATTCAGCAGGTATGTTTGTACTTACTGCGATTTTCATATGCACTTTTTAGTGCAGACATGTACTTACTGCGATTTTCATATGCACTCTTCAGTGCATTTAATCAGAATGATTCAAATTTTCTTTTTATTTATTTGTTACAATTTAAAATAAAAATCAACGACTATATATTCAATAAAAAAAAAATGTATAAATGAATTAAGAGACTATGTAAAAAAAGAATTATGTAACTTTTGGATGCAATAAAAAATATAGTACATTACATTAAACATATTCAATAAATTATTATATCTTGGAAAAAAAAAATTGAAATGAATTTAAATGGTATTAAAAAATATTGAAAATATTTATTTATTATATACTTTGATTAATGTATTTATTAATTCAATTTGAATCACTCAGAATGATAAAACCTTTTTGTTGACCTTATCTGCATTTTTGAATGCAGAAATATCCTCTTCTTCCATCGTTGTATCCAAATGCACTCTTTTGTGCAAGCTGCAGCAATCCATGGACGTCCACACAATTTAAACGATCGTGTCTCTAATTTAATGAAAAATATCTAAGAAAATACTCTAATTTATATACTTCAAAAATGCAATGACTCGACTATTAATTTATTTTAATAAAAAAAAAAAAACTGCAATGACTCGACTTTTAATTTAATTTAATAAAAAAACTGCTATGTGTTTGTGTATGGTGGGGTGTGTAAGACTCGAATATTAATCTAATAAGAAAACTGCAATGACTCGACTTTGAATTAAATAAGAAAAAATGCAATGACTCTATTATATAAATAAAAATAGCAAAATCTAGATTCTAGTATTTAAAAGACTCTAATTTTTCACGAACGCGAGTGTGGAACAGCGTAGCAGGGAGATGGAATGGTCCATCATCTCCATTCAGGAACAACTTATAACTAATACTACTACGAGCATAAGTGACAACGTGATAAAAGGTAAAAAAGGGATTTTGGTAAGACCACGAATCATCGATCAAAGGATTATTAAAAAATCCTTTGAAAAATAACTCGTAGTCGAATAGTTGCCCTCTTGAGCCACAATTGTGGGGGCCTCTTCGGCATTTTGCCTCTTCTTTGCTTCGTGCCCTGACCACTGCAATGGAGCATTCCCTACGTGCGACGCAAGAAAAAAATTACGTGTCAAAAAACGCCCTACCGTTTGAAACAATACATTGCAAAAATGGGCATATATCAGTGGATTATATCAAAAGAATGAAATCGTCCCTGAGCTAAACCGACCTAATCCCGACCTGTTCTCACCATACGCGACAAGACTCAAACCCTCGTGTTTAATAAAACGCATTTTATTATACGAGACGCATATTGGATCTAAGCTGAAAGAAATTGGGGAAGGAATCAACACAGGTATTAATAATTGTTATTTCCGCAGGTTTTTACGCTGGTATTTTTTTTTATTCTTATTCTTACTTAACCTAACGAGAGGTAAGAGCTTGCAACGTACAGTATCGATTTATTCTAAATAATATAACCACTGAAATATGACAAAGTTTGCAAATGCATCATCCCAAACGCCACTGACGAGTCCCAACACGCAATCTCAACTGCGTTCCTACCTAAGTGCGTCTCGATTTTTTTCTAACACAATTCTTACTTACTTATTTATGTGTAAAAAAAAATATAAAAAAAATAAATGTGTACAATAGTAACAAAATATTTAATTAATCCCGTAAAGTAATCAGGCTAGCCTGTGGACGATCAATGGACTCGAAAGAATTCACCGATCGTGCGCAACTACACAGGCACATTTAATCGAATGCTCCAGCAGATATCTTTTTTTCTAAATGATGAACCTATTACAAACTAGGATTAACACGTTGCACATTAAAAGTGAATAATGTTTCGATAAAAAGAAAAAATTACAACAACTGTAATATTCTCATTTTATTCGAGGTATAGGTGTATGTTATTTCTAATATTAAGAAATATATTATATATAGTATAATAAAGATCGCGAAGTGCAAGTGTTAATATACTTAAAAAACTAAGTATCAAAACTAATTCAAAATCCTTTGCTAAGTTCAAAAGATATTGGGTGATTTATCTAATGTTCTCATTGGTTGCAAAGTATTTTTGAACTGTTTGATACAATTATCTTAACATAATGCATAGTATCAGCAAAAAAGAATAGAGAAAAACGATATGGTGAAAGGTGTAAAACTTTGCTGATACTTAGCTGAAAACCCCGGAGGCAGGAATGTCCACCCTGAATGGAAGCAATCCTTTTGCCGTACCCGGTCCTTACCTACTTAAAATTAAAGTATTCACATACACTCAGAAAAGTATGCTACCTGCCTACCTATCAACCTATATTTAAAAAGTGCAAACAGACACACCAACACATACACTCCACGGTTCTCACACACTCCACCAGGGTGCAAAAGCCTACACTAGAGAGCATGCCCCGGGGCACCTCCGACACCCTAGTTCAACCACGTTTTCTAAACTTATATTCTAAAAGGTTACGTACCAATTGCTGTAATCGACTGCCAAGGCTAATGATTATTGCAATAATGACTAAAGCAAAAATACTGGTACATACTAGTATATATTAGCATACTAGTATAATACAAGTATTGTTAAATTTCCACAAATAAATGTGGGAACTCTACTATTCAAAACGATTAGGAAAAATAAAATGAGAAAAATTGAATATAAGTATAAAAATACAAGTACATATCACACACGTGACTGTACAAGTATTTATCTGCATATTGAATGATGTATTAATTAAAAAGTACCACGAAACGATGTACAATGCACCACCTATAACGCACACACAGGTGCAATGTACACCGTGCAATCACTAACACAATGACAGTCGCCAAAGGAAAACTTAATAACTAAAACCCGTGCAAACTTTTTCTCACCCATACGTGTAACACCTGGGTAACACGCATCGATGAGAACGAAGAAAGCACAGGGGGGAGAAAAGGGGGAATTAGTATATTAGAAGCTGAAAAGCCTGATCTAAAAAAACATAATTAACATATATAAATATATCAAAAGATTTCAATAAAAATTCATCTAAACGGGCTAAGGACTCTACAAGTCATTTGGTGAATAATGACTTAAACAAGCGAATGAAAAAAAAAAGTTACCCCATAAGAAACAGTTAGAGTTTCGAGGTAAGGATGTATTAAAAGACTCTACGGTGATGATGGATATTTTTTGCAAACCTCGGACGATTCTTTCACTAAATGGCTGTTCTAATGAAAGAACTGGGCTTTGAGCCACCACTTAATTGCCAGAATCTATCCGTTCGCGAATTTGGTTTGTCTTCTTGCTCATTTATTAACAATATCGAAGTATCGATATATTGAAATAAATTACGATTGAAAAACTAATTACGATTTAAGAACTAATCACGTTTGAAAAATTAATTATGAAGCAGTGCATGTATAACAATTTATAAATACTTTCTTGGCACGAAATCAAGTAAATTAATGCTTGATTTCACCATTACTAACACGAGTAAATACGTAAAGAGAAAAAATAAGTAAAATAATTAATTGAAGTGTTAATTAAGTGAATTGAAACCGATGAAACAAGAAGACCCTGGCCTAATCTAAATAAATCACATATATATAAAAATCACATATATAAGAATCACATATATTGGGAATCACTCGTGAGCAAAACCATAGATTTTACTCACGGTCGCTTATGCTCGTTTCGGACAAAACACATCTACGAATACAACCAGGAACCCGTGCCGATATTGGATCTTTCATCCTCGGCATGATTGGGCACTGGAGGGACTTTAAATAAAAACTCACGTTTTAAGAAGTTCTGCGATGGCTCCAAAACACTCGTCCCCCTCGCTGTTGGTTGAATGATGTCGTGAAGTGGATTCAAATTGGATGAATTGTTGAATCGATGTATCGTTGAATCGTTGAATTGATGATTGATCTGTAATCAAAAATGCAATATAAAATTAATTATGTTTCACATCATTCTAAACATTTTTCATGAATAAAAACAATCATGATTTAAAAAATATATATGAAAAGTAATATAATTAAGATTACAAGATAATACTAACCGTTGATTTATCCAGACGAAGCCCCAGATTCGTTGATAAAGATGATCCAGAAGAAATGAAGATTTTAATTCACACTTTCGACCATGACAATATTTTTATCGAAAACGCAAATCCTCTTCTACCGAATTGGCCGAAAGTGTGTTAATGATTCTAATCACGCGTACCGAGCAAATTATTTTTCATTTAACAAGAATATTTAAATAAATTCTTGCATTGATTTTAAATGTGATCGAGTTTAGTAATTATTTTTAAAGCAATCTGTGCGATTGCATAGAAAAAATGTAACTTCGTTCGAAACAAACACTGACTCTAAGATTGCATTGCACGCAATCACAATTGAAGATCTGAAAATAAAAGTTTAGTTAAAGCAAGTCGTAGCGTACTTCTGTTTATTTATTACGTTACTAATAAAAAATATATTATTCATTTTAAAATTCAATTATTTAAACTACATATTCCAAAAATTCTGGAATTGTACTATTATTTTAATGTTTTAATTATTAATATAAAAAAGAGAATTCAAATGATGTAACCACAACCTTTTAAACTATATGAAAAATAATATAAAATACAAACGAACAAATATCACATTGCATTCTATCTTTCAAAAAATATATTTAATCGCGATAGGGTTATTTTTACAGAAGTATGCTAATTGCGTAAATACCTATAGGAAAGAATAGATATAGCATTAATGTAAAACTAAGCAAGGTACAATATTTATAAATAATCATTTAAACAATTAATTATAGAATCGATTGAACGTGTCTTGAATTATTTATGTGAATTTAATACCAAGATAAATGAAATGAACTTAAATGAATAAAATTGAAACAACAATTGCAACGTGTAATTAAATAATTAATTCAATGAATCGTTTCATTCACATTACAATTTAATTAATGATGCAAAAAGTTAAAATTTTCTAATGCATCGAACGTCAGCCATTGGCCCGACAGTGCTTACGTTGTACCATATAAATTCTATGGACATCATAAGCAATATCGGTTACCGGATCTCACCACTGGGAGGTTGCTGCGTCGGAGATCCATATAAAAATTGATGCATTTATAAAATGAAAGAAAAGAAAGAAAGAAAGAAATATATCTGCATGTATGTATGCAGTAGTTTATAACACCATCGATTAGTATGATTTCCATGGAACGATAGTGAACGTCTTTCTGAAATCATAAAAAGAAATGCATATTAGTATATTAACACACACATACCAAGTATGTAATGTTAGTTAAAATATTCATTAAAAATCTTTAAAGTTGTTTAAATAAAACAGTAATTGTATCAGAGCAAACTTAATAAAGAGTAACATAAAAAATAATCAAGTTTTTAAACCATTCTATGCAATGAAAATCTTTTTAAACTATTAAAATCAAAACGATAAGGTTAGAAATAAAATTATTAAATAATTTAACACGTCTTATTTTCGTAGATGTTGTCTCGTTGAAGTATAGAAGACGAATACTAGATACGTTACTACGTAACCTTCGTAGAGGAGATCTCGGGAGTGTCGAACGTTCGGCTATTATACCTATGTTATCGGCTGTTTACGTTTTGTCGTCGAAAATTCGACGAAGAAAATTCCACGAGAAATTCCTGGAAATATAAATACACATTTATAATAACCTATATGTCGAGTGTATTGTTTTCTTATTCTTCCTCTCTCTCTCTCACTCCTTCTCTCTCACTCTTTCTGTAGTATTTCTATATGCTTATATGCTTATACTTAAAAAAACATAATGCTTACCTCGACGTATATAGAGAAGATAAAAAAAGTTGCCACAAAGTTAAAAGGTTAGTGAATTCGTGTTGTATCTTTCCCCAAGCTCGAAAAATAAAAAAAAGTAAAATATGAGAAAACTCGCGTATAAAAATCTTGAATATAACATTCGTTATATATCATTTAATATATAACAGGAAAGTGTACGTAAAAATATTAATTAAAACAATTACCTGAAATTAACGGGACAACAAAATCCACTGCAACAAGTATACCGATGATAGATTAAAAAATTCGAAAGATTCGCCATATTGATGTGCATAAAACAAACGCATAAAACTGGCGCGAAAATACTGATGCGCGAAAATGCTGCGCAGTATATCTTCTTTCCACCTATAATAAAGAAAAATTTTGAATGATTAAAAATACGATATAGGAACATAAAAATTGTCAAAATATATTCAAAAAATCAAAATTGATCCTTATATCCTTTATATATTATAATAGGAAGGTGTAAACCTTATAAAATATCTTTTAATTACCTGATATTAACGGGACGATGACACCTCCGATGTTATCTCCACGAACGACGCCAAAAAACTAAAGAACATTGCCTGTGATTGGCTAATTCATTTTTTTTAATATAAAAAGGGTCTTCACAGCTTCCTACACGGACGGAATCTGACCTTCTTCATGACCACGCTAATCAAACTACATATAATAATTTATTTATTAAATAAATTAAAAATCATTTCTATCTTTCTAATAAATGTACACAATACTTATAAATATTCTAAAAATAATGAATTGAATAAAGACAATGTAGACATTATGAAAACTTTGTCGTTTCGTACAAAAGAATACAATCGTATAGAAAAGAATCGTCCATATAAAAATGCCTAATATGAAATGCAGCAAATTAAAGAATAAATTTCCAAAATCTGTATCGATAAAGAATCATTACAATTTAAATATTTTAAGAGATGCATAAGATGTAAATTGTTTTAAAAATATTTACAATAACGTTTATACACGATTCACGAGATCATTTTACATGATCTTTTGTGCTATGAGAGATACTGTTTTTAGTCTACATTATCTTTATTCTATTCATTATTTTTAGAATAATTATAAGTAACGTGTACATTTAATTTGTAATCGAAAAAAGAAACATAAATGTATAACTGTATCATTTTTTTCCTTCTATTGTAATTATTTGATGGCACTCATGCAATTATGACATCTAGTTGTACACTGTCCTGTAATGTAAAAATAGTATTTATTAAAATATATAAATAATTTGTTATTAATGGATAGTAATTTATCTTGATGTCTAAAAGTTTAGAATATATGATCTATATACCAGACTTGTATTTTCTCATTTATGAAAATACTTTTTTCCTATGTTGTTTATGTTATTTTCCAAATATTATCCATGTATGCAACTCTCTCATTTTTACACTCTTTTCACTACTATGTAATTATTATTTTTATTAAATACAGATATCACTGATAAATATTATAAAAATAAACAATAAAATCAAGAGAATGCAGAATAAAAATATTATTTCATTGCACATGAGAAAACAATTATGTAGAAAAGGAACCTTTGTCAAAGAAATTTATAAAACAATTGACTATCGCTTACCACCATTGAAACAATAAATTCCAATTATCTGCAACGATAACGTAAAAACACGCCTTTATGATAGTAATTTATTTTTTCAATGATGGCAAGCGATAGATTGTCAATTGTTTTACAAATTTCTTTTTTAAATTGGTTTATTGTGTAGTGAAAAAATAACACAATCAGTACTTCGACATCGAAACGATTTCGATATCTCTAACTACATCTCATATTTCGATCGATATTTTTATAACAATCAATATGTCAATGATTTTTCTAATACTATATTTTGCATATACATATATATTTTAATATTTAATTATGTTTTATTGTCTCAAAAATGTTTAAATTAGAAAAGATCTATATCAGAAAATATAAAATATCATATTCATTAGTAACATGGCAAAGGAACGTACTCCATTAGAATATTTAATTGGTAAAAAAATATAATTAACCTAATCACGATTTAAAACATAGAATCATAATTTTGTTAATAATAATGTATATTTATTTATAAAAAAAAAAAAAACAGGAGGAGCATTTGGAGGTTTATCTGTAGTACTCGTTGGTCATCCATTTGACACAATTAAAGTACAATTACAAATGTCACCAGGTATATACAAGGGTATGTTTCACGTAGCTAGGACTCTCATTGCAAGGGAAGGACCATTTAGTTTGTACAAGGTATACTTATTTTTATTTTTCGTTTACAAAATAATGAATAATAATCATGATTTTTTTAAACAATAGGGTATAACAGCACCTTTGGCAGTCGTCATTCCTTTCTCGGCTATCGGATTTTTTTCTTTTGGTGCCGGAAAATTACTTATTTCACAACCAGGACAAACTAGATTCACGGGACTGCAAATATTAATCTCAGGAATGTTTAGTGGAGCTTGTACGACAATTGTAGCTGCTCCTGGTGAACGTATAAAGTGTCTACTTCAAGCACAAGTACAGTTACATTTTATCGAGATGCAACTTTATCACCGTATCCTTCACTTTGTTTTACATTTAACTTGAAAAAGGATAAAGGACCAAAGAAGTACAAAGGTTTCTTAGATTGTGCTCAAAAATTATTGATAGAAGGTGGAATAAGAAATCTTTATTTGGGTACCTGTGCCACTTTGTTAAGAGATATGCCATCCTGTGCTACGTATTTTTATTGTTACGAACGTATCATGGAATTTCTTTTAGGAAATTCAACAGAAGTGAGTTAAAGTTTCAATAAATTCATTCATTTTATATATATATATATATATATATTTAATAGATTTGATTCTAATATTTAATTAATTGATTAACACAATAAGATAACATGGCAACCTCTATTGGCTGGTGGTACGGCAGGAATAGCAACCTGGCTCGTTAGTTTACCTGCTGATTCAATTAAGACACGAATACAAATTTCTCCAATGGGAACTTATCCACGAGGTGTTAGATCTGTTTTTCCAATAATAATGAAAGAAGGAGGTATTCTAGGACTTTATCGTGGTGTGGTACCTGTCCTGATACGTGCATTTATTGCAAACGCCGCTTGTTTCTACAGTCTTGAACTTACATTTAATATTATGGATAAATACATGTCGTGACATGTATAAAAATAGAGAGAGAGAAAGACAAAAAAACATGGAAAAATTGTTTAAAATCAATCACGTTTTTTTACTTAATTAATAATTAAAAACATTATTATATATAAATATTATTATTTAATAAGTTGATAACTAAGAAATCTATTTAATCGACAAACACATTGTACAATTGTGAAAAGCCAAGATATCTTTTCAGTCGTGTCAGTTGATTATGCGAAGTATTATGTGTGAGTAATACGTCACGTTAAAAAAAAAAACACACAAATCTTTCTACTAAAAATTTCGAGATAGCCACTGTCATTATTTTTATATTACTCGTTGGGAATTTTCTAGAATAATTGTATAATTTGTATAATAATAATCATTGGAAATTCATAATTATTTTGAAGATAATATCATATTTGGTAAGTGTATTTAATTTCGAATAATTTAACAAAATTATTCGAATGTTTATTAAGTAAAATTTGTCAATGTGTTAATGTTTGTTAATTAATTTGCTTTTTCTCTTTCATATTACAGTAGATGTTTAATTTTACAAATAATCGTAGTATCCAGGTATTATCAATCATTATATCAAATCATAACGAGATGATTCTAATGAATTCATTTGTTAATTCTATTCTTTAATATTTAACAATATTTATTAAAAAACAAAATCAACGTCATTCTTCGTATATTATATTAAAAATACAAATTCATGTTGATCTTGGATAATCGAAATTATCTTTAAAGAATATTTTCCAACGAGTTATCTAATGAAATGTTAAAAAAAAAAGTAAATGAATGTTTTTACAGCGTTGTGTATTTTCCGATAGATGAAGAATTTCTTTGGTAGGCCGGGTGCACTTGGTCAAAGACACACGCATTTTAAACGTCAACGGCACACGTGATCACCGAGGCACGTGCACGCTGAGTCTACGACCCGTGGTATACGTATACATAGATACCTATATACATAGATACGTATAGATTAAATTTTCCAAGCTCACTATTATCAAACGAATACACGAAACATTGATAATAATTAACTATCCTTTCTCATTTTCATTCATTTTTATTTGTTATCATTGTATGAGTATTAAAACAAATGAATGATATGTAAAAATGTGTAATATAATGAAATTTTTGATGAATATAGATATAACTGTAAGAAAATGAATAAAATAATTGATTAAATAATTAGGATATACATTATAAATTATATTACACGATTTTATATATCATCAGGAAGATTAAAATGTATGGTAGAAAAGTAAATGATCGTAGTATTCTATCGGAAAAATGGTGTCACGATTCCAAACGCGTAAAGATAGTTTAAAAGTCAGTTAGTTAAACTTAAATGTCAGATGTATCGAGAAGTACGAAGACTTTCGAGTTAATCAAAGGATCCTGCTTGTTAAGAAACCTTGTATATTTTATAATTAAATGTATTAGGTATATACGGAAATCGTACTATAAATAATTTATCATTTAAATTACGAAATAGTCACGTGTAGATTAATTTAAAAAATTAATATCGTGAGGTAACATTTATGATTAACATACAATAGGTGTTACTAGATTTTTGCTTGAATATGTTTGTTCATTAATTATTTCCTTAACTCTAATAGAAAATGTTAATCAAATAAATATGTATAATTTTGTTGCAGGTGTTTAAAAAAGAGTTTCTGTGGAAGTTGTTAAAACCATGCTGTATAAAAGTGGCATAAAAAATACGTACACATTTTCAAATATTTATTGGAATTCAACGAACGGTGATATTTCTTGGATCAATCATTTTCATTTAATTACAATTGCGGAAAATCTTGTGGATTCTGAAAACAATCAAAATTACAAGTGATTCAAATATTTACGCTAGTTAATATTATTTGCACGTTTAATTCTTGTCAAACATATCTAAGTTTTATGATGTATGCATGTATATCTATCTATACATATACCGCGAATTCCATCCACTTCCTACCCAACTATTCTTAAGTATAGTTCTTATTCCGAATACCTGTTACTGAGGTCCCTACCAAATCGCTTTTCAAACACGTGAGTCGATACAGGTTCTGCGTATCCGGGCCAGGGACGTTAGTTAGAATGATTTCTCTTACTATTTTGTTTAGTTGTTAACATTTCCTGGAAAGATTTTATTCAAAATACATAATGTGTCGCAATGTTGATCTATTATCTTAAAATTTTTTTATGAATTCGTATCATTCCATTATCTTATATTCTTTTTATTAATAAATAATAATTTTTTGGTTCAATATTGTAAAGAATGATAAGTTTAAAAATGTTTTATGAACATAGTCCCAACCTTTAGATATAACACTCATAAGTATATATTTTATTGGTTTGTTCACGTGATTGAATATTTAAAGGAAATAAAATTTCAAAAAAAATTAGCTAGAGGCAAAAACGAGCGTACACGTGAGCATAAAAGATAAGCACGTGAGTGCCCTACAAGATTCTTACTTCTAGTATACTTCTAACATGAGTCCCTGACCCGTTTAGCAGTACTTTTACCGTATGCAAGTACTACCTTCACTGATTGTGCACGAGAACGAATTTACTTGGCCTATAGCTCGCTTCCTTTTGGATACATATCCTCACGTGCAACGTTCCTTGCCAATCTCCTCTCCTTTTGATTTCCCCTCCTAAGTAAAAAAGGTATCTCTCCTTTCGTTCCCCACCACCATCACCACCACCTTTTCTTGACTTCATCCCCCAACAAATTGAGATCAATGGTTAACTTACACAATAATTACATGCCTTTCCAATCCTCTCCTTTCGCTTTTTCTCGGTGTTTGGTTTTTAGTCGGTAGTTGGTGAAAAGCCACCGTTCCTTGGCGACAACAATCTTCCACTAGTCTTCCTTTTAGTAACTGAAGTTTCAATCATTTATAATTTGGAGCGATATATTTTTCATTACCAAAAGAAATATATCATTCAATTGGATATATCTTTTTAAAGGTAATTTTTATTGTTAATATTTTCATCATTGTCTTAATCGTAATTTTTATTCAATTGATTTTTATGTAAATTAATCCTCATTAGATGTTGGCATTGATAAGTACGTCGAAATCGGCGTATATCGATAGCGAAGGTTTCAACACCACGTTAACATTATCCAATGATAAAACTACAATTGAACAAAAAAAGGATCGTTCTCGAGGAAACGAAGACAACGCTTTAGCTAAGAGTCTTCAACTTTTGAGGATCAGGGGTTCACCGAATCTATTGCCAGAAGGTAAACCATTATTTTCCTTTTTTTTTTTATACTTAATGATATTAAGTTTAATTAATATTTGTTCTGTCTTCCTTCAGATATATTAAAATTGGTCAATCATTGTCGATGTCTTCGCGAATTATCCATGTTTTATTCTTTACTAAGCGACGATTTATTGATTGCATTGTGCACCGAGGAAGAAATCAATTTGGAAACTCTAAGAATAGAAATACATTCCGAAACTACACCCCTTCCTGTTATCAGTGAAAAAACGTGGACAACCTTTGCCGATCGATTTCCAAACACCCATCTCATTCTGTAAATGACATGATAATCATTTTTTTTTTTTTTTTCAAAAGAAAAGAAAAAATATAGTTAAGTAACTGATCTGTTTTGTTTGCAGATTATCTTACATAACTGACGAAGAAGAACATAAAACCCTTTTTACGTCACGTATACCTGTTACACATTTGTACTTTGGAGAAGCACCATCGGAATTTGTAGCATTAAGAATTCACAATTATTGTCCAAGATTGGTGGAATTAGTTATATCTGCTTATGGACCTGGTTTAATCGATGATGTTTTAATTAACGTTGCTCGAGGATGTCCTAGACTCAACTCCATCGGTTTGGGTGACTGCGAAATTAGGTAATATAAATAATATTTAATTTTTCCTAATTAATTACTACATAATATTTTATTAACAATTTGATTTATCGTTTAGTTGCATAGGTCTTCTTAAATTCGTAACCATATGCGCGGAACGTTTAAAAATACTTTATATCCGTGAGACATCTTTAATCGAGGATTTAGAATTGGATGTTTTGGATGTAACAGCAAAAGTTTCTTCCCTTCTTGGAGATACTTGGGTACCTGAGTATATACCATTATGGTGAAACAGGTATTATCTTATTTAATAATGGGAAACTGTGAATGAATTGAAATTTAAACAACGTTGATTTTAAAAAACGTAACACGATGTGATAAATGATACGTAAACGTGAGAACTATGATACGTATAAGTGATAATCAAAACCCAAGGATATATGCATTTTTGTACTTATTTAACCGATAAATTATTTAGATTATAGATTATTACGTAATATAAATACAATGTACATAATACACATATTTTATGTTAGAAGTTTTTTTTTTTTTTGCAGTATTTATACAAACGATAAAAATGTCGATTTATTTAAGTCTTATTTTTTGTAAGTTTTATTTTAAACTAAAAGTGCCACAATCAGTCCGATACACACGTCTTTAAGTCAACGAATTACCTTATACCGCCATTTGTTAGAATCTTATCGAACTAACAAAGATAATCATGACTCTTTGTTAATAAACAAATAATTCGCGATTAATAAAATAATATTGTGAATTATAAATTGAGATATAAACTATCCTATATTTCAAGTTGAATGAAACTGCACACAGTGTGCAACATTTGATTAAAATCGGTTTAGTAGTTTAGGAGTCCATTGCGGACAAACAACGTGACACGTAATTTATATATATTAGAAGATAATAATATATCTAGATTTTATTCAATGTTTTTGACTCAAATCATATTTTTATGATATATACTTTGTTATATAAATTAATCGTATTCATTGATATCAAAAAATATAAACTTTATTAGATTATAATGGACTTAATGTGTAATAGATATACAAAATAAAACAATATCACTAATTATTCATCACCATCGCTCGTGGCAGATATGCATAATATATATATATAAATACATTTGTATGTATATATTATACAATATCTAATATATAATATATATATATATATACATCCCCATCATACATACATACATACATGCACGCACACAATATTATTGTAATGCAACGAGGTTTGTACATTTTTCTACAATATAACACAATCATTGATCGGGCATTTAAAAGATGCGATTCCTAAAAACATTAACAGATTTTTGTTATCGATTATAATTATTATTTTCTAAATTTTCTCATATATATATATATTTAATCTTTTCATTTTTTTTATATCTTGCCAATATTATTCTAAAGATGCGAGGTGCTCAGTCTTGTATCCCAGCCAGTAAATCCAATCTCTTTATTTTGAATCCCACCATGAAGTACCTAACGTTTGAATAGTTCACATATTTCAGTTTATAACAAAATTTACAATAGTTTAAGGATACAAAATATTCATACAATATTTATCATTAATATGGAAATTCATTATTTTACTTTAGAGAAAAATAATATATCACTCAATCTAAAATCGTCAAAATATAATAGAATCATCATATTCATTATCGATATAGCTAAAATATTTGTATAGCAAGTACTCAAATATTTAATTGGAAGTAACAAAGCCTTTTCATTTCTAACATGTATGTACCCATACTTAAAATATTACAATACAATAATGTTGAATAATATTATAATAATTATAAATTGTATATATATATATATTATACAATATCGCAGGAACACATTTTTATACATTGTAATTTTTCTTTTGCATTTTTAGCACTTTTGAAGTAATAATATAATAAATAATATATATATATATGGGTACACACATCACATATTTCTAATAGATATCAATAGAAACTTAAAAATATAATCATTTGTAATAAACGATTAAGAAGAAATATTCTAATGAAAGGAGCTTCTTCATACAAACTCACTTTATATAATTAAATATATATATATTTATATATACAATAGTATTTAGCTACCTATTTGAAGGAAACAAATATTTCATTTTAAAAGCACATAAAATAAATTGTTGTTGCAATAATTACAAATGATTAAATTTTAATACGGTATAGTACCATAATCAATTTTTAGCACCATCATAACACTTATTACAATTTATATAAAAATTAATATTAACAAAGGCCGATTATTAATATTACATTATCGTTGAATAATTTACAATTGATAGATAAATAAAAAATAAAGAAGTAAGTTATTTGGAAAGAGAAAACTTACATTTGGAAACCAAAAAAAGAATTACCGAAACAAATGGACGGGTCAATTACTTATGCTAAGCACAAATTAAGTGATTAGGATATGTGGAAGATAAAGTAGAGACCTAAACTCGTTATCATATTGAGCACCATAACAATTAGACTATATAACATACATTTTTGAAGCCGTAAGTTTTGTTTCACCCTTTAAGTCAATTAGGGATATAACATAATTACCTTTTTTTTTTTTATTTTTATTTCGTACTTTATATTAAAAAAAAAAACAAACAAATAATGCTCTTGTGAGCATCTTTAATATTTAATTTCCAATAACAAGATGCATAACATGATCATCACGATTGCCCTGGCGCATGTTAAACTAACAATAACAATTTGTTATAAGACCTAGTGTAGCGAAAATAACAATTTCATATTTATTATTTAATTTACAATTATATACCCACCTTTCTCTTTCTCTCTCTTTCTTTCTTTCTTTATTTCTTTCTTTCTCTCTCTTTCTTTCTCAGTTTCATGTTACGTACATGGCAACTCACAGGTAACATTGAAAAGAATGTATTAATATTCAAGATAAATTCTGTAATGTAAGGCGTGTTATCTTGAAAATATTAATCCAATATATAAATGTGATTATTGAAAAATATTGATATTATACCTAGGCCAATTCGATCAATCTGGCATATCTATAGAAATTATAGGCACTACAGGTTTTGTTAGGTCAATTTTTTTTATGTGCTTCTCATTCTTTTCACTAACCATTGGTTCGGATGGTGGTTGATCTTGTTCACCTCTCGGTTGATAAGAAATGTTACCATACTCTTGAAGCAATGGACATAGGCTTAACAGAAAATGGCAGAAATCCTTCCGAATACCAAACCACCCTGTTAAAAAACCAAAGATATGTTTCAACAGATCAATTACAGATTTATTACAAATGTTTTATCATGTAAATATCACTTACATCTATTTCCTCCTTTTGCTCCAAATGACATGAAAATAAGTGTTATGTGAGATATGAGTAAAGGCATCGCCACTGTTGTATAATTTAAAGAAATATCACCGTCCAATTTATTAGCTAACAGTACCTGATAAAATAAAACAATAATTAACATTTAATAACTTAATATTAAACAATTGATATGTAATATATACATTTTTTTTTTATTATTATTACTAACTTGAAATATTAAAATTGGAACAACAAGAAATGTATATGCTAGTGCTGAATGCAAAGATGTCCGCCTTTGTCTTGCATTAATCTGAGGTGTTCTTAATAAAACAGCAGCAAACACTATTGCATATAGAACAGCAACTAGAGATAAACAAAGGAGTGCCCAAAGAGGTACAAACACTACCTCCCAACTCCAATTAATAAAGCCATCTAATCTTAGTGCCAAGAAAATAAATTGCAATACATTGACAGCGCAAAATAGTTCTAATTCAAAAGACCTATCGTGTTTCACAGCCCAAATGCAGACCTAAAATATAAAGATGATTAAAATCAATATATATATTATAAATATAATGAAATTAATAGTAAATAAATAAACGTATAAATACTACATACAGCTATAGATACAACTGAGATGAAAATCAGTGGTATAAAAACTAATATCCATAAATGCCTATCGGATTCCAATTTGTCGCAAACTAACAGTTCGAACATTAATAAGATCAAATGTAATGCCAAAGTAATCAACATTGCTTTGTAATGAACATAGGCATCTCCTTCCAATCTTGAATGTGGATGTCTCCACCAAACATAACTTCCAATGGTAGCACCCAATATTACCATACCCTTCCAAAACCATATTGGGCTAAATATTGTCCAGAAGCTCCATTCTATGAAACCATCCAATCGAAGAGCGAACAAAGCAGTAAATATCATCAAACATGAATAGACCAAAAATTTGCTATAAAATTAAAGGAAAAAAACTGTATGAGTAATAAATTTTATAAGACAATCTTGTTCTTTTACTATTATAAATATTTAAAAAAAAATATATATATATATATATATATATAAATTTATTATTAATATTAATATTTCATTATATTCTTTGTTCTAGTTGAAACACCATTGAAATAATTATTTCTTTTGTTGGTGTTCAAGAAAACGTACAACAAAGAATCAAGTGATGATAAATTTAGAATAAATTCTAGAGATTTAAATAATAAAGACAAGAGGATGATTACCTTGGATTGAAATCTTGAAAAAGTGTTTGCAAATTCATGTTTGTCAGTACTGCAACGAAAGATCAAATCTTTTTCAATAATATTTATTTGTTTATACATTCCACGAATGATTTTTCATTTATCGCGCAGCCTACTGCGAAAAATCACCGATAGTTTCTCGTGCATTTGCCTGCATAAAAAATAAATTGCACCACAAACTGTGTAAAATTTGGAACATACCGAAAATAGCCAATGGCCATTACTTTCATCATCAATATTACCAACTATCGATATGATATATCGATTAGATCGAAATGCATAGTAGGAAACTTCATATGGATATACAATACTTTTATTTATTATTTTTATGTTCTACAAGAAAGAATCCATTTATTTTGAATATTTTTATCCTTTATTAAATTTAATTTACTTAATTATGTTTTATTTTTATTTGTATTTTTAATTCTGTATGCATTCAAATAATTTTTCATTTCAATTAATGACTTGCGTAGTATTGACCAATGGTGATGCGAGATATCGTTTTCTTTAAGTTGGTAGTAGCTCTCCAACCTCTCTTACCGGAAGGTATATGCCTTCCTTTCTCGATTTGTATTCGTAAGGATGGCTGTCGGTAAAAATAAAGGTTTGTCCAAGGGCGGCAAAAAAGGTGTTAAAAAGAAGATGTAAGTAATTAATATTATAATATTCATGTATATTATTTAATTTAGCATCCAAATATATATTATTTAAATAATTATTTTTTACGATTGCTATTTTCCTCGATGGATTGTCTTACATAGCCTAACATTTCATGCTTGCAATGCTTGCACTGCAATGCGATTAAGATATTATTAAATAATAAATGTTTTTTTATCTAGTATATTACGATATTATTTATATTTTCAGATTGAAAATTAAATTGTATAATTTGCATAATTTTATTAGTAGTAAAATAATAAAAGTGATAACTAATTTTAATTAATTATTTAATTATTAACATATTTGAACAAATATCTTAGCATGCAAATATATAAATGATATTTTTTTTATTGCTTGTAATAGTGCATATAATTATTTTATAAGTATTCATTTGATTTTATTTTTCCAATTTGATTTCAGCGTTGATCCTTTCACAAGGAAAGATTGGTACGATGTGAAGGCTCCTTCTATGTTCACAAACCGTCATGTGGGAAAGACATTAGTAAACAGAACTCAAGGAACAAGTAAGATTACTTTCTAAATTTTTATATTTACAGATGTATTATATATTCCTGTTAAAATTAGCACTTATTCGGTTCATCATTTTTTTGTTTACATCAATGATAGCATAATAAATGATATTCAATTAGTATTTAAGGTTATGTTATTCTTCTCTTATTTTAATGCATCTTTATATGAACTATCTTTTCGTTTTACAGAAATTGCATCGGAGGGTTTAAAATTCCGTGTATTTGAGGTCTCCTTAGCTGATCTGCAAGATGACAACGATGCAGAGAGGTCCTTCAGGAAATTTAGATTAATTGCTGAGGATGTTCAAGGCAGAAATGTCTTAACCAACTTCCATGGCATGGATCTTACAACTGATAAGTTGAGATCCATGGTTAAAAAATGGCAAACATTAATTGAAGCCAGTGTCGACGTTAAAACAACAGATGGTTATTTACTAAGAGTTTTCTGCATTGGATTTACAAACAAAGATCAAATGAGCACAAGAAAAACTTGCTACGCCCAACATTCTCAAGTGAGTTATTTCAATAATATAATTTGTATATTTCAAATACACCATGACTGTATTGCAACTAAGATAGATATATATTTTTCTAAAAATATGTATTTATCTATAAATTACAAAGTTGCATATATTAAAAGGCGCTCTCTTACCACACTACTTCTGTACAAAGAAATAGTGATATTTGATGCTGCAACATTTGCAATATTTAAATGTATATTATTAAGAAAGTATTATTATATTTATGTTGAACTAATATTCAATGAATTTGTAGGTTAAAAAAATTCGTCAAAAGATGGTTGATAACATTACCAACGATGTTGTCAAGAGCGACTTGAAAGGTGTCGTTAGCAAATTGTTACCTGATGCGATGGCTAAGGACATTGAGAAAGTATCACAAAGTGTATATCCACTCCATGATGTATACATTCGCAAGGTATCAATCTAATTAATCCAACACTTGCTGTATAAAAATGAAATATTTGAATAATTTTGTAATAATTAATTGATCCTCTTCGTTTTAGGTTAAAGTTTTAAAGAAGCCACGATTTGAATTGAGTAAATTACTCGAATTACACGGTGATGGTGGTGGAAGTAAAAGCGAAGACGTTGGAGAGAGTGGATCTAAGGTCGATAGACCTGAAGGCTATGAACCTCCAGTTCAAGAATCGGTTTAATAATTTTATTATTATGAAATTTCTTAAAAATAAAATCTACGATTCTGCGTAGAAAAATATTTACAATGTTTTTTTTTTATTTTTATTTCGAATAAACGTGTAATACAACAAATGATAATTAACCTGAAGAAAATAGGAGACAGGAATATAACATAGAATTTTTATTTTGGTCTCATTATAATACAAAACAGTAAAAAAATAATTATAAAACCATGAATTTGTCTAATTAGAAATGTAATATCTTTTTTGCACTAGTCCAGCTACTTTCAAAAAATGTTTCAAAACCACCAATCCATGAAAACAGCAGGTAGATTGTCAATCCAATAAAAAGAGTCTTCGTAAATATGTCTAACCAATACATCCTGCAAAAAAAAAGGATAAAAGAATATATAATATTACATTTATTTAAATCTATGTAAAATATAAATGAAAAATGATATTACATTCTGATATGTCGACGAGCTGCTGGCAAAGTTTCGGCAGGTTCATTTAAAATATAAATTCTTGCAGCACGTACGCAATCTTCAAAATATTTGTACGTGTCCATGTCATTTCCGTGCAAATAGTATGTGTCATATTCTTTTGCATTTAATTTATTCGTAACTTCTTTTATATTTGCATTAATAAAATCCCATTGATTATTGGCATAGTATTCGAACACTTCAAATCCTTTTTGTATGCGACGTTGAACTCGACACATGCTATAAAAACAAATAGAAAAAGATAGTAATCATATGTAATTAATAATTGTTAAATGATTTATCACTTACATTGGCTCATAACGGGCAAGATATAAAATTGTATCAATAATATAAGCAGGAATCGTATGGAATAGAAACACGGAGATGTCATGGTAAAGACGTGATTTTTTCATACTACCTCCTGGGTACCAAACTACTCCATTTAAAGGTACTTTTTCTATTACACGACGTCCAATTTCTATTACTTCCCTCCATGAAACCTAAATGCATTATTTATAATTATATATAAAGTTTTGATATGAATAACTGAAGTAATTAAAACACAATTACTTTGAAATCGCTACTGCTAGTAAGATTGTATATTCTTTTATCACGATCTTTACAGTAAACAAAATTCCACGTGCAAGCAAGAATTGCATTTACTAATACATCAACAGGAAGATAATCAGCATAACCATTTTCATTGCAATACATGCTCCTAATTACTCCTTTTCCAGCTCCTATTAGAATACCTGTCGGCCCATTAATGTTATCTGTCCAACCTGGTAATGGTTCTTTCCAAACAGGTATTACAACACTTGGTCTATAATTACCAATAATAATAATAACGATTGTGATTCTCCCATTTATTTATTTAAAAAAAAAAAGAAAAGAAATCAATCAAAGATTTCAAGATATTTTACCTTAAAATAACCGCTGGAATATATGGCATAGCTTCTTCAATAATCCTTTCAGACAAAGCCTTAGTAAAGGCATAGGTATTTGGTATTTTACCTAAGATTTTTTTTGTTATAGCCGAAACAACTTCATCGTCCATCCATTCGACGCATTTTATTATCTTATGAGGATCCGCAGGTGGTGGATAAAATTTTTCTTCTAATAACTTCAAGCAATTTAGAGGTAAATTGTCATTAGTAATATATAATTCATTGGCTTATTTATTGGATAAATACATCAGGGCTTCTCAATTAGTGCCTGGTGATTTGTGTCTATAAATTTCTGATGCAATGTATGCATTCAGTACCAAGGGTCGGATAGGATGAATAATATTTGTTAGGGTGAATTGGGGTTGCCAAGTGGATAAGTTTGAGAAACCCTAAGAAAATGTAGGTACTTTTTTTGGAACTGTTAATATAATCATTTTTGTTTGTATTATTTGTACATACTTTTTCTTCGAGATGACAATATGAAGTACCGATGTAACCGAAAAATATTAATTTCTTCATTTCTTTTGCCAATTCCACCATTTGTAGTGTACCACGTGTATTCAACAGTACCGCTTTTTTCAACATCTCGTCGAATCTTAGAACAAATAGGAACAAAATGTTAAATTCAATGCATAAAGAACAAATAAATTAAACGTTTTTACCTGACGGTTGCTGCTGCATGATAAACGATGGTAACTTTGTCAATTAATATTTTTTTATCTTCTGCTGAAATACCAAGTCCTGGAAACATTACGTCTCCTACTATTGGTGTTACCACCTTATACATTGTTTCCAATCCTCTTTGTTCACGAACTTTATCGAATATCTGTAAATTTATTTTATTGAATTTTCTTTTTTTTTCCTTCATATTTTTGACATAACAGTGATATGTTGTAGATAAAAAATAGAAAGAAAATTTATTGTTAAATCCTTAGAAAGTGTTTGTAAGTCGGTTGCAGTACAGTTTCATCACTAATTGTAAGATGCATAGAAATGATGCGATAGAAATCGTAAAAGTCTACTTTCGTCATTTCGCGTATACATTTTAAACACTTTTACACATAATATTCGTCAAACTTTGTATGATCATAAATTAAATTTATGCGTGTATCCATCTCTCTCTTTCTGTGTGTGAAAAGTATTTTATTTTATTTTTGTTTAAATTATGACAAGTTTTTGTCTATAAGAAAATATTTTTCTTCAATTTTCGAATATCATTTATTCTCAAGTATAATTTGTTGAAAAAGAAAATACATTTACAATGCAAGATAGAAACGAATATAACATAATTACGTTTAAACACATTACAGAACTTATGGATGATCTAACGCAATAGAAAAGCAAAAAGCGTTACTAATAAATTCAATGAAGAAATTTTCATTCTCATAATTTCAATCATGTAGAATTTCAATAAATACTATGCACACACACACATAAATGTTTATAAAACATTTAAAAAAAAAAAATCAAAATATATAATTATTATTCATCTTACAATTATATTTTAACATTTGAAACTAGAACATTTACTTATTTGTTTTTTTTTTTTAAATGAAGGAAAGTTGATCGCTATCAGTTTCGAAAGAGTTCATTTTATTTTTTATTTTATTTTTTTGTTCCCTGACCCTTTGGTCAATCCTGTAATTTCCTTAACAACATCGCGTTTTATAATTCGTTTGAAAGTGACGTACATCTTTTACCAGACTGTAATAAACCTGCTGAATATAAAAGACACAATACTATTCTACAGGAATACACTAATGCATACACACATGTAAAATGTTATTACATTTACGGATTTGAGTAGGCGAATTATACTTTCAAAAGTTATTCTACAAGATACTATTATTAACTTTAAATTGTTGACATTTTAATATTTTAATAGTATGCATTAAGATTATTTTTTAACATATATCATTTGCACTTTACTTATTACATAATACTATTTAAAATCAATCTCATGTAACTATCAATTGATTTGATTTTTTCCAATTAAATAAATTAGTGTTAGTTATGAAACAAACAAGATTTCTAATAATGAGAAGATAAATGGTATTGGTTTCAACTTTTTAAACCAATCTCACTGATTTATAATGAGTAGGCATTTTAATATGAAGTTTTTGTATGATCAACCCTTAAATAGGTCACTGATAATGAAAGGGTTAAATAATTTTATCATTAGAATATCATACTTTACATATCTTAATATATATAAATTACTTATCACGTTGTTTGTCCACAATGGACTCCTAAACTACTGAACCAATTGTAATCAAATTGTGCACACTGTGTGCAGTTTCATCCAACTTGAAAGATAGAATGATAGTTTATATCTCAATTTATAATTTGCAATATTATTTTATTGTGAATTATTTGATTGTGAGCCACAGCAATGCGTGGCAGGGCACCCCTAGTGTAACATATAATTAAAGTAAAAATATTCTGTAATCGTAAGATATGATATAATAACTGTGCCCAGTAGTACGAATAAATAATTTTCACGGGGATTTGATTTTGATACTATGCTATTAAATAATAACTAATTATAAAATAATAATAATAATAATAATCGTTCTCGTTACATTTTCATTGAAATAACTTTGCCTTGACTTCGTTTCTACAAATGCATTTATTTACAATGACTTTACAAACACGCATAGACACAATAAACTTTCACTTGATTTTGTTGAAAGTTTTCGGGAAAGTTGTAAACGACATAATATAAACATCGTTTACAATTAGTATAATACGTGATTATGACAAAAAAAATGAGTTATACGTGTTTTTTCATATGACCTAAATTTTTCTTTTCTCATTTCTTCTTTAACTTTGATCTTCAAGTAGAGAATCTTTTTCTTTTATTTCGAAAGACATAATAAAATGTCTTAGATATATTTTAACTTTATTATTTTTTTTCTTTTTTTTCGTTACTTCCGCGATATTACGCTTATTATTTCATCATAAAGAAATGTATTTGTTCTTAAACGAAATTTTACGGTCACTTTCATGTTCCTTTCTAAATTTGTCCGATTCTACAGTGTCGAACACAAATCTTTAACACACAGATACTTTTATTCATTTATAACATTTATCTGTGATAATAATAATTACGTAGTTAATAAATGAATCTACAAGAAGAAAAAAAAAACATTCCTAAAACAGATTAAACGAGGGTTCCTATTTCATAGAAAATTCATAGATTTTATTTGTTATTTTAACTATTACTTTTGAATGAAACTGTATACTGCAATGGCTATTATCACACAGAGAATGTAAAGAAAATGGTCAAACACGGAAAGAAGGGGGCCAGTATTTAATAAAATGTATCGATCGATGAATCAGCTTATTGAATAATTCAATTTTATTTAATATTACTAATGCAAAAAAAAAAACAAAAAAAAGTAAATAAACTTTACCGGTAATTTGAAGATTTCTTCCAAACGTTCTTTAGGTTCCTTGCCCTTTTTTGGTCTAACTAGTATAAAAATTTGCATTATTCCTGGAAAACAACGTAAAAATCTTTCTAGCAATACTTTTCCCAAAAAACCAGTTCCACCTGTTATAAAAATATTTTGATTTTGAAATGTTTCTTGTATTCTGTCTGGTATATCGTTCATCTTTGTTTCCGCCATTACAATTTGATTTCTTGTCTTCTTTTTCTAGAAAATAAAATCCAGAACAAAAAAAGGAACAAAATTTAACAAAATGATATATCAATTATAATTCTTATTTATAAACAAAGAAAAAAACATTGGTCATATCTTTTTTTATTTATTTGTTACAATCTTATCTTAATTGCATAAGAACAATGGTTCGATTGTCGTCATTAAAGTTTTTTTTTCACAGGCTGGAAATTAGTTAGGTCAGACTCGTTAAAAATTACAAAAGCTTATTAAGCGTTTATCAAGGTACATTAACAAATAAAAGAGAGAGAGAGAGACAGAGACAGAGAGAGATAGGAATAGGGGAAAACTTCCGTTCGATAAAAATGATTAAATTTCGTAATAAAAATGACAATGGTTTATGAATAAAACAAACAATAGTTTGACCCTTTTTTCCTATCACCATTACACATTTGAATAATTTTGTTCAGTCAACTGCAACTATTTCTTCATCATTATTGCATTACGTCTTTGTTGATTTTTATTTTTAATAACTCATATTTTTATTAACACAATTCATTTTATTTTTATTTGAACGGTGAAAGTGGACACTCGTTTATGGTTTTTTATTATTTTACAGTACAGTTTATTCTCATGATTTTATTAAAGTTTATAATAAAAGATTGATGCTTGTTTTTTTTTTTTTTTTTAGGAATAAATTAAAATGAAAAGTTTACTTTAAAATTAATAATCATTCGTGTTTGTTCAGTTTTTTCTGTTTACACACTTTCATATTTTTTTTATCATTTATTACAAGTGCAATAATATTTGTCAATGTCAAAATAAACAAAATTGCAAAAGAAGTAATTGAAGATCAATTTGTCAATGTAATTTGAACTTTTGCTTCCGTTACGATTTCTAAAAGTTAAAAGTAGTCGACTAATTGTGCAACACAACAGTCTAAGCTGCGGTACTTTCGTACCAATATTTTTTCTATACACGCATAATATGTGTTAAGATCTCGAACTTGCTAAGTAAGTAAATAAGTAAATAAGTAAGCAAGCAAGCAAGTAAAATAAAAAGAAAAAAGAAAAGGCTTCAAGATAAGGAAGTGTTAAAGAAAATATTAGTTAAAGTGGAAAAAAGAAGGATAGAAATATGAATGCAAAAAGATACGAGTCATCCATTGGATTACGCTAGATATTTAAAGGTTTGAGTTCTTAAGCAAGACTAGAAATAATTAAACAAATTGCATAGTAATTATCCGATTTCCGTTCTTTATTTTACGCACTATATAACTATAATAATAATAATAATAATAATACGTGAACAATCAATTTAAAAAAAAAAAAAACACAGTTGTGTGTATAATGTTTATACACAAATTATCTTCCTCGTTTGTTTTCTTACCACAATCGTAATAAATAAAAAAAAAGAGAAAAAGAACAACTAACAAATAAATTTATTCAAAGATTGCAACACCTGTCCCGTACGCAAATAGAAAGGAAATAACAACAAACGATACGTATCAAATTAATTATACTAACAAATTGTATTATTTGTCCTAGGAAACTTCTTTGGTTGCAATTGAAATTCAAAATTCATGTAAAATAATTGATTATTCTAACATATTGTTAAATTAATTGTAATTTTCATTGGCATTGTATCGTATCGTGTAGATTTTTCACGTGAATTATTTGATTTACAAACGTGCATGTTTCATTATATAACTTGATTGTTAAAAATAATGAACCGTGAAAATTAGGACAATATTTTTCTTCACTCTTTCTATGCACTTGTAAATATTGCACTTGTGTCTTTTTACAAATTTTTAAACCCTTAACACTTGTTTATTTTTTTTTATTTTTTTTTTTTATATAAAGCTTTACAAAATTATTCAATCTATGCACTTGTATAATAATTGTAATAATAATTATTATTATATAATTTGAATATTTGAAGAAAAAAATTGTATATAAAAGTAATCATATATAAGTGCATATTAATTATATAATAATTATTATCACTTTTATATAAGACTATATTTTATGCATATAAAGAAAGAAAGAAAGAAAGAAAGATAGAAGAAACTTGTAATTAGGCCAAAGATATAAATGGTTTTATAAATAATATTGTTGATAATAAGTCATGAATCAACAATCATTCTATTCACTTGCACTTTTATAAGATTGACAAACAATGTACATATTATATATATATATATATTCTTTTAAATATTTCATGAAGTATAAATTTAAAACATTTATAATTTGTATCAATTGTAAAATCATTCTCATTGATTCAACTTATGACAATTGATATAATTTCAATTAAACACGTGTACCATCTTCTCTCTTTCTTCCTTCCTTTTTCTTCGATTTATTTTAATATTAATTAATCAATTAAAAAAAATTATAAATAATCAAACACACTTACTAAAAATAAATTTGAGTCCTTTTTCTTGATACGTTGATGAAAAAAATGTACACAGTTCAATTTTACACACGTATTTAAATTTCAATGATTTTAAATTGATGAAAATTAATCAAAGACAAATTGAAATGAAATTAAACTTAATTCTTGAACTATTTAACGTTGAAGTTAACTAAAAATGTAAGACTTTATCTGTGTCTTAAGTTACTCGTGTTACTCTTTATAGTGAGTATGTCAAAGACTGGCAAAGCATAGCGTTCTAAGTCCACTGTTTTTCGCCTATCCACGCTCATCCACCACAGATTCCTTCTCTCTCCTTCCCACTTATCCCCCTAGAAAATATAATAAAAGTTTAGGTCACCATTCTTCTACCCCTTCCATTATTTTAATACTTGCGTCAATATCGCCATATTGGAGAACGACGCCGTAATTCATTTCTTCAATCTTTTCCATGATACAATTGTTTTCATTAATTATAGAAATTGTCAAACACAGTTTCTTACTCACCCTCACCCATATTTAATAAAAATTTTTTTTTATTATTTTATTATTTTTTTCTAAATTAACAAAGGATTTTGTGTGTGTGTGTGAATTTCTTTTATTATTATTATTTGATATTCATCATTGTGATTCATTTTATGAATCAATTAAACATCTGATAAAAGGTTTCAACAAAAAAGGGTATTGCAATATAGGAATAAGAAAAGATAGGATGATAATTATTGTTTTGAATAAATAAAATATTATTTTATTTCTTACCATTACATTTTAATAATTATTCTAAATGTTGAAATTTAACATAAAACGAGTAATGGTAAAAATAAAGATTTCATTATTATTATTATTATTTTTCTTTCTAGTTCTTTGCGTGCGCAGATATAAAGATTTATTATTATTTCAACAAAAATTTTTCAATAACCATGTCACGTTTTACATAATCATTATAATTTTCTTGTATATTCTTTCTTCTTCTTCTTCTTTTTCTTCTTCTTCTGCTTTGAATAAAATAAATCAGTAAACAAGACATCTAGGAAGTACCTTAAAAAAAAAAAAAAAACAAAAAAGGAAAACGAACGAGATTTACGTGATAAACTTAAGCCTTGAACGGATAAATATTATTATAAAAAGCATTTGTGTGTCGTCATCTTATAAGAAGTTCCTTCTAAAGATCTGTTTTTCTTTTTTTCTTTTTTTTTTTTTTTTTTTTTTGAAATAAATGCAAACGCTACTTAATAATTAAATAATTTTCTAAGAAGTATTGTCGTTAAATAAAAATAAAATATCAATGGTTAGATCTCTCTCTCTCTCTCTCTTTTTTTTTCTCATAACAATTAAATAAATGATACATTGAATTTACCCATTTGAATAATTATATAAACAAATAATAATTGTTATATATAATTTAAAAAGTGCATAATGACGCACGTGAAAAGGGTCATTCGGTAATAAGCAAAAATTGTCGAAGAAAACGAGTTCATTGAATATTCATCATTAAACTAAATATTCTTAGAAAACGACATATGAAATTATTTATCAAATATTAAATGTACAATTAGTTGAGTCATCGTAAAAAAAGCAAACTTTATACATTTTTTCTAAATGCATAAGAATATTTATTTCGCAAGTATATTTCAAGAAAGGATTACAGTTAAGATTCTTCGTGATTTTTTAGAAAGTTATGTCATCAATTAAATTTGATCACTTCTTTAGTAGTTGCAATTGACAATTCTTCTTTCTTCTATTATCTTACAAATATGAATGATTCAATATATAATTGTTGCATTTTTTTGTTTACATTTCAGATAAACAATGAATACGATTGAAAGGATCTTATGTAACACATTAACGCGTAACTCGTTGAAAAGAAAGGTAAATGATAATATAATGAGTGCAATAAGAGTGCAACAATTTGGGATGAAATAATTCAAGGGAAAAGAAATAAAAAAAAGAGAAGACACTAAATAAAATATCAATTCTTTGAAAGCCCGTATAATATGCGACCTCGTTGCCGTAATTTCACTTTCATTATCTGCCGTTCAGGTAACTCATACAATAACTTTGTATCTTACATATATATATATATATACATACATTTATTTACTTATTCATGTATGTATATATGTACATACGTTTTTATATACTTTTGTACACCTTCTTATATCTATTTGTAAAAAGAAAAAGAGAGGGGAAACATTATGTGCTTACTTATACTTTCGACACATTTTAAAACAACTTCGAAATAATTCCCAGATATGAGGTGTGCCAAAAGTCACGTACGTCACATCCTTTTTTTTTTTTAATTTTCTATTATTTTTATTTTATTTTATTAAATCATTTTTTCAATATTATTCAATTTTTTCAAGAACTTTGGGTATCGTTGAGAAAAAAAAACTCATTTTATTGTATATCCATACAAGAAAAAAAAATACAACACACGTGTTACTTATATGTAACATATTACATAAATTGTAGAAAACAATTTTTACTTAAAATTATACTAGATATGATATGTTTACAAAAAAATAATATAACAATAGTTTAAAAGTCACCAAATGTAAGAATTTACATATTTTATTAATCATTTAAAACTACTATTGTATTGTTGTATTGAAACACTATTTTGAATTAAATTCTTCTTGCACTATTTTTTTTTCTATCTCTCTTTCTTTATCTAAGAAAGATTATTATTTATTAATAAATATTGAGATTCTTGATGATACATCAAGAAACTGTAAGATACCATAAGTCGGTAAAGTAAATGTCATTAATTGATAAGGTAGATTTCATCGAGTCGATAAAACAGATAATATCGAGTCGATAAGGTAGATACTACTGAGTCGATAAAACAAATGATATCGAGTCGATAAGACAGTTAACTACTAAATCGATAAAACAGTTAAAGTCAAAGTCTATAAGATGAAAAAAAAAATGTCTTTTAAATTTCATTCTTTCCAATTAACGCCGCTGTTATTCCATTAGATGTATTCATCCAAGAATAAATAATCCATGTGATAAATATCACAAATAGAAATTTCACTATACAATCGGCGATATAAAAATATGACAAAACTTGTCTTGCACGAGGTAAGGTTGAAAAATCATCTTTCAAATAATACTTTCTTGTTCCTAAAATATAATTTTGCATATATTCTTCCCAAGATATGGCAGTGGTATCCATAAAGAAAGTTTCTCTATCCTTCGGAGTAAGACGATTTTGCAGATCTTTCTTCACTTCATTTCTAGAAAATAAAAGATAAGAAAATATATATTTTTTTTCATTCGTAAGTTAATTATAATTTTTGCAAAAATTACTTACAAAAATATCCATTGTCTAGTTGTATAATATTGCAATAATTCTAAACCATATGTGATTCTTTGATGAACTCTTACTAAGAATGGTTTATTTCCAGATAAAACTATGAGAGCATCTAAAAGATACGCTGGTATAAAATGCAAAAATAATACGGCAAGCCAATGTAAAATTCTCCATGAAGTTACTCTTCCACCTGGATACCATAACAGTCCTGCAAATAAAAATATTCAACTTAACACTCTCATCAAAATATATATATGTATGTATATAATATAACGTATTAAAGTATATACGTGACATAATAATTATTAATCCGGATAAATTACACAAAGAGGGAGAGAGAGAGAGAGAGAGAGAGATATGAAATTACGTGTCGATTAGTTCCAAATTATCTTTTATTATGATTAGTCTTCGTAACAAGTATCAATAAAAAAAAAATAAAATAAAAAAAAGATTATCTCTACGTGATTCGATTAAGAAATAATAAATTGTTTGATCAAAACAAAATTGATTACGAGATATGATGTTTTAACAACACTCATAATTATTAAACATATACTACAACGACAAAAAATATCCTGTTTTAATATTTATCACGTCATTTCATCATACGTATTTTCGAAATGTTGATTATATTGTTTATTACTTACCAGAAAATGGATAATTCAGAGTTTGTTTCTTTCCAATTTCTATTATTTGGCTCCATGTTACAGGATTGTCTCCGCTTTCCGTGACATTCATGAAAATAGGTTTCTCAGGTTTTTCCATACCAACGCGCCAAGCCAATGCTATAATTGAATTAACAGCAATATCACATGGCATTATATCCGTCAAATAATCTCCATTGCAAAGCATCGTACGTAATACACCTTTCCCTGCACCAATCATCAGTCCGGTTGGACCATTTATATTATCGATCCAACCTGGTGTCGGTTCTTTCCATGATGCTATCACTGAAATCATAATCAAATGAATAATCTAATGGTGAAAGGAAATAATATAGTACAGGTAAATCCTAAATAACACGGCATTACTATTATAACATACTTTTGATCTCTCTTGACAAAATGCATTAAATTTTATATAATCTTCTTTCATTTTCAATACCGACTTAATCCTTTCGTCACTATTACACGTAGAGAGTTATTTATATAAAAAGATATCATCACATCATACCTATCGAGGGTCGTGCTACACCAGCAGGTAAATTAGATCTGTACAAAAGATCCTCGCTGAGTGATTTGCTAAATGCATAAGTATTCGGTTGTTTACCGAGCAATTTTGGTGTCATTGCATCTAAAACGTCATCAGGCATCGTGTTAACAATGGATATTACACTTTCAGGTGAAATTGGTGTTGGGTATGCACGTTCTTCTAATATTTCCTCGCTGCACTGACAATATGCCGTGGATACGTGTACGAAGGACTCAAGGTGAGGCATCTAGAAAAAAGAAAAAACACACACACATTTCTCGTGTCGTTGTATTGTTTATTAGTTTCATAAAATGAAATCTACTATTTTATGATCTATTAAAATTCTTCGTGAATTATTTATCATATATTTATTTTTGTAGATATACGTTACCTGTTTAGCCAAAGCTAAAACATTCATGGTACTCTTCGTATTAGCATTAACTGCGGTCTTCAATGGAAGATCAAATTTAACATTTGCAGCCGTATGAATTACCACAGAAATTTCTTTCAATAATCTTTCCTTGTCAGCTTCGGCCAAATCTAATCCATCTATCGTTAATTCACCCGGTATAGCAATCATTTTCTTCAATCTTTCCGGATATTTTTCTCGAAGCTCGCGAAATGGTTCTCCCTAGAAAATATCATCAATAATCATTAGGTATATATATTCTCTTCTTTTTTTCTTCTAAATATTTACATAATTTTTATTAAATGTAAATAAGTCAGAGTTCATAGAAAATTATGATGGATATTAATAATAATCGACATTTTAAATGATTAGACATTTGTTAAATGTTAGAAATGATACCATCGATTAGAGGTGTTATTCAGAAATACGTAATATCAAGGTTATTCATGAGAAAATATGCCGAAGTTCGGGGTGTATTATGGCATTCGGTTCTTAATCGAAGAATTAACTGGCCCGTAACTTAGAGTGACGTAAAATGTGAAAGGACCGCTTCCATATTGAGAACATCGAGATTCATTCTCATTCGTATACTCGTATGTACTATATACTAAAAAAAAAAAAAAAAAATTGTATATCAGTAGCACATGATCCCATGATTTTTTTTTTTTTCATTCTTCTTCCCTTTTTCTTCTACAAATTTTACAAAAAAAAAAAAAAACAATTAAAACAAAAGTAATAAAATGAAATAACGCGATCCTCGTGATAATTTCGAAGAAAGTAAAATCGATCATTTGTTTGTTTTTTTTTATTTTCAAATAATTGCATTCCATTTATTCGATTTCTTGGATGTTTTTATTATAAACTTGGTATTTGTTTCTTATTTGTTTTTTTTTTTTTTTTTTTTTTTTCTACAATATTATGAACGACGTAAAGACGAATTCGAGGTTAAACGTTCGCTTTCACTTTTCTTCCCAAGCACTACATGATCCACCTACTTTTTTTTTTTTTTTTAAGTCGTTTTAAAATTCCAAACAGTAATTTACCTTTGAATGATTTTTCTATCACCTGTTAAAAAGTAATTATTATTATTAAATATTAAATAATACTATTTATATATTATCATAATCAATATAATATAAATCTAACAAAAATCTTCTCATTAAAATATTTCACAAGATTTTGTTTTGTTGTTTACAATGAAAAATATTAATAATAATTTAAAAAAAAGAAAGAAAAAACAATTATATAACAATGAAAATTATACGTAATGTTAAAGTGTACAAATGTATTTTGCATAAAAAGTAAAAGTTATGAAAGATTATGTCAAAAGTCAGTAACAACATCTGATCGAAGTTATGTCTGTCTAACTGCGATCGTCAACAAATCTTTTGAAAGAAGATTACCTAAGAAACATGAATTAAAGATGAGTCTATTGAGAATAGTTTGATGACCTAATTGTATCTGTAATCTTAGAAAAACTTCCAAAGACACATTTTTACATTATTTTAGATTTTTTTTTTTTTTTGTTTTATTTTGTCAGCCATTTATTATTATTATTATTATTATTCACAATCCGTTAATAAAAATGTCTGATTACAAATTCTAATCCTTGATCATAAAACTTTTAATAGTACAATACATACATACATTATATATATGTGGAAATATTTTTATATGTTTATATTCATGTTAAAATAATAAAACAATTCAATTTGTATGTAGCAAGATTAAAACCGGTAAGAACGAATGATATAATTCAAGATCGAATTTATTTTCATACGATACTTCTTTTGCTTATGTTTTCATACGTAACCATGTATCACGTAAGAAATAACACATACCATAATACATATATGTAAGAAAGTCCGGTTTAAGTATTTATGGTACCCATTGCAAACTGTTTGCTTAACGTCTCGTCTTATCATTTTTTCTTTTGTACTTTTACACTTTTACACTTTTTATCTTAATAAAATGATGCTTCTCTCTCTCTCTCTCTCTCTCTGATGCACATAAACATTTAACAGACAAAAAAGACAACTATTAAAGTAAAAATAAATATATATATAGTATGTGTATGTATACAGGAGGGTCAAACTTTAAAATTTATAGTACTCATAAAAAATCAGTTTGATTTTACGCAATAAACAATTATTTTATTAGAAATTTATTAAGAAAGGAAATAGATGATAAAAAATAAGTAATAAAAAAAGAGGAGGAGGAGGAGGAGGAGGAGGAGGAAAGGGAGGGGAAGGGGGAGGAACATAATTAATGATTATTATAAGAATAATTATTAGAAATGATTATATAAATTCATGAGACATGACTTTGACATCAATAAATTTCTTTGGATAAATAATTACACTAATATTAATGGCCATTTTTTTATTCTTTCTACGGAATGTCAAGATTATTTTCTTAACTAATAATACGATAATCATCAAATATAATTTGAACGAATGTATTAAAAATAATAATTGTAAGTAACGAATATGTTTAAAAGAAAGAAAAAAAAAAGAAGGAGAAGAAAAAGGATAGAATCAAATTGATGACTTTAACATTTTCTTTTCTTGTTTTTTTTTTTTTTTGAAATAACAAAGGTGAGATGATGATATTATTAATTTATTTTTAAATTTATTTTCATTAAAAAAAAAAAAAAAAAACGGTTATTATAAGGAAGTAATTTTTTTTAAATTGAAAAGAAATTGCACATAAATACGAAAGAATGTAATAAATTAATTATTTTATCGATTAAAATGACAGTTAGATTGAATAGATGATACTGGTATTATAATAAATTAAAAGAAGAAGAAGAAGTTGTTTACAGTTTAACGTTTTATCTAATATAAATTCAAGATAATGTTAATAAAGACAAAATGGCAAATTTAACATAATCAATTATAATTTAAAAAAATAAAACCAACCAAAACATCATTAATCAATTTTCAAAAGATATTTATAGAAAAGATTAATAATCACAATAAATAAAAATAATGACACGTGTAACATAAAGCTAATCTGTGTGAAAAATCAGTCCTAGTGTGTTCCATTACAAAGATCAATTTATTTCTCCTCCAGACGATTATTTGATCAAATAAATTTGATGTCTAAAAGATTGAAGAACAACTTGGTGACCCATAAACGTCCCCATAACTGCACCATCAACAACAGTGTTTTCACAATTGACTTTTGAATTGATTAACAAATTTTCCCGAATGGGACAGCATATGTCTCAACCGGTGCAAAAGGGTTAAACATGAGATTAAAACTTGATAGAGGAATCATTTTGAAAAGATATCATACTTTCATTAATAATAATTAGCCCCTAATTCTCCTAACACATTGATTGATTTCTATTATTTATTTATTTTTCTTTTTTTTTTTCAAAGTATAATTACTTACTCGTGTTTGAAGAATCTATATATATATATATATATATATATATATATCACACCTAATATGAAATGTCAAATAATATAATTAATAATAATAATAATAAACGTTTATTATATTTTCTAGATGAATACGGGTTGTGTTTATTGATTGCACTGGGATATAAAATCAATGATGGTGGTATTGTGAATAGATTTATTTCAATGATGGAACTTTTACTTTGATTACTTTTTAAAATAAATCATTAGATTTTCAGAAAAGAAGAGAAGAGAAAAGAAAAGAAAAGCCACTACTAACATAACAGATAAACTTAGGAAAGACTAAAAGATTATTTTCTAGCTAGTAACTTGTTAAGAGTGTGTTGTAAGCGCATTCCCCGCACTTTGTTACGTCCGTACTGGTTCTACCACTCTCTTGAATGAATAAAACTAACTTACACGCTGATATCAACGTGGTGTAGAGTAAACCAATGGTAAAGAAATAAACATTTACAAAAGATAAATATTATTATATATATATATATACATATCTTAAAGAAGGGTTCTAATTTAAACATAAAAAAAAAAAAAATAGATTATAGGCCATCAGGAGAAAGTGTTACAAGGTCATTATTGATGAAAGTTTAAGAAATAAAAAAAAAGGTTCATCGAATGACGAAAATGATTGCTGCATCACCGATTAAATATCACACTTCTATTTTATATATATATATACCTTTCCAAATTTGTACGTTTTCTAATTGTGCAATAGAAAGAATTATTTATCTACGTTTTTTTTAATAGAATAATTATACATCTTTTGTGTATATGATGTGTTTAAAAAAAAAAAAAAAGAATTGTAAATATTTCATACAGAGAGATAAATAATAATGAATATACGTGAATAATACAAATTGATGAGAAAATAATTGTATAAAAATTACAGATCTCTACGTGAAACACGTCGTGGAATTATAAAAAAAAAAAAAAAAAAAAAAGAACATTGTTAACAGATTTTATTGAATTCATTTAACAACGTATGACTAAGTGTCTAACAATTTGATTACAACATTCACATTAAATATCAAAGATTTGTAAAAATATGCACAATGTGAAACTAAGTTTTTCAGATAGAGAATAACAAAAAAAGAAGTGAAATTCAAATAAACAAATATGTCGAAAAAGTGAGGAAAAAAAGGCCCTCTCTCTCTCTCTCTCTCTCTCTCTGACTCTGTGACTCTGACTCTGACACTTGAACACTCAAATCATCTTAAATAGGTTTAAGGATAATTTGGTTTCTTTTTTCTTTCTTTTTTTCTCTTTCGTAACTGTGCGTTTTTACTTTCTTTGGTTCTTATGATTTTTGTTTGTTTGTTTGTTTATTCTTTTTTTCTTCTTTTTAAAACAAATTTCACAATTATTATAAGTAGTCGAAGTTTCACTTTCGTTCTTAACTATGTTGCAAGTGAATTTGTAAATTAAAAGAAGAAGAAGAAGAAGAATAAATTATTCTCCTTTGGACCAACTGTCAATGAATGTTACATAAATCTCCCCCCCCCCCTGTCAATAACTCATTTCAATATTTCATCTTTAAATTTAAACCAAGTGATTTAATCCTTCACTGTATTTCATGAATTATTTTTAAATCAATAGATTTATCAATGTCTGATCTTCTACAAAAAAAGAAAAACACCTATTTTTATTTCAATTGATTAATACTTTGTTAATAAATCTAACTCCTGTACAATGTATCCTTTATCAAGATATTCAATTATGATAACAACTATTGATATTACTCATTAATATCAAGATGTTTTACGTGAATGACACATATAATATACAGCATCCGACATTAATATAAAAATTATTCTAAGATAGATTATAATATTATATAGGAAACATTTCTACGAGAAATAAAAAGTAAAAAGAATAAACAAAACAAAAAAAAAACAAGAAAATGAGATTGTAAAATAATCATTCTAAGAAATTCTTCGTTATCTTAATTAAACATTATAATAAATTAATTGTTAGATGATTTATGTATTAGTTGATAAAAATGAGTTTAAAAAAACAAAAAGAATATTAAACGATACATAAAATATAATAATAATCTTTTGACGTCATACAAAGATAAACTTACATCGGTTATGATCTTCAATCTTGATTGTGTATCGACACCTTTTTTTCCTCTAATGATTAGAAAAATCTTGCCAATATCTGGACAGCTCATTAACAATTTATGAATCATTACTTTGCCTAAAAATCCGGTAGCACCGGTAATAAGAACTTTGCGATCCTTGAACCATTCTGGTATCGTCGTTGTCGAATCCATTGTTCTGATTTCTTCACTTATTTTTTTTTACCAACTATAACAAAATGTATAAACATACATAAATATTAATACTAAGTATGTAAAAACTTAATGAAAAGAAAAGAAAAGATAAAGCTTTTGTACAGCTAAACATTTTTCAAATTTGAACGAATTTCGTGCTCGAAATAATACATCATTTCGAATTTACTTTTATTACAGCTTATTGTACAGCTTTTATACTTTTTTAATTTGGTTTGTTGAAATTACGTTTGTTAATATACGTACACATTTGCTTATGCATTATCATTAACATACATTTCAATTTGATAATGCATTACATGTATAAACAAAATGAAGAAAAAAAAAGGAAAAAGTTCCTGACGTTCTTTTATTTAAACAACGTTGACAAATATTCAAGATAATTGTGAATGTTTATTTTATAAATGACTTTTAAGTATATTTTTACTTGCTTTTCCTTGCAATATGACTTTTGTAATGATAACTAATAACAAATAGTACATGGTTAATACAATGTTAACAACAAAACAATTGACAAATTCAACTTAATTATTTTGCAAATGTTCATTTGTTGAATATTTCAAAATCATTGATACTTATTTTTAATTTTAAAATTATATCATGAAATTTTTTAATGAATATTTTGATATTATCGTTTATACCTTCTATTAAAAAAAAAAAAAAAAAAGAACAAAATGAACCATCGAAAGTAATTTATTCTCAAGGTATTTTATATTTGAGATCAATATTTTTAATATTTAATAAATCACGTGTGAGTGTAATAAGCAGAAATCGATTAGCCTTTAAAATAATTATTAAATAATAATTTTTGTTTGTTTTATATCATTGCAAACTTGTTATACTTTAATTCATTTTTATAAACATTATTTTATAAATTATATTTAATATATTTTGTTTAATGAATAATTCATATAATAGAAACTTGATTCAAACTGCACATATACACCCACGTATTGTTGATAAAATTGATAATTTTGTGTATATAAACTTAATTTCATAAACTTGATCTTGAATTGAATCACGTTGAGAATAAATTATTTAGTTTGAACAACGAATAATGTGACAAATTCTTTATACATACGATCATTTTGATTTCTTTATGTTCATTGTCTGATCATACCGTTCAATTCTTTACTAAATAGGTAATAGTATTTTTCCTTATTTCATATTTGTAGTTTGCATGATTTAGATAGAGAAAATATTATAAATATTTCATATTATTTCAAATAAATAAAAATAATGATAATAATTATAAATATTATTTCTTTTTCTAGTAAACGAAGAATAAAGAAAAATGATGAATTAAATAAAAATAAAAGGGTTGAAAAAGATACGTTTTTCTGAACATACCTGGTTGTCCAATTCGAAGTTAAAGAAGAACTAAAGTGGATGAATGCTGCCAACGACCCTCGAAGACTTCCAAAAGGAATATCGAGAGTGTCTTGAAGAAAATGATACTTTTTATTCGGCAGTACGTAGCCGAATACAACAAATAACCGGTTTCGAAGATTATACAAAAAAAAAAAAAAAGAAAGGGTAACTTGATTAATGTGATTCTTTCGACGAAATGATAAAATGTAAAATAGTAACGACCACTCGATTTGGACAACGTCAGTGAATCCTTACACGAAAACGACTGATCGAAAAGAACACTAATAAAACCTAGCGTGGTAAGAATCCGAGATCTTGGGTACTTTCGAACTTAATGATTCATACATACCCTGTTCACTACCAGAAACGAACTGAGAGAAAATTCTGGCTCCACGCGACGCTTTATTCCAATCTACTACTGTACATCCACCACCTTACACTATCACCAGTATGTTGTTAACCTTGATACTTGGAGATGGTAGGTAAGTTGGGAGGTGGTTTCCCTTTAATCTTCCTTTGTTTATTTTTTCTTCTTGCATTTCTTTTCTTTTTACTCCATTTACGTATGATTATAATTTCTTATTTGTCCTCGTACATGATCTTAACGTACATCATGTTACCCATTTGAAATTTTACTATATTGCAGGGTTCATTGTACGCCCTTGACGCTTACCTCGCTTTTACGTTTATACACTTTGCGTGAAAGGTACGCGTATAGATTTCGTTTCTTTCTTTTTTTTTTTTTTCTTCATCATTTTATCTTTCTTATTCGTCATCTTTTACCCCGGGACTTCCCTGATCACTTATTAAATTGAATCACAAGCTCTGCCTTGAAATTTCATGTATTTTTTAATTTCTTTTTTTCTTTTTATTTTTATTCATTCCTGTTTGTTGCTCGGGATTCCCGTTAAACGTTTATTTCTTTTTTTATTATACTAACTTGCGAATAGTCATATTTTTTATATTTTCAGTCGTCTTTATAGTATATCATCAAATTTCGTTTTATTTATTTCTATCTATAATGACTTTTCGAATTTTAAATTTATTATATTCCCAATAGACACGCACGTTGTTAAACTCTTTTTAATGAAAAATATTTTCGGATAAATTTAGTCGAATATTGTTTATCATCCATTATTAAAAATTGATTATTACTTTGATTACATAATATTAGCAATACTTTTTTTTTATAACATTTACAACGATAAAATATTAAATATAAATTTCTCAACAAAATACTGAAAAGTGTAGTAATAATAAAATCATTTTTTGCAAATAACAAAACAATATTGTTTATACTTGACACATTGCATTATCTCATTTTATGTATAAAATAAATTATAAAATGTTTGTTTATTTAAAAAGTAAATTTCTTTTTCTTGTTTGTGTTACACAATATCTTTCTTATCGATTGTGTAAACAATGTACACGTACCATATATTGATAAGAGAATTAAACTCTGCTTAGTCGACAGTAGATAAAGTAGAAAACGTGTTACCGATGATAAATAACATTTGATTTATTTTCTTATCATATGATAAATATATAAAATATATATATAAATCTTCAATGTTTACAAAAAGATAAAAAAATTTTTAAATAATTTTTAAAATAATAGAAAATATACATATATATCTTTATATAATATCAATAAACATATTAATTTATGTGTTCAATTTAATCATATTATGTATAAAATACATGAAACACTTTTTTAAAACAATAATTAATACTAGTAACAATATTTTTTTTATTATAAAGAGTTCTACAAATATATTGAATACTGAATATATTAAAGAAATGCAAATGGATTCAACTGATAGATTGAAACCAAAAGTATCTTCTTAGAAAAATAAATTTATCATTTATATTGAAAAGATCTTAGAATCATTCCCCTATTCTAGAGTTTTACGTAGAAATCTATTATATCCGATTTGAAAGATATAAATATGTATATATAAATATACATTGTATTTTGAACGCATAGAACAATGTAATTTTTTTATTCATACAATTTTTATTGTTTTCTTTTGAAATGATCAGAAGAACTCATTCAAAAGATCAAAGAAATAATTTATATAAAATGTTTTTTTTTTTTTTATAAATAATACAACAACATTTCTTTAATACACATATAAATTAATTGTTTTTATTTATTTTTTTTTATTTTTTTCGCTTTTTATCAAAATATAAATGAGTTCTCCCGTAAAATGTATACTTAGAACGAACATTTGTAATCTATGTGTACCTAGTAGTGTGCTCTGTTTTACTTCTTACAAGTAAATAAATGAATAGCAGCGTGTTGTATAACAAAATCTGCCACCACCTCAGATTCAGATATTATATGAATAATGAATGCAAAACAACTCTTATATAATATATTTAAATCATATCAAAGAGAAAATATATAAATGGTAAAACAATGCCGATTTTAATCCAAGTTGCATTGAACGTAACTTTCAAAAGCCACCAAATAAGTCCAAATAATAGAACTTGAAAGGTAACATGAATCATCTGCAATCTGTATAAAAATATATTTAATTAGAAAAAAAAAGAAAACAAGAGAAGATTTTGTTAACAATACAAAGTACATTTCATTGATCATACTTACTTCTTCTGTTTCGAACGTGCTTTGTCGATTGTTTCACTAGGTTCTTTACTTAGATATTTTCTACAACCAATTACCAGATCTAGGAAGTAATCATCCCAAACTAACGTTTTAATGTTCAAATAGAAATCTTCCTCATCTTCCTTGGTTAAAGAATTACTTAAATTCATATAATTTGGATTATTAAACTTCCATTCTGTGAAAATGAATTTTTCAAGACGACCCAACGAATTATTAATGTTCCTATGCATACGTAATAACCTGAAATATATATACATAATCATTATTTACTGAATAATTTATATAATTCATTACATAAGAATTTATTAAATTATACTATTTAAAGCTTACATCGGACGTTTTCCAGTAAAACGACTAATTGTGTCCAACAACAATGCAGGAATTATATGTATGAAAAAAGCACTAAGTTTAAAGAAGAATATTGAATTACAAAATTTGAGATTGGGATACCAAACAGCCTTCATCAATGGAAAATTACGTAGGTATGTTGTTATTTTAGATTCTATGGATACCCATTTAAAAGGATTAGTTGTACTCGATGTACAATGATACACTTTTACGTCAGTCCCACTGAAATAAGTAAAAAAACATATTTTAGTTTGTTAATATCATTTTAATTTATTATTAATAGAAAATGAGGATAATCCAGTTAAGTTATACCCATCACGATTGACAGCATAAGCAGCTGTAGCAATAGTATTTGAAACAACATCTACTGGAATGTAATCGTATATTAAATGTTTTGCAATAGGTAATCTCCGGACAACTCCCATACTAGCACCCATAATAAAGCCTGTTGGCCCATTTTTGGATATGGTCCATCCAGGTTCTGGTTCCTTCCAAGATCCTACAACTGTAACACCATAAAAGACATTTATGAATAAAATGATACTACAAGCTTTGCTATAAATAAAAACACATAGTGTAAAACTCACTCATGGAAGGTCGTACTATTGCAGATGGCAAAGAAGAATTGGCTACTTCATGTTCCGCCAAATGTTTACTAAATGTGTAAGAATTAGGATGATCACCTAATATCTTAGGTGTCTTTTCTTCCAATTCTTTATCGCTCAACTCTTCTACCATCTTTAATACTTCTTTAACGTCAGCTGGAGCTGGATAAATCTTTTCATCTACATCTGACAGCATTGAATTAACATACGCACTGGAAACATGAATGAAAGCCTACAAGAAACAAGTGATTGTGTAATAATATGATAAATACACAGACGAGAAAATAAGAATAAGAATAATCATAAATATTAATTAATGGAATATGTTAAAAGTAATCTTGTAATATCTGGTTTACCTTGAGATTTTTTATTTCATGACACAACTGAATAACTCTGCGTGTACCCAACAAATTAATGTTAATATTTGATTTCAAACTAGCTTCAAAATCCAAAGTGGCAGCTGAATGTATGACAATTTGTACATTGTCTGTAATTGTTTTTCTATCTTTTTCTGACAAACCCAAATTTTCTTCATTGACATCGCCAGCAACGGCAATTAATTTCTTCAGATAATCCGCTTTATCTGTTTTTTTCAATCTATAAAAAATCTAACCGAATGAAATCAAATAAGTTTAACATTTGAATAAACATAGTAGAATTAAATAGAATGAATTAGAAAAACAATAATATACCGCATTTCTCTTTAACTCATCAAGTCTATCGTTAACTTGTTTGTCCTTTTTACTTCTCATTAGTAAATAAATATTCTCCAAATTGGGACATACTCGTAGAAGCTTTTCGATCAAATTGATACCAAGAAATCCAGTTCCTCCAGTTAGAAAAATACTTTTCCCATTGTAAAACTCTTTCACTGACGTTTTCTTCTCCAACGTCATGTTTTTCTCTTCTTTTTATCAACAAATTAATTATTTTTTTAATTTGTAATCGTCAAACGAAAATTTAACACTAATTATAAAAAAAAAATATTTGTTAAAGAAATGTAAATAAGAAAAAAATGAAAATTTGTCTATTTACGTTGGTTAATTTGAAAGTGTTGAACAAAATGGAGGAGTCGAGTGACTATACTAAAGTACCGGTCTTTCCTTCCTATCTCTTGGAATTTTTAGTTAGAACTGAGAACGAGTTTAGCGTTACCACTGTCTATAAGAAAAACAAAACGAACTTGGTGTGGTAGGGATTAAAGAAATTTAAACACGTACACTAACACAAATATCGATTATCATACGGCGTCACAAGTCGTTAGACTTCACTTAACGTTACTTGTGTTGTGTAGAAATAGCAGGGGTTCTTAATCACATTTCATCTATTATTTATTTTAGATGACATATTAAATCAATCTTTCTTATTTACCATTTATTCTAATGATACTAATGGTAAATATGTGAAGAAGAAGAAGATGAAACTTTCATGAATTAATTAAACTATTACATTACATCAGGGCTGTCAGATCGTGGGTAAATCTTACCCTCTCCCTGTGCCACTGGGATTGCACACAATGAAAGTTTTCCATGTCCGTGTGTTTGGGATGTCGAAAGAAGTCGAGTGTAACCGAAGTTGGCGGGCACGCCGGAGTGGCACACTATGAAAGCGACTCGTGTCGTCCGAACACATGGACACGAGTCGCTTTCATAGTGTGCTACTTCGTGGCCAACCACCAACTTCGGTTACACTCGGCTTTCCTCGACATCCCAAACACACGGACATGGAAAACTTTCATTGTGTGCAATCCCAGTGGCACAGGGAGAGGGTAAGATTTACCCACGATCTGACAGCACTGCATTACATTTAATTGATCGGTAATGTAGTAATCTACTTATCTGTTTTTTATTCGTTCACTTTGAATCTACCTACGAATTAATAATCGATAACAGTTGTCAAATTAATATCGATATTTTATTTGTTTACGATCATCATGTTGGCCAACTATTAAATAAAAATGATTATATTTATTATTGTAAATGATAATAATTATTTGACATATTATTGACAATATATTTATTCAAAGGTTAATGTCATTCATGTATTTGCATACATGTTCTTTTTTTTTAAATAATGACAGGTGAAAGGTTATTACAAATTGCATTATTAAATTTTAATTGTGCAAGACGCAATTACAACGTTAATTACTACACGAGTCAAATATCAAATAAGACTGGTTTTATTCACAGAAATGTAATTTACAGAACTTGCTAGACATTCTATTGAATAATCTTTATTTAATTCAACTATTATATAATAATATTTAGAGATTAACATAGATTAACAATCAATTTTACAATATTATGGAAATCTATCATGGGAAAACATAAATCTCAAATAATGTGTTGTATCATTTCTTCTTTTGATTTTTACAATTTTCATTCTGTTTACTTTTATTACGTGATTTTCAATTATACATTTTCTTTTTTCAGAATTGTTTTCACAAAAATCACGGAGTACGATGAAATAAAATGAAATATAATTTGTGATAATATAAATGCATGAAGTAATAATCTGAATGTTTAATTATATCAATTAAATAAAAATTTGGAAAGACACCATTGATAGAAACAAATAATTAACAAGTCTTCTGTTTATTTCTAAGACGTAACTATTCTATTTATAAATTTGTGATAAAATATAGATACAAAAAAACAATGTTATCATGCATTAGTAAAAAGAAAAAAAAATGAATGACAAAAAAGAAAAAAAAGGAACGAATGATGATCAATTAGTATTTTACTTTTTGGAATATATAAATGTTAAGTATGTTTATAATGGTAAAAGAAATAATCATACGATTATGTAATTATTTGATTATTCATTCCTAACAGTTTGTTGTTTAGCAATCAAATCGGCATTTCAAAATTTGATGAATATTACTTCTTTATAGATATCATTTTGATGGGAATTTTTAATGAAACATTTAATAAAATGTTATATTCATTTATGCTAACACAAACGGAAATATTATTCGAAAAAGAGAAAGAAGAGACAAATAATTGTATAGAGAGCTGGAGAAAACAGTGTCTCTCAACATTTTTCTAATCGAGTTTAATTCAACATCATACATTCTCTTACAAATGCGGAAGAAACAAATGCAAATTAATATTACAAAATAAAAAAAAAACATTCATCAAGCAATAAATCTTTTCATGTATAGAAATTCGTATTTGGCAATATGATATCAATGAAAAAAAAAAAGAAAATCAAACAAACAAGATATTTCATTAAAATGATTTGACACATTACCATTATTTATCGGTGTCTACGAATGAAATGTGATTTTTATTCCTTTGACATATTTTATTTTATTTTATTTTATTTTATTTTATTTTATTTTATCAAATAAACTGAGATATTTTTAAAAAGTCGAAATTAACCGAAACGATTTTTATGTTGTTAAATTTACGCAATATGTATATTCTTTTATATATTTTTCTTTTACAACTAACTATTACAATTCATGAAATAAACGAGTCCTTGTACAAAAAAAAAAGATAAAAATAATGTATATATAGACTTTGAACCTAAGATATTAAACACTTGGGACCATGGACTTTGTATTTATACGCAAAAGTATAATAAAATATTCATTTAAAAGATTAATTGCCAGAGTAAAATTTCTATGCAAAGTATTTCTTTATTGATCATTAAAAAAGCATCATATTAAAAAACAATGAAAATCAATAGTATCATTAAATATGCTCAATTATTTTCAAATTAAACGTTTAATTCGGTGGCACATATTTTTAGGCACTCACTATATCTATGTATATGTGTCTGGAATTTGTGATTTCAATTTCACAAAATGTTACGAATTATAACAGGAGCACATGATCATAAAGGAGGTATTTGAATTCAATCTAATATAGTACTTTATTTTTTCAATAGATGACGCAAGGGGTAATATTCTATTGTTAATTTTTTGTTAGTTTCAAAATTTTTCATTAGATGACGCCAGGGGTATAATTCTAATATTAAGCAGATGACGAAAAATGCTCGATATGTAACAGGATCACATGATGATAAAGGAGGTATTCGAATTCGATCTAATATAGTACTTAATTTTTTCAATAGATGGCGCCAGGGGTAATATTCTATTGATAATTTTTCTTAGTTTCAAACTTTTTCGTTAGATGGCGCCAGGGGTAATATTCTATTGATAATTTTTCTTAGTTCCAAACTTTTTTGTTAGATGACGCCAGGGGTATAATTCTAGTATTAAGAAGATGAAAAATGCTCGAAATGTAACAGGAGCACATGATGATTTGGGAGGTATTTAAATTTACTCGATAATAGTACTTTACATTAACGCTAGACAACACCAGCTTTGTACTGTTTTTTGCTGATTAGTTCTTTAGTTTTTTTTGCTAGATGGCGCCAGTGCTGTAATTCTAAAATTGACAGATGTCGACAAGTGCATGAAATATAACAGGAACACATGATGATATAGGAGGTATTCGTTTTATCTCAAATATTGTATTTTAAATTGTCGCTAGATGGCGCCAGATTTGTACTGTTCCCTGCTAATTAGTTCCTCTGCTTTTTGATAGATGGCGCCAGCATGTACTTTTTCCAACATATTAGTTCCTCTGCATTTTGATAGATGGCGCCAGCGTGTACTTTTTCCAACATATTAGTTCCGCTGTTTTTTGTTAGATGGCGTTAATATTACATTGAAAATTTAATTTAATATAAATAAAAAAAATACTTATATATATTTTAATATAATTATTTTATTATTCTTGGCATGGTATACATTTTTTTTAAATAATTTTATATATTTACAATTTATTGCTTATTATTCTTTGTTTTTATTAATCATTCTGGTACATCATTTTCATCTTCTTTTTCTTCTTCTTCTATCCACGATCTATAATTATTTAAAATTAATATATTTAAACTTTATATTTTTACATTGCAATATTAATATAACAATTAATAATAATACAATTTACTTCTTTTCAAATGGTATATCATAGTGTAAAGTTTGTATCAATTTAATATCAGCCACTAAGATATCCACAGACTAAGAAATGAAATGAAAATATAATTGATTACATGTATTTACAGATTAAATGGATAAATAACTTACATTAGTACAAACACGTCTTTTCCTTTTACTTTCCATGGTACATAATTCATGGCTATTTAATATAGCAGCTTTAGGTATATCTTCAATAAATAATCTACATGAAAATGTGCAAAAAAAAAAATGTAATTAATAGCTTTTGTTTTCTTAATAAATACATGTCATTTTAATATAAATGTAATTTTTGTAGATACTCACTGAAGAAAACCATATACTTGATTGTGCATCAAACTTATGGATGGAATTGTAATTATTATAGTAAAATGCATGACAGTGGATGCTTGAATAATACCACTTTCAGGTATTATATAAAAGTAATTTGTTAAATCTTCATTTTCAAATTCATTATCTTCATTAACTTGTACACAACGTTTATCCCAATGGAAGAACATATACATTTGACTGTACAAAGAATATAAAATGTAAGAATTGATTTAATACCAATACTACAATGATTCAACAAGATCATTTGAAATATTGAAAATATATTTTACCTTGTATTAGTTACAGTTATTTTCTTGTTTATAACATCAAACTCACTGTAAATTTCACATTGTATATTTAAATGATAATGAGCAACTGCTTCTTGGACATCGTCAATCTTTGTCAAAATTAAATGTGTCTCTTTTGATTGCTGAATAAATATAATTTGTTATTATAAAAAAAGTAATATTGATAAATTATATTTTAAAAATATACATACACTGTTAATTTGTAAAATCTGTGGCTCATAGATAATACCATCACCAATTAGTTCAATAGATTTAATAGAATAATTTTCACTAATAATGTATAATGTTTCAACCTGAAAATGTTTATCATATTATTAAAGATTCTTTTTTTTTTTAGATATACACTTTAACAAATCTTACATGAACTCCGTAAGAATCAGGAAAGAAATATATATGAACGAATACATCCTCTTGAGTCTTCAAAATAAAATATGATGGCCATACAGCGAAATATTGTAAAGTTAGTATATTCATATCAGTGATATCCTGTAAAAAGATATGATTATTGATTATTTGTCAATCATAATAATTATTAGAATATGTACAAATTCAAACTTACTTTTATAAACATAGTATACCAATCGATTTCACTTATTATAATAAATTTTCCATCTGTTCCAGTATTTTTAAATCTAATTTGAAATGCAACCTGTTCACCAACGAAACATTTTCCACAATCAAAAATCATATTGGAATTACTAATATTTGTTAAGGATCTTTCACTGTAATAATAATATTGATCAGATTCATCGATAATACTAGAATACTGAAAAAGACAAAATATGATTTTATATATTAAGAATTATATCAAATATATGAAATAGAATATTAATAATATTATACTTGAGTTGTATATGATTCCCATGTATCACTGGATATTTTCAAGCTCTCAGTTGAAGACAAAGATTGTATTTTTGATTCTTCATATTGCAAATGTGGTATAATTATTTCTAAAAGTACATAAATTCATTAGACAACGTTTTAACAATACAATGTATGATTTATTATTATATATATATATAAAAAGAAAAAAACATGATTATACTTTTCAATATTGGAGGATTTCTGGTGCATTGTAATTTAATATCAACATGTCTTCCATGCTGAACGTATACATTAATCATTTCTTCTTTTTCACAGTAATCTTCGGTATAAAAATAAATAATTAATTTAATTTGCATTCCTGGAGCAATAAAATTACTCGTTAATTTTTGATTTTGTACTTCAACACGAAATTTAGAGTGTTGAGTTGTGGGCTTTATTTGAAATCTTGTTAAATAATTACTCTTGTTTGTTAATATTACTTTTTTCTAGAAGAAAAAGTAACATTGATTTTATCATTACAGTCAGATGAAAATAATGTAATATTATATATATACGTACTTTGTATAAAAAATATCTTTGAAAATTATGAAAACAAACGTGATCAGGTTTTGCTATTAAAATAGTTTTATACGATTCTGCTTTGTATGTACTTTTTCTAATTTCTTTAAATATAGTGCAATTCATATCACTTCGTTTTCTATAATAATAATAATTTATACATTAATATACCAATTTATGCAATGAAGTTGTAAAATAATATACCTTCTTACAAATGATTCCTCTGTCAAATTATTTTGAAACCTTATTGTCGAAGGAATAAATTTCATTAATTCAGAATATATTTTATCAACATCATTTAATTTATATTCTATCAATTTGATTTTGAATTTATCATTGTCAATCTTGTTCTCATCAAATTTATCCTATAAAATTAGATGTTAAGATTTATTCAAATGTAATTTATTAAATATATAAATATATAATAACTAACAATCCATAATTCTGATGGTATTCGATATAAAATGTAATTAGAATGATTTTTGGGACATTCGTATAACATTTCCCAAGACATTTTATTTTAAGTGCAATGATAAATGATATTAAATTTATTCTATTGCTTTTTTCTCTATTTAAAAGATAAAATATTAATAATAATAATAATAATAATAATAATAATAATAATAATAATAATAATAATAATAATAATGGAACAAATATCCAAGAGCATTATAAAATGTATGACATTTAAAAAAAAGAAGAAAAAAAACAATTAACAAATGATCATCTGACAAATTCTTAGAAATAAATATACATTTTTTTTTTCATCGTTATTAGTATATTTTATTTTATTATATAAATATATTATAGCTTGTTAGTGTATATATATATTATAATAAATAAACAAATATATATATATATATGTATATATATATTTGTCCTTCTATTTATCCTATATACATATACAGGAAAATAAAAGTATTAAACATGTGCATAACAAATTGGTTGTTAGTATTGTTTATTTGAAAACAATCTTCATATAAAGGATCAGAAATGAGAGTGTATTTACAAATGTGTTGTTTTATGTCAGTAAAATCCTAGGATTTTATATTTTTTATAAATCTAATTTTGAATCGAATAAAATATAATATATATATTTTATTTTCTTTTTTTCTTTTTTTTTCTTTCTTTCTTTTGTGTAACGAAAATTAAACGTTATCTTGTTATATCGTTATAAATAAAAAGATACGCCTACGTGTTACACTTGAATCTAGTTTAACGCTGTGAATGATCGATAACACATCATTAAAATTTCGACGTTAATGTATTTTTCTTTTTCTTCTTTTTTTTTTCCTTTTCTTTTCTTTTCTTTACTTTACTTTGTTATTATCAGTATTCATACAAAGCTACGATGATTACCGATACAAATATATATAATTACTATATATCATTTTTCACAAAAATCATGGTGCCAATTTTGTTTGCACTATTATATTATTATTATTATTATTATTATTATTATTATTATTATTATTATTCATTTACAAAGTAAGATTCTTTTCTCTTTTTTTCTTTTTTTTTTTCTAATTTTCCATTTGTAAATAATAATACGCATACCACATATATATTACTTTGACAAAAAAAAAAAAAGAAAAAGAAAGACAAAAAAAAACATGGTAATAATATACACAATACGTATGCGTATATATATATGTATATAATTGTATTGAAAAAAATCTATTCAAAATTTTCATGATTCCTTAATACATAACTACAATTGCGTTTTTTTTTTTATGCGTCAAATACACATTTGTATTATTACTAAAGTACTTCGTAATTATATCTCTACCTAAGTGTTACATTATATTAATAACATATGTATAAGCAAATAATGTACTACATAATTCAAAAAAAAGGAATAGGCTTAATAATAAGACTTTTTTAAAGTTCCATTAAACAACCTTGTATTTTGAAAGAACTTATGTGTTGCTTAAGAGAGTGCAATTATTTATGTTATAAATAAGCATACATAGTCCATGAAGCACAAGAAATGTATACGATAAGAAATAATATTATATTTGACGATGATGATGATACATATTATATATATCATCATAGATAAATATATATATCTATTTATATTTATGTGTTGAGATATAATGTGTAATATAATATTATATAGTATATTATAATGTATCTCTATATAGCTTAAATAATATATACAGGTTTGTAAAAAAAAAAAAAAAGAGAATCCAATATTTTAAGGGCTTATACTACTTGTTAAGAAAAGTAAATAGAAGTCTTGATAAGTACTATAAGCTTTTAAAATATCGGATCCTTTTTTTTTTTTTTTACTATCCTGTATATTTATAGATATATATATTTAAAAACGAAAAGAAAAAAGAAAAAATCATTTCATGAACTATGTTTATGCTTAATAGAAACAATTAGTCAAACTAGGTTCAAGGTTCAAGCATAATTGACAAAATAGTTAGACTTTTTCAGTACATAAAAAGAATTATGAGCACCAATGTAATTGGAGTAGTATACATGGAATTATGCTCTTTTATACGATATTGCAAATGTATACATTTGGACTTTGTATGCAAAGAGACAGAGACAGAGACAGAGTAAGAGGAGACAGATAATATTTTGACTAAAGCTTTGTTTGGAAAATATAAAACCCCAGATTATTCCTTACTATCTATCCTACAAGTACAACTTATTTCAAAAGCTGTATACTGCTGATGATATTGAAGTTCTGATGTTACTATCTTTGTATTGTTATTACTATTTGTATTAATGAAAATGAATCATACGAATTAAAATTTCAAAGGATTGTTCGAAGAGAATTAAATTTTGAAAATATTCTAAATTAAACATAAAGAGTCTAAATAAACTTCAATATGCGGTGGAATTGAATTTTTTTTTTTTTTTACAATTTTACCAGCACCATGTTTGTTTAGCTGGAAAAAAATTAATGTTTTGTTGAATGTAATTGTACGAATTAATCGTTCTTACATATATACAATCCATGGTCACTCTTAAATATAGAAGATTCATGTAAATATTTAATTCGACACAGGGGTTTGTCATTTTTCTCTTCACACATGTTTAAATGATACAAATCTTCATTTGTCGAGTTCAAGTGCAGCATATTGTTCTTCATCTACTTCAGTCATCATTAAATTTCCATCTGGCAGAAGTAGCACTACTCTTCTCGTTCCACCTATAACAATGAAAATATATTAACGATATAATTACGTGAATATAAAATGAATCATTGTTAAGGAAGAATCAAAAAATATTTAATAGTACCTGGCGTAGGCTCCTCTGCTTGTACAACTTGAGCCACAACTTGTGCTTGTCCATCACTATCCTCTTGACATCCAGTAACATCAGTTGCATTTGTGTTATCCATTATGGACATTACCATTGGGTTTTCAGTAGGCTCTGCATCACCTTCTTTTACATAGAATTGTGATGTAAGATTAACTTGGTCAGGTATTAATTGTGCGACTGCTTCAGCAACTGCATTATCCAGCGTTAAAACTCCTCCTCCCTCACCTTGTGGTTCCGTTGTAACATATACACATTGCTGTTCACCATCCGCTCCTCGCGTTACTAATAAAGTTTGTCCATCGTCAGCTTCTCCAGTGACTTGATATAAAACACCATCTTCACCTGCTATCGTTACTACATTCGATGGGTCTTCGGTTACTTTTCTTTCCTCAGCTATTTTCTCATCTGATTTATTTACTACATCAGTAGATGTAACTGTGGTAGATGTTACTGCAGTAGCTGTTGTTGCTCCCGTCGTGATGGTAGGCTCACTTACAGATGTTTCTGTTAAAGATGTTGATACGGTTGTGGTTGGTGGTGTTACTGTTACTGTATTTGTCGTTGAATCATCTAAGCAAGGAAGATCTGGAGCAGTTACAGCTTCATTTGGTAAGTGAATTTGTGCTGGTTCGCTAGTTTGGACTATAGTACCTGTTGTACCACCGGGACTCATTTCTACTCTCATAATACCACCAGCTTCTGTGAGGGAATCAAGAGAAGGTAATACTAATTCAGCAGTAGTAGTTGTTGCAATAGTGTCTGTGTTTTCAGCCGAAGTTGTAGCTGTTTTAACATTTGGTAATGTTGTTGAAGGAGTTGGTTCAGGTTCATGTTCATTGGACTGTTCGATTGGCTCGCCATCAGGCCCAATTATACGTCCAGTTAAAGGACACAAAGTAAATGGTCTCGGTGGACTATCAGGTTCAGTAGCTGTAATTGTTTCGGCCTCGGGTGGAGGAAGTTCTGGTTCTCCTTCGCTACTGCTTTCCTCTGAGCCAACTTCATGAAATTCCATATGAAGCCCATCTCCCTCTGCTAATTTACTTTCTTTAGGTTTGTTTCCAGGAGAAATAACTGTTGATGATTCAACAGGTTTTGCTTTGCCACGTCCAATAGATGCACGATTGCTAGCCAATATGCCACGTCCACCTGGCTTGATCAAACCTGCTGCCTCCTGAGCTTTTCTCTTTGCCATTAATAATTTCTGTTGTGGCGATATCAGAGACTGCGGTTTACTCAATGCTGATTTAGGTGATTGCTTATTTTGTGCGGGACTACTAGATTTCATAACTTGCTTTCCTTGTGAACTGAGTACCGTGAATTTTGGTTTAATAGGAGGAGTCACCGATGTAGTACTAGGTGAACTAGCTGGAGTATTTACAACTGTTGTACGTTTGTGCAAAACTTGTCGTGTTTGTTGACCCTGTAATTGTCTAGGAGCTGGTGCTTTAACAGGAGTACGAATAGGTGATCCAATACCAAGAACACTAGTTGGAGTAGTTGCACGTAGTGCTGGTCTAGGTAACAGTGGACGACCATCAGCAGCACGTGATACTGTAACAGGATTAGGACGTATACCCGTACTAAGTCTTGGTTGTAACGTTATAGGAGCTGGTACTGCAGTTACCACATGTATTTGTTGTAATTGTGATGGGTCTGGTTTAGGTTGTATTTTGATAGGTTCTGATTTTTGTATACCTCCTGCTTTAGATCCAACAGGCTTAGAAACTACCTTCATTTGTGTTACCATCGGACTTCCATCCATTTTCGATACTACTTTAACGGGAGTGATAGAGTTGGATTGACTTGCTGAAATAACTTGTTTTCTTACATTACTGTTATCCCGATTTTGTACCATTAGAACACCTTGCGCTGTAGATGAACCTTTGACAGCGAGTTTTCCACTCGGAGATGAATCTAACTTTATAATTCCATCTTTTCGTGACATAACATAGACACCAGATGTTAGATTTGGCATTTGTTTAGGATCCACCTTAACAACGCCTTTAGCATTTGCGACTAATACTGGAGATTGATTTGATTTAGTTCCATCTGGTGACTGAAGACCCAATGAAGTTGCAAGATCAGTAGTAGAAACAGTTCTGTTAGAACCATTAGATTGCACGTTTGCACGATTAAATGCACGTTGTATTACATCACTACGTCCCATCATCTTATCTTCTTCTGATTCTCCACTCCACTCTTCATCGCTACCAGTATCACCCTTTGCCCTCTTAGCAGCACTACTACCAGCTTCTTCTGAATCGCTATCAGAATAGTCTATCCTTCTCTTTCCTAGTACTGAAATTTAGAAAAATATTTTATAAATATTATTACTACAACTATAATATAATAAAGGAATATATAACGAATATATACAAAACGTACGATCACTCTCTTCATCTTTCATCGAACCACACCACTGCTTCACTTGATCCATTGCTTTAGATTTACTCGAACGCATAGGACGTCTAAATATTATTAAAAAAAAGTCAAATATTGTATATAAATAATAATGTAATATATATAGCAATAGTATACATTTATTAACATACCCTGCTTGAACCACATTGCTTGGGCCAGGCTTGCTGGCATCTGCTGATTTGATAACAGCTTTTTGTGCCGCTACTTTTCCTGATAATTTATTACTGGCTTGCTGTTGTTGTGCTGCTTTCATTTCTTTTTGTTTAGCTAAATTCCTTTCAAATTCATCTAATAAGTGCTTGCAATTTGGAACATTTTCTAATGCTTCCCATGAATTGCTATCGCTATAAATACATGTAACTTTTTTATTAAAAAAGAAATATCAACAATTTTGATATTAGAAAATAGAAAACGAACTGACTGTATATAACCTTCCCATTTGAGTAAGTATTCCGGGCATCTCTTTTTTGGATTGAAACGTTTGGCTAAAATTTTTTCTATATAGTATTCCTCAGTACTCGAATCTCTATCTTCTTCTCCTGCTGCTTTTGGTATTTTATGCTATGTGAAAAAAAATAATAATAATAATAATAAAAATACATAATACTTAAATGTAAATCAATATCCATATAAGTTAATATACTGTATTCATACCGCTGGCTTCGGTTTAAAAGTCGGTTTCATTTTTGGTTTATCTTTCTTATCGATTTCACCCTCCGTAGATTCCAAGCCTTTTTGTAATTTAGCTTCGGAAGATTTAATATCTTTCTTAGAATCAGATGCATCCTCTGGTTGTCCATTTCTAATGACTTTACGTACTACTATTTGTTTCGTTCCTATAGAAAAAAAAGATAACTTTATTTAATTTGTTACATAATAAAAAAAAGTATATTCAGCAAGAAATACCTTCAGCATTAGAATTAGTTTGCCTTGGAACTTCCTGCATCTTTGCATTACTTATTTTAGTAAACGTTTGTATAGTTTTTCCTGCAGTTATCCACGTATCTCTAATGTGTGTATCCATTTTACACCATTTTTGATAAAGCTTCCATGAATTAGTAGTGTCTCTATCAGAGTTCTCGTGTTGAATTTGTGTATCTTTCCACAAAAGGAAGGCCCAAACTTGTGCTTTTTGTTCATTCTTCGGATATTAGAAAGATATTATTAAATTTATTATTTCTTTCTCTAAACTAACTTATAAAAATGATTTACATTAAATTTATTTGTTAAGATACTAACATTAGTATTGTCACGAAAATGTGATACGTGTGAACAAGAGCCTTCTTTAGTACGATGTTCTTGAAATTCTTCGATAAAGTGGAAAGCTGAATGGCACTGACCACATACCAAAATATCTAATCGTCCCATTTCTTCTTGTGCAGCTAATAATAAAAATGATATTTCAATTTACATTCGCTAAGCATTGATATAATAAATGAACTTGTTGTAAGTATTAGATTTATTCTCTCAATGAATTAATTTATGAAAAGTTATAAACAGATTACCTTTTATAGTAGCTGGATTAGTATTGACAGCCGAGGGGCCATCGTCTGCTTCCATCTTGTTAAAAATTATGTTTGCTTAGCGTAGTCAGAAAATACAGTTTGCTGCAAATATAAAAATTGATATATTTAATCATTTATGCTAATAATATTAGAAATATAAACCTATATATGTTCTGCAATGTAAATAACAAAACACAATGAATACTAATTTGATAAAACTATGAAATATTATCTTGGTATAAAAGAATTTATTAAGAAAACTAAAAAAGAGGATTACTGTATACATAACAAAAATATAAACAATATAAATTATAATTATATACCAAAAATATAAATCAGGTTAAAAAATATTTTGTAGTAAATTTTATCCTTTTAAATCATCATTTCACACACATATATTATATATATATATATATATATATTTTTTTTTCTTTCTACAAACAATAACAACAAATTCAATAAATTAAATTAAATTAAATAAAAATGAAAATACAAAAAAATGGTATTTTTAATTTGAATATTCGCGGGTTAATAAAAAATAATAAACATTCAAACTGATTCGGTAAATGAAATCGAATATAGAAAATGTAATTCGATTCGATAGACCGCCAGAGAGCCGCTCCTACGTTTCATATGATCGGCTGTTTTATAAATCCTTCCACGTCAGCCAGTTCGAACGACAATCTGATTCGGAAGAAGTGGCTTGGTAAAATATAAAATGTACCGTAAATGCTAATAGATTATGATTTGAAAAAGATACGAATTCCCGCATAAATGAAGAAACTTTAAGATAGACACTGACCCAGGTTATTCATTGTAAACGCGGCCAGTCGCGTGGAGTTACCAACGTATGACTTTCGACGTACTTAATATATATATATATATATATATATATACATAGGGAGAGAGAGAGAGAGACATATTACATATATATACATATTATATATGTATATATATGGATATTCTATTCTATCATTTTTCTCACTCTCTCTTTTTCTTTAAAAAGGATATACACATACGTAACATGCACACATATACAAACAGAACGTACACTTTCTTTCTGTCTTTTTTTCTCTCTCTTTCTTTCTATGTTTCTTTCTCTTTCTTTCTCCCTTCTTCCTTCGTTTTCGTGTTAACGCACGCGGATCACCCGGTTAAATGGCTTTGGCCTTACGCAAAACGACTATTGCGTTAACGTAAATAACTAAAACGCGTCGTGATATCGAAATTGTTTCGAAAAGATGACATTGCTGCCGCCACACGCAACTCCTTTCCTCTTCTTCTTGTCCCTAAGACGAACGAGCTAACGAACAAGCCGATGCTTGCTTCGTCAAGATGGCTCTTCTCGCTTAATGCTCTTCCCTCCGTGCTAGATTCACTTCCTGTTTTCTCGTAAATATTTTTCGAATACACTTTGGACACCTCAAAAATGATTTTTAACGATCATCTCTCGAACCAATGGTGACGACTCACAGCCGATAAATTGTAGAAAAATCCGATTTTCACGATCCAGAAAATACTCCTAAACAGCACGAGACGGAATGAAAACAGTGATCGCGTCTTCTGACAGTGGCGCCATGGTGCCCGCTTACCGCCAGACCCAGCGACGAGTATTATTTTGGCGGGAACCTGATATTACTTTTTCCGACTTTATTAATCATTATATTATACTAATTTATTTATTTTTATCATTAAATATAAAAATTCTTTCATATTTTATAACTAAAATCTATGAGATATTATTAATAATGATAATTAATGGACGATAAAAATAATGCCAATTGAAGGATTTTACCGTTTTTAAATTTACCGCCTTTTACAATTTGACCTGCTGATATTCCGGATAGAGAGAGATAAAGCTATATTAATTAATACTAAGTCGATTCTGATGATATTCATTGGTCGTTTACCTCTAGCGTTTTCACTACTTTGATTTCATTGAATAATAATTATTTATTAATAATTTATATATGTTTTTTATTTATATTACAGTGTTAAAGTCTATTTTGTAGTCAAAAGAAATGGCTGAGGAAGAAGAAGGGAAGGAGTATAGATGGGAGACTGGTTATGAAAAAACTTGGTATGTAGATATTTACATGCATATTTTTATTTCATTTATAATTAATTAAGTTAATCGTCATTAAATAATATTGCACATGTGCAATTTTATTAATTTAATCCTTATCAATTTTGTTATAAAGGGAAGCAATTAAAGAAGATGACGATGGACTTGTTGAAGCATCCGTTGCAGAAATTATACATAATGCGAAAAGAAAAAGGCAATTGGATAGAAAAACCGGTGCCAGATTAGGAATGATGAGACATTTGTATATTATTCTTGATACCTCAGAAGCAATGTCCAATCAAGATTTGAAACCAACACGTTTACTATGTTCCTTGAAGGTATTTCATACTTTATAAACATTAAACCCCTAAGCATCACAATGACAATCAATTTATAAAATAATCATAAGCTTTTAGAGGACTTTGTGGATGAATTTTTTTATCAAAATCCTATAAGTCAAGTTGGTTTAATTATAACTAAGAATAAGAGAGCTGAAAAAATTAGTGATTTGGCTGGAAATTCAAAGAAACATATTAAGGTTTGTATGGATACATATTGTATTATTTCAAGAGAAAACATACACAATGATCTTCATATTGTCTATCATTTTTTTTTTTTTAGGAAATAAAAGCTTTGCAGCAAACAGCATTAGCTGGTGAACCATCATTACAAAATTCTTTAGAATTAGCTATAAAATCGCTTAGGCTGTTACCATCTCATGCTAGCAAAGAAATAATAATAATAACTGGTTCTCTTACTACGTGTGATCCTGGAGATATTACCGATACAATACAAGTAAATAAATTTATCTTCTGATCATATATTAGTATATATTTTAAATGGGATAATAATCAATTTGTGATTTCAGTCTATGAAATCGGATGGTATAAGGTGTAGCGTGATAGGTTTAGCTGCTGAATTGTACATTTGTAAAAAAATTGCTATTTTAACTGGTGGAGAACATGGTGTTGTTTTAGATGATAAACATTTTAAAGAACAGTTAAATGCCCATATAGATCCACCACCAGCTGCTACTAGATTAGATGCAGCACTTGTTAAAATGGGTTTTCCACATCATGCGTTGCAATCTTCTGGTACTGACACTTCAATAGCTGTATGCATGTGGTATGTACAATTTGTATAATGTATATCTACGATTATAAAGGATTGAAAAATTATACCTGTATATAATTAATTTACAGTCACGCAGAAAATTCAGATGGATCGGTCAAATTAACAAGTACAGGTTTTCTTTGCCCTCAATGTCTTAGCAAACATTGTGAACTACCAGTCGAATGTAGAGCGTGTGGTCTAACTCTAGTTTCTGCTCCACATTTGGCAAGATCCTATCATTATTTATTTCCAGTTGCACCATTTAAAGAATCAGATTATGAAGACAAATATACAATGTGCTATGGATGCCAAAAAATATTATCTCAGAAAGATAAAAAGGTATTATTAACTAAAATCATTTATGGATAGACATAACAATTTTTTCTTATTTTATTATTATTTATAATATATTTATATATATATAATATATGTATAAATATACATATTATTATTTTAGATTTACATTTGTGAAAAATGTACGAGAATATTTTGTATAGACTGTGAAATATTTATTCACGAATCATTGCACACGTGTCCGGGTTGTGCAACGAATCAAACAACATATCAAAAATTTACTGAAAAATAAATTTATATTAAATAATTCGTCTCACATTTGGAAATATTTTATTTTTCCTTGTCAATTTAGATCTATGAACATAAAGTTTACCTGATTAAACTAATATCACACATTCTATCATCATTTTTGTAAGTACTGAATAAATGAAGAAGAATATTTCTTATTATCTAATCAATGATAATCTAACTCTTCTAAAATATCGTATATATATATATAGGATGATCCAAATAACATGTTGTGCTGTTTACTCAAAAATTAATGAAGATATCAAATTCATTTTTGACGTTATCAAAAAACCCGTTGAAATAATTTTTAATCAATTCGATGATCACGAAAATATGTTGCACAGCACATTAAATTTAAAATATTAATCGACTTTTGTATAATTTAATAACTGCAACAAATTAAGATTGATATCTTGATTAGTTAGTGAGAAAATAGTATTGTTAAGCTTAATTTGAAACATATATATATATATATATATATATGTATATATATAGGAAATGTTCAAATGTATACAACGTACATAATTTTCGTTTGAACAGAAACGTCCTTCTTCTCAATCACAGTTAGAAGAGGAGGCAATTCAAGTTTATTAGCATCTAGACAGGTGGGAGAAGGAGAGAGTCATAATATTACTGTACTTATTAGTTCACAGTCGTCCTCTGGTGTGACCGGTTCGAGCGGGATCGACCTAGTCTCGCGATTTTATTAAGTGTCAGCTATCTACTACGTACGCGCGATTCTATCTTGATTTAATTTTTTCTACATATGAAATATTGTCTGACCACATTGTATCATTATTTAAAAGGCATCCTCAAAATTAGGTGAGTTAAATATATTTAATATTTATATCATATAACGTTCCCTTCGCGTATAATCATTCAATAACATTTAATAATAATATCTAAATTTTCAAAGAATATTATTTCTAATTTTGAAAAATATTATTTGTTCTTTCTTTTTTCTTTTTTTTTTTTTTTCTGTTAAGTATATATTTGCATACATGTGATATATGAATCATTCATTTTTACCTTTGTTAACTGTTTAAAAAGTCTGTCTTACATCTGATAAAAAATGTAAAATATTAAAAAAAAAAATAAAAATAAAAGACACACATATAAGTCATAATTATCGTGACATGTAGAGACATTCATGATCGATGTGATTATGATACGAAGACAATTAATTATAATAAATTCAAAATATTAAATGATTATATTTAAAAATTTGGATAATATTTTATACAAAAAAAAAAAACAAAAGCAAATTTTATATATACAAGATCTAGGAGAATAACAACATAAATTTATTTAATTATTTAAAAATTATATATATATATATATATATAATTATGAATAGTTAATAAATTAATTGAAAAGTTTAAAATAAATATCAGATATTGAGATATTAAAACTGATATGAATATTAAGATCGGCAGCTTTCTTTTAATGGAGATAAGAATTATCTTCTTATTGTTGATACATTTTATTTCAATTGGCATATCTCTCATATCCATAAAAACTTATATGGATTATTTCAATTGCATCGTTAAAATTGTATTATTATAAATGAACAAAATTCCATTTAATATAAAAAAAATAAGATCAAATGAAATAAACGAAACACACGGATATTTAATAACGAATATTAATTATTTTTTTTCTTTCTTAAACCACATCTAACTTTTTAATGATATATAAGAAACTTTCGATGGATATATGAAATTAGTTCATTGACGAATACATTGAATGTACATTCTCTTTCGTCGAGGTCACTCCTTTTCCAAACATTACTAGTAAGAATTCTTTTTAAAGAAACAGTATGTTTTTGTGTAAGAGACGCTTCTTTACTATTATAAATTCTTTATTTTTTCCTAGTATCTTGTATTATAAAATATATCATATATACATTATATATATATATATACGTGTTCGTCAAATAAATACAAATTAATTCAGTGAAAGTAGGAGAATAACTTGATGAACCTGTTTGCAAATTTAATCATTCCCATGCTATCATTCTTATTCGAATAGAAAATATTATTTTCTTTTATTTTCCAAAATTTCAATTTCAAATTCTTGCAAAGAAAGCATATTTATAAAATATTCTAAAATAAATATTTATACAATATTCTAAAATAATAGCAATGCAAAAGAAAAAATTCAATTGTATTATTTGCCTGGCCAATAAAGTAATGTTGAAATTTTGTAATAACTTATTCTATGTTAAATGCACAAATAATTATTTTTTATCTACATAAATAACACAGATATTTTTTACTTGAAATTCCGACACTATTACCTTTTATCTAATACTTAATATATATATATATATATATATATATATATATTTATCTTTGTTCTTTAATTGCACTGAATAGACTCATAACAATGTAAAAAAAAAAAAAGGAAGAGAAGCAATTACAAGTTTTCCATTTATAGTGCACGAACAATTTCAATCATTGAAAAGAAATATTTCACTTATTTAAAATTTAAATTTTACATGCATAATTATAAAATGACTAATATAAATATGTTATCTTTAGTAAATAAGGAAAGGGGAATTTTTATTTTTAATTAAGCTTAACACCCACTTACTTTAACTATTATATAACATGCAAATGACATTTTTGTTAGACATTATTTCGAATGAATACGTTTCTAAAACGTAATCATATGCGAACCTAATATAACGATCTATTGCGCAAATTTAGTTACGAGCACAGACTGTTAATACCTTGGAAACACTTTGGATTATTTGTATAAGGATAAAAAGGCACATTTTACCTTGAATATTTTTATCAAGGAAATTTTTCAATGAGCATTATTTCATTTATATATATATATATATATATATATATATATGTATATATAAACAGGTTTGACTGTATATATAAGTACTACGTCTTTAATCTCGATTAAATAGATTCTCAAAGATTTATAAAAAACTAAAGATATTTAATGATTCAGTTTGATCATTTGATTAAATGAAAATAAAATTGTGAAATTATAAAAAGCAATTTTTATGACTAACAGATAGTCAACCTTGAGAATCCAATTTTATCTAAGGAAAATTCTTAAATTTTAATCACATATAATTATATACGTTATATACGTAATTAGTGTCATCATCAAGATAATTTTTTATTGTATTATTTACTATATTTATAATTATTTAATAACAAGCATGAAAAATATGAATATTTTATAAGGAAGTTTTATGTACGCACAGTTTATACAGTTATAAGAAAAGAAGAAAATAGCAATCGTTATGGCGAGTCGTTTGTGGAAAACATTATCACGCAAACGTGTTGACGATGATCAAGAAGGTAAAGGTGAGCTAGCAAGAGTCCTCAATATCTTTGATTTAACTGCCCTTGGAGTTGGAGCTACCCTTGGTTTAGGTGTATATGTTCTTGCCGGAAGTGTTGCTAAAGAAACGGCCGGACCAGCCGTTTGTATTTCTTTTCTTATTGCTGCCATTGCTTCTGCCTTTGCTGGTAATTTTTTTTATATATTATAATAAATCATTTTTAGAATTTTTAATATATAAAACATTAGTGTGTTGTTTATCTAAAACTATTCTAATATATTTATTATATTAAAAATTCCGACAATATTTATCAGTCATTTTTTTTTCTTTTTAAGTTGATTTATTTGAAGTATTTTCATTAAAATGTTGCATCCTGTAGGAATGTGTTATGCAGAATTTGCCTCAAGAGTACCGAAAGCAGGATCAGCTTATGTTTACAGTTATGTAACAGTCGGCGAATTTATAGCATTTGTCATAGGATGGAATTTAATATTAGAATATGTTATAGGTATGTCTATAATGTAGATCTTAATTATAATCCTGTACTGTTATTACTGTCTTGCAGGATAATTATTTCTTTTTTTTGTTTATACAGGAACAGCAAGCGTTGCTCGAGGTCTTAGTAATTATCTCGATGCTTTAGTAGGAAATGTTATGGGGAAAACATTGCATTCAATTATGCCAATAGATATATCTTTTTTATCAGATTATCCTGACTTTCTTGCATTTGGCATGGTCATGTTACTCGTTCTTTTACTTAGTATAGGAGTTAAAGAATCATCTTTTTTAAATAATATATTCACTGTTATCAATATTGTTACGATTATTATCGTTATAGTAGCGGGTGCTATTAAAGGTAAACAAATTGATTATGAGATTAGATTAAATTCTTAGTATCTTATATTAACCTTTTGTCCAATTTTTAGCTGATCCTAAAAATTGGTACATTTCGGTAGAAGATATTCCCAAAAATGTAACTAACGCTGGTAGCGGTGGTTTTATGCCATTTGGAATAAGTGGTGTAATGGCAGGTGCAGCTAAATGTTTTTATGGTTTTGTGGGTTTCGATGCTGTTGCAACGACAGGCGAAGAAGCAAAGAAACCACAACGTGACATACCCTTAGCCATTGTTTTATCCCTCGCTATTATTTTGACTGCATATTTCAGTATTTCTACAGTACTGACCATGATGTGGCCATATTATGATCAGGTATAATGTTTTACACTGACTGCAAACAAAAAACTTATGTGTAAGTTAGGTGATTTATCTGCAATATCATTTGCGAATTTTCTATTCCATTAACATAACATTTATAATAATGTTGAATTAGAATGCAGACGCACCATTCCCTTATGTTTTTCAACAAATTGGATGGCCGGTCATTCAGTGGATCGTCAATATTGGAGCTGTTTTTGCATTATGTACGAGTTTACTAGGTGCTATGTTTCCTTTACCACGTGTATTATATGCTATGGCAAGTGATGGAATCATATTTATGTGGCTTTCTAAAGTTCATTCCAAGACCATGACACCTATTTTGGGTACAGTACTTTCTGGACTACTTGCTGGTTAGTAAATATATTTAATATGATATAATTATATCATATTTTCATATCATTATTCCAATTAACTTTGTATTATTTCAGGAATCATGACTCTTCTTTTTAATCTTCAACAATTAATCGACATGATGTCTATTGGAACACTATTAGCATATACAGTGGTAGCAATATCAGTATTAATACTAAGGTTTGTTAATCCTTTTTTTTTGTGAACCTAAAAAAAAGAAAATATTTAATAATATTCAATGAAATATTTGTAGGTATCAGAAAGATGATTTACCTGAAGTAAAAATGAACGATTATAAATTTACAGCATTAAGTATATTCAAGCAAACATTTAATTTAAATAATCATAAAGAACCATCGCATATTTCTAACGTAGTTTCCAAATGTAGCATAGCTAGTTTTAGTAAGTGTAATAACAAACTTCTTTATAAATATGTTAACAATATTTTAACAGATTTTAATTATAATCTTCTTTTAGGTCTCATTGTATTTATACTCATTCTTATATTAAACAACATTGAATTTAATATGACAGAAGACAACGCGATAGTATTCGTAATAGTGATAATACTTATATTTATAGTAATATTAAATGTAGCATCCATTGGTAGACAACCAGTTCAACAAATCAAACTATCTTTCAAGGTATATAATATAATACGTAGCGTATATTTTTATAATTTATTAATGTATTATTTAAATAACATATTTTTTCTTTTTACCACAGGTTCCATTAGTTCCATTAATACCATGCTGTAGCATTTTTATAAATCTTTATTTGATGTTACAACTAGACATGTTTACATGGATTAGATTTATCGTGTGGATGTTTATCGGTAAGTTATTTGAATAAAAAAAATATATGTTATATGTATGTGTATTAAATTTAAGAAAAGTATATATATATATATATATATATATATATATATATATATATATATATATATTTATATATGTATTTCTAATATTTATTTATATTTATAGGTTTCCTTATTTATTTGTTTTATGGAATTTCTCACAGTGTTCAAGGAAAAAAAAACAAAATAGAGGATATAATAATGAAACAAAAAAATGTAGATCACAGTAGAATCGTAACGAAATTTTAAATCTACACAATAATATTATATTATATAATAAATATAAATATTCACAGAAACGTAAAATCATAAGATAAGATTTTTAAACAACTCATTTACATAAATTATTTGTAATATTTTCAATTATCGTATTTTATATATAAAATAATTAGGATTATTGTGTGATATATTATTTCTATTGTGGCATTAATTTATATAGACAAAAAAAATATAAGCGTTTTTCACACAAAAATTGTGATTAAGTGATTTTTTTAAAAGATTCAAAGAATTTATGATATTCATTATATTTTTTTCCTAACAATTTTCCAATTGCAAAATCGGATCTCTCCTTTCATTTTTTAATTCTTTAAAATCTACAGTTCGTAAGAACAATATATAATTATAATATAAGCAAGTACACATTGGCTTTAATACTTAAAAACAATATTTAAATAAGTACTCTGTAATTCTAAATTTGTCATACATCGTTGCATAAAAACAAATCGATTTGTTCATATTTAAATATAAATATGATTATCAATAATATTTATATATATATAAAAGTTTTGGTATATATTATTTTATATATATATATATATATGATTTTAACGTAAATACTTACAATTGAGAAATTAAATTAAAAATATAATACTTCCCTGTACTATGGAATGTAACACGTATGATGAACTTTCATACAGTTTGTCATTTACATTATGTATATATAAGTACATATATATATACATACACATAATGAAAAGATATATTGAAAATGAATTTCATTGTATCTCTTATATTACGAATTATTTTAATAAGCAATTAATTCCTTCTATTAATTAAACCTCCAGCGCTTAAATGCTGCCAATTTGCCTGTCAAGATTTTTATTGATATTATATTGGAATATAGAAAAATCTTGTCTTGTGATATAAGAATTTGTCAAGACTTACCCCAATACCGGTTGCCCAACCCGTTCCAGCTGGATTTTCATTAGTTACACCAATTCTTCGACATATTATACCAGCTCCAGAAACAGCCCAAACTTGTCCATCTTCTTTGGCAACAGAAATATGTCTAAATCCTTGCTTCGAATTTATTACAGAGATATCTATAAATATATGGATTTATTTTATATATATATATATATAAATGTTTGCATTGAATCAAAATATTTATACAATATTTATACCTATGTGAATAGGATCATTTGGCATTGCTGGTAACGTTTGCCAATGGCTTCCTTCTGGAAAAACGTCAGCCTGTATATCACGACGAATAGATAATCTACCTGTTGTATCTAAAACCCATACGACATTATTCCCAACGGAGACTTGTTTCAATTGTGCTCCTGATGGTGGTTCAACATTTTGCCATTGTAGACCTAATTTATAAATATGTTATTTTTTCATCATTATTTTTATAAACATAAATTCTTGTATTATTATACCTGTAGGTTTAGCTTGTGTAACACCAAATCTCCAATAAGATGAACCATTTATTCCAACTGCCCATACTTGCCCATTTGGTCCACAAGAAATACCAATTAATGGTTGATCACTTGGTATATGTTCCCATGATACACCCTATGTTAAAAGAAATATTATATACCTTTTTTTAAACAATTTATTATTATTTATTTAAATATTCTTACCATTGGACAAGATTCAGATACACCTCGTCTGAATAAAGCTTCGCCATTAGATGCAACTGCCCAAACGTGTATAAGAGAATCTTCACCGGGTTTACCAGATGTCTACAAAGTATCAGAAAAATTATTATGATCATATAATTAATAAGATAAGATTAATATTTTCATTGCATAATTCATACATATAAAGATACGTCGACTAGTTTTGTATTTCCTAGTTCTTGCCAAGGACCACTGGTAGTAAGTTGACATCTTCTAAACCATCTTCTTCTTCGTACGTAATCAGTAAATTGTTTTTTCCCATGATACTGAGATGGAAAATCCGTGGCATATTGCCACCCATCTCTGTCCACACCTCCAGGGGTATGAAAATCAACAATCCAGTCTGATACCTTTGATTTAAATAATTACATTATTATTATTTCTCTTTTTATAGATAAATATAATTATTAATAATTGTTTATTTACCCATTGCCAGTGAACTGATAATAATTTAGTATGTTCTCGAGTACGTTTATGACGACCTGTTACATCACTCCACATATAACGATCCGTTGGAAGACCATGAGAAGTATATCCAGTTACTGGATTCCACCTTTGATTTTCATAGACAAAATAATTGTGTGTATCTACCATTGTATTTATTCCAGTATTGCAACTTCCTAATCCTTTTAAAAAAGTTCCCCCCCAACCATTAGTGTATACCCAGGCAGTATTATCATATCCTATGCCCCATGTGACACCAACCGAACAGGTTTCTACTTTTTTTAGATGTCCACCTATTTGTCTCCAGAATATTGTTATTGGTTCGATTATAATTGACATTGATTTGTATAGAACACTGCATAACGTCATTAATCCTTTAATTCTTAAATGCGTTATATTTTGCGGCGATATTCTGTGACTATAAAATGTATATTCTAAATCGTTGATAAAAATTCTATATCCGCGTTCTTCGCAAACGATATTTAGTATAAAATCGGAGCCTGGTTTTAACGGGCTACCACCGTTTCTTTCCTCATCGCCCCATTGTCCACTCTGATAGGTATTTCTTACTATTACATTTTCTTTAAGTCGTGGATTAAAATGCAGTGCTACATCATGACAATCTGTTATATGTTTTTGTTTCAAAGATGTTGTAGTATAACATACTAGATTAAATGAAAGTCTATCGGCATCATCGTGAACATATACTGATATTTTTAATGAACTGCCATATCCAAAACCATTTTGTAAAATACTTTCAAATGGTAAATCTTTACCAGCTGCATCTAATTCTTGTACATAACCATCTCCAGAAAATTGATTTTCCTCTGCTATAGTAGGATCGTATACATAAACGTCTCCTAATGCAGTGGTAACCCAAATAGAATTAGGACCTGGCTTTCCATAAATATTATTAGTTTGGCAAGAAACAGAAGTCAAATGTGCCAGCCAATCTTCCATATCAGTGTCACTTGCAAATTGTAATGTAAGAATTTTAGTGCGCATTAATTTAGGAGTATGAATCGTAATACGCGGATTACCTGGTTCACTACAGCAAATAACGCAAGTTATCTCAGATATTGGGAATTGCATAAAAATCGTAGCACCATCAGAATTTAAAATTGTTAAAGTACCAGAGTCTAATGCTCCAGTATCGCTACTTATCCATTCTAATTCAATAATACAATCTTCATAGGCATTACTACCTTTTACTTTACATCTAGCATCACCATTTTTAACCCAGGATGACTTTTCTATAGCTTTCTCATATTTCGACAAATCTAAATCTATTCCTTTCAATCTATTTTTTAATTCTTCTAGAATGTATATCCTCCATGGTTCAGCAATTTCTCCGTGCGTTACACCATTGGTATCTGAAATCCATTTAGGAGGATTCGATGGATCCATGTAACATGCACCAGCTTCTACTTTGTACCATAATGCATCACATTCGGCCCAATAAACTATTGCTGCACTTTCATCTTCTCCGTATACACCAGAATCGCCAGTTAAATCAGGATCAAAAATACTCCCATCTGTTTCAGGATGTGCTTCAATACCAACCATAGAGCCAACAGAATGTACAGGACTCCAGGCAGCTGGATTCACTTTAACTGTACTACTCATACCTTTACCAGAGACAACTATAGATTCTCCAGTTTTAGTTAATGATTCGTTTGATATTGTTATGTTTGCAACATTTGTTTCTGTTAAATCACTCATATCTAAAGAATTTGCTGATCGTTTTTTATCTTCTGTGGCATATATATCTTGGCAAGATGTTTGAGCATTTTTATTAACGTCGTTAGTACGTTGCCATAACTTTAAAGACGTTGGTGTTGGTGCTGATCGTGATTGTTCCTCCCATTCTCTAACCAATGCGGTTCCTTCACTAGTACTATGAGGTCGATTCAAAGAGCTCCAACTTTGATGGCGTTGTTGTTGCGGTGTACCGCACATACTATGTCTATTACTCGAAGATAAACTTGCATTACTACTTGCTCTACTTAATTGAAGAGGAGCATTAATTAATCTCCATTTCTTTCCTGTTAATTCCGATCGTGTTATACCCGTACGATAATAAAGACATCTGTCCTCGTAACCAATAGCCCAAACCTGATCGTTTGGAGCAACAGATACCAATGCCATTTTACTTAACATTTCAACCCATCCAGTTCCTGCTGCTAATTGTTCACAAACGCCACTCATCTCACCCTTAATACCTTTCCTAAACCAGACACTACCATCGTGTGTAACTGCCCATACAGCATCCGTACCTACGCTAACTTGTGTTAATCTTAAATCTTTCTGTGGTGGTTCTACTTCAGTCCAATCATCACCCATTGGATTTTCTCTAGTAATTCCCGTTCGAATGATAGCTTTTCCAGCTAATAGAATTGCCCAAACTAGACCTGTTACTCCTACACTTATTTGACAAACTTCGTGTCCATTATTTAATTTAATGGAACTCCATCTTTGGCCTTCGGGGCAAGTTGTACTTGTTCCTACACGAAACATCACCTATAAAAAAAGATAGACTAATGATATTCCATTAAATGATATTTTTATAATTAGAAATCTAAATGGTATACCCTTCCATGAGCTGTTACTGCCCAGACTGCTAAACCACCAGGATTATCACCAGGCATTTGGTTACCTCCAACAGCTACATCAATAAATGGTTCCTAAATATAAAAAAAACAAATCTACATAAATGTGTTTATAAATTAACGATTGAAAATATATTATAAAAATCATTACTTTAGTTGGATCTTTGTGAAGTGGTGCTATAGCACACCAAGAGTTCATAGCACTGTATCTTCTATATCGGACCCATTTGCGCCTTCTGACACAAGATTTCCATTGTTTTTTTGCTGAATATGTTGCTGGAAAATCAACTGCGTATGTCCAGCCCTACCAAAACATCAGATTCTCTGTGATCATAACACTTTTGTCTTGTTCTGGACGATTGATAAAAAATCTACACGTAAATAAAAATTTATAAGATATAATCGTAATAAAAAAAAATAAAAAAAACGAAAATCAATATTAATGGTAACCGATCCTTTACACAATTAAAATAATAATTAAATTGATGAATGTATATATAATAATGAAAAATATAAATGAACTAATCAGAAGAATAACAAATGAAATATAAAATAAATAAGAAATGTTAATGAGATTGACATTTGAATACCTTTTAACAATATTAGTTATTTATAAATTTGTTATTTGTTAATCTGTATAACATGTAGATATATTTACATCATGATCTAATGGTTGACCATCCAGCGTTGTTTCTATGTGCCAATCACCTTCCCATTGCCAAGCCATAGATGGAAGTTTAACTTTATCTCGACTACGGTCAACAGTACCATCTTGATTAGAAAAATTATATCTATCTGTAGGTAATAATCGTCCACTAAATCCTTCTAATGGAAGCCAGCGCTGTAATTGTTACTTAAAGATGATAAAAGAAAAAAAAAACTAAAATCTATATTTGAATAGATATAATGAAACGTTCTTTTACTATATACCTCGTTCTCATAAGTTTCTTCCTTAATTCTAATAGGTATATCTAAGCCATGAACATGAACGTAAACTTGACGATCACCACCAATCGCCCACATAAAATGAGGCACTGCAGAAAGTTGTTTAAATTCAAGTCCCAAGTACATAAATTCACGCCACATAGTCCCAGATGTTGATAAGCCAAATACACGTCCCTCATTATTTATAGCATATAAATAAGAACTAGGCATTGTAATAGTTGTATTACAGGCAAGAGGATATTTAATTGTAAGATTTTCTGTAATTAAATTTATATGTCATTTATTATTTATTTTATTATCATCAATATGAGAATAATCAAAATTAGTAGAGCATAAGATTACATACCAATTATTTATAGAATATTACGATGAATTATAGTTTTAACTCCATCGTCATTTTTGCTTCTTAAAAATTTCTTTATGTACACAATAACTTTTGAATAATTTCAATATACGACTGTGGTCTTTTATAATTAAAAATATATTTTATCTTTATAGTTGAGAAGTAAAAAACTATACGTTGTGGAAAAAAGGTAATTATCTATCCGATAAATATAGATTATATATTTATATATTTTCTTTTTTGTTAGATTATCTTATTGATAGTGTGTATCTGTTTCTAAGAAAAAAAAATACATAAGATCTAAGTTAAAGATCAGATTTTTGTGTTAAATAACAGAAAAAGCATTTTATAGTAACAATTATATATAAATATATATATGTTTATATTTATATATATATATAATTAAAATGTTACATCAAATTCAGCACAACATGATTAAAATCTTATTCACTATAACAATTACCTAAAATAAACTTGAAGAAGAAAGTGAAAGTATTATCTATTATCCCTACTTATCTATTTGCGGCCATTAATTCGGCATGGTGGAATTTCATTTTCATGTGACTGACTTTTCCACTATGCACTTAAGTTATTTCCAATACCAATATTGCACAATTGTATATGACGAAAATTATTAATATATTTATTATCAGCGTTTTAATTTTGTGCAGTTGGAATCAGCCAATCAAATTTGTCTACAAATGTGCAACTAGCTAATCATATTCATTTGCACAATAAAGCAGCCAATTACAATATTTTTTCTCATATCAGCCAATCGTTGCGATTATTGACAAATTTAATAGTACGACTGTTAAAAATTGGTAGCACTGTATTAAAAAAAAAAAATCATTTTTAAATTTAAAGTGATTGAAAATTTAACCTTCATTTTATTAAATAAATTATTAAATATATATTTAATGATGGAGGAAATATTAAATCTACAAAATAAATATGCAAGTGTCAATGTAATGCAACTCGAAGAAATTGTTACTAAACGTCAAGAACAAATAAATCAAATTATATATGAAAGAGATCAACATTTAAAAGGTTAATGTTATTTGTTTATAGATGTTCTTTTTGCAAAAGTTACTGTTTCTAATATTCTTGTATAATGTGTTATTCATTATAGAAAATGAAGACAAGGTTAAAGAATTAGAATCAGAGTTAATACTTTTGAAAGAATCTATTCATAATGAGCAACAAATTTTAGAACAAAAAAATAAAGAATTATCAAAACATCATTTTCGTTTGGTGAGTTTAATGATTTATATTCTGTTCTTGTATCTTTTATTCAAGTATAAATATAAATACATATATATATTTGTTCTCAGGCTGAATTAAAATCAGAATACGATAAACTTGCAGAAGAAAGGCAGAATTTAGAGGTTAAGAAAAATCGTATAAAAAATACTAAACCAAATCAGGAAGATCAAAAGTTATTAGAAACAGGAAGGCATGTAGCTATTTATAAATGATTATTTAACAAATCTAATAATTTAAACTTCAATGTAAGCCTTATGTCTTACAGGAAAAAGTTTCATTTGTACAAAAATCTCACTGGAATACATTGGGATTACAGTATTATCAATGACAGCATAGAAGGATGTATCCTTTTTTTTAATTGCTAAATAATTTATTTTATATTATTAAATTGATTTTTCTTAATAACTGCAATCAGATGTTTCTAACAAGATGAATTATATCCATCATTTTAAATTTTCTAAAGATGAAAAAGATCCTGAAGAATTATCCAATCTTTTATGGCATGAAATTTACCTGTCTGTTGAAAATATATTGAATGGAAATCAAAAGAATTCTTCTAAGTGATTTCGTGGTTATAAAATTGTTTCATATTAATAATATGAAGTATAGAAAATATATGTATAATAAAAAGATATTTTTTATTCGAATAATGTAGCTTTAATTTTATATTTGTATCCATCAAATATTTGATAACTGATGTTTTTAAAAATGGCGACGTGAAAACAGTGCCTCTATCGGCTACATTCAACATTACATGTTGAATTTTTTTCATGTTGGCATCACTGGTGTAATGCAATGTTTGTGTAGACAAATAATAATATACAAAAGTGTGAACATGAATTTATGAATAAACAAATTATTTCTAATATTGTTTATAATTATGTATATAATGATGCAGGATAATTTTATATAATTTTTTGTCTGATTTATAAGTATTGAAAGTATTAACATTGGTGTTTATTTTTTTAAAAAGTATAAAAAGAAAATATTTTAAATAAAAATGGGCAGCGATACACAGATTGCAAATATAGTGAACGATATTTTAGTAAGTATTTTTATATTTTGATAAATAATTGTTTACTATAAATATATATATGATGAAAAGATATATTTTTATTAATAAAATAATTTTGATAAACATATAGAAAGTAGAAGCCATAGAAGAAGCATTCAGTTGTGTACTTGTACATAACCCTAATAATGAAAAAGAGAAACTATCAACATGGCAATCAGAATTAACAAATGCGATGACTGATCTGACTGTGGAACAACAAGAAAATTCAATACGTCAATTTCTTATGATAGCAGCTTCTATGACAAATCATAGACGCTTACAATTATTGTTATCTATGCTTGAGAATTTAGTCTTGTCGAATGTTTTACCAGCTAGGTAATTTATTAATTAAAATATTTATTTCTTTACTTTATTTAAAACCTATACACACAAATCTAATAATGTTACACATTACAGATTAGTATGCGAATACATTCTCAGTTGCGAAAAGTTACAATATCAATTAGAAGATTTTTGGGTAGAATGTTTCCTTCTTATTCGACACATTATCGGAGGAGTTGATTACAAAGGTGTCAGAGAAATAATGAAAGTAAGTACTTAATATTAATGTAAATAAATGTATATATAATTTATTTATATTATGTATTTATATTTATATATAGGGATGCATAGAAAAAGCTCAAACGATACCAGCAAGATTAAACGCATCCATTCAACCGCAATTAAAGGCTTTGGAAAATGTTATAGAATATATTTTTGATAGAAATGCTTGTTTGCTACCAGGATACTTTATTGTTAATGAAATTCAAAAGGCCTATCCTGATCATAAAAATTGGCCGCATTGGGTAAATAAAGAATATTAATAACTCTAATATTATTAATATAATTTATAAATATTTTTTTTTTTTATAGAAACTGGCGAAACTTTTATCTAATTTTGTGGAAAGTTTTCGAACGACTGCGCAAATGGTTTCCATCGTAGGACATTCCAAAATGTTACCAGTTGTGGAACACACTGGTTATGCAGATCATTTAATAAATCCTTGGTTACTAGATCCTACTACGTTAAAGTTTACATTGAAAGGAAATCTTCCATATGATCAAGATTTACTTAAACCTCAAACAGAGTTATTGAGATATGTTTTAGAACAACCTTATAGTAGAGATATGGTATGCTCCATGCTCGGTCTTCAAAAACAAGTATGTATGCATATGCAGAAAATGATAAACAAGATATGTGGAGTACATATAATAAATATTTATTTACTAT